>NW_024412444.1:4905408-4973171 GCF_014898765.1 Herpailurus yagouaroundi
GGGGGGGGGGGCGGTGCCTGGGTGGCTCGGTCGGTTGAGGATCTGACTCTTCATTTCGGCTCATGATGTCACGGTCACCGTCCCTAAGAGCGAGCCCTGAGTCAGGCTCAGTGCTGACAGCACTGAACCTGCTTGGGCTTCTCTCTCTCTTCCTCTCTCCCTCTCCCCACCCTGCCGCACTGCCCCCCACCCCGTGCTTGTGTGCGTGTACACATGCACATGCGCGCGCGCTCTCTCTCTCTCTCTCTCTCTCTCTCAATAAATAAACTGAAAAATATATATATTTTTTAAAAAGGGGAGCACCTGGGTGCCCCAGTTGACTGATGCGGCGTCTGACTCTTGATTTCAGCTCAAGTCATGATCTCAACAGTGAGATTGAGCCCCACATCTGGCTCTGCACTGACAGTGTGGAGCCTGTTTGAAATTCTCTCTCTTTCCTTCTCTTTCTGCCCCTCTCTTGCTCTTATGCACCTGTGCTCTCTTGCGTGCATGCTCTCTCTCTCAAATAAACTTTTAAGAAACTTTAAAAAAAATTTTGGGCAGGGTGTCGTGGATGGTTTGGGGGGAAATGAATGGAGCCCATGCAGTGTCCAGCTCTTGCCAAGGCATCCAGGGATGCGAAGCCTGGAAAACCCCACGGCCTTGGTGGCCTCTGGGACATCGAAGGAGCCCTCACACCCATCGCCTTGATGTTCCTGCCTGCAAGTGGGGGTAAGGCAACAGAGAGCCCCCGTACAGATACTCTCAATAGGTTGATGTCTATCCCTTTTATCACGTGCCCTCCCTTTTCACACGTGAGCCTGTTGGAGGAAATCATACATTGTCTCTTTCACCCCAGGTACTCGGTGCCTAAAATAATGCCTGATGCCGATTACTCGTTCTGTGAAACAGATGTTACCTGAATAGACCATCACATTGGTCTTGTACTGATCCTCGTACAAAGTCCCTCCCTTCTCCAGGGAATACCTTGCCACTCAGAGAGGATCAGAAACTCCACTCGCTTGCCACAGGTAGTAAGGGGCAGAGCCAGGATTCACACCAGCTGTCTCTGCAGCCTCAGTGCCTGTTTGGGCTCTTCCTCCTCCACCCCTCTTTCTTCTCCGGTGACCCACCCAGGCTATCAGATCCAAGGAAGCCGACTTGGCATATGTTGGAAGTACACGCCACATGCATCACACAAGGCCCTTTCATTCTTAGGGGAGGGAAGTTTCTTCTAATCTCAGGTTGACTCTGGTGACTAAGGGATTTCTCTTTTCTCCACCTCCAGTTTCCCCATCCCTGCAGGAAGCAGGAAACTTCAAAGGCTAACTTTGCCCCGTCAACAGTCTCTGTTTATCTCTGGCTCTTCTCACTCTTCGATCCTGGCCAACAGCCCACGTGGCGAGAACCACGTTTCCTCTACTCCCTCCAGTGGCCCCCGTGTTCCTGTGCAGTATTACATGCCTGGACACTCACCGGTGATATTCATTCAGCGGGTATTTATGGAGTGCCAGCTATATGCCAGGCCTTTTCCGGGCGCTGAGGGACAGCCACGAGCAGACCAGTATCCTTCCCCTTACAAAGCCGACATCGTAGCAGAGGATGCTGTTAACAGTAGTGTGAATGCAGACGACTTGCAGAAAGTGATGTGTGCTAGAGAAGCAATAAAAAAGGGTGATATGGTTTAGATCCAGAGAGGACAAACGTTTTCTGCAAAGAGCCGCACAGTCATTATTTTAGGCTTTGGAGGACATATGTAACCTCTATCACAAATACTCTGATGCTGTAGTGGAAAAGCAGTCAGAGACAACCTGTGGGTGAATGGGCATGTGACAGTAAAACTTGGTGTAAAAGAAGTAGTCAGTGGGCCTGATTTCACTCAAAGGCTATCGCTTCCTGGTCCCTCATTTAGAGAAGCTGCTTTAGATGGGGGGGCCAAGGAAAGCATCGTTGAGGAGATGACATTTGAGCCGAGTTGTTGCTCCAATTATTACTTGTAATGTTTTCTAGTTATTTGGAGAGAGGGAAAGAGAGAGCAAGTCAGGGAGGGGCAGAGGAAAAAAGAATCCCAAGCAGGCTCCATGCTCAGCAAGGAGGAGCCCAACACAGAGCTCGATCTCACGAACCTTAAGATCGTGACCTCAGCCGAAATCAGGAGTCAGATGCTTGACCAACTGAACCACACAGGCTCCCCTCAGGCTGAGCTGTTCCTTAGACGACCCACGTTTTGTCAGCCTCGTCCAGTGGTTTTTCAAAGTAAGGGTCCCGTACCGCTTGGGAACTTTCCTAAAAATGCAGACTCCAAGGCTCTGTCCCAGACCTACTGAACCAGAACTCTGAAGGTGGGCCCACCATTCTTTTTGGACTCTAGGTGTTTCTGATATGTGCCAAAGCTTGAGAATGGCTGCTCGAGGGTCGTGGGAAAAGCCGGTGTTCGGAACACATGGAGCCACATCTTGGCTCTGCCCGTTTTTAGCTCTGTGACCTTGAGTGGACTGAACTTCGCTTGTTTTGTCTTGTAAAATGAAGAGACTCTTGCCTAAGTCTGAAGTAGCTATGAAGACTACCTAAATTTCTCTTTAAAATGCCTAGGGGATGCCGACCCCTAGCAGGTCCTCATCAAATGGTACCTACTGTCGTCACCATGACCGTTATTTGGGTCTTTAAGACACTGCAGCAGAGTTGCCTGGGGGCAGTAGTGGGATGAACCCCCAAAACTACCCCCTTCCATCTCTGGCATCTTGCCCCTGACTGACGTCTCTTGGACACAGCCTGAAGACAAGGTTGTTAATGTTAAAGGGGAATTCACGATGCTTTTAAAACCCTTTTACCGGCCCTGCTCCTCAGCCCCTTGCTTGGCCTGTTGACCCAGAAAATGCTCCGGTCCCTGCTGTTGCAAAGCCATGAATTTTACAGCTGTGACTCACCCCTGGGCTGGGTCCCCAGTGTCAGCACCCAGCTTTGCAATTCACTACAGGCTATTGACAGTTTAGTCTTTTTTTAACGTGCGAAGCTATTTATACCAAGAGGGACAGAGGCCGGTAGATCTGGGGGAAGGGAGAGACGAATGACAAAGTGGTTCATCTCTCTGGGCCCGCTGGGTGGTTCTGGTTCATAAGACGGGAATGCACCATCTAATAGCCCCTTTAAAAACCCCACAAACACCATCATTAGAGTCACCAGCCGTTTGCACTATCATCTTCGTTTCATTATTCCATCAGCACATGCTGAGCTCAAAATGGAATTTCATGGCCGCAGTAAGGCACACCGCTCTCCAAGTGGATTGGATTACATTGCTTCCAAGCGGCCTCTCCTGCGTTCACCTTCGCCGTCACTCATCCCAGTGCTTTCGGTGCAGCATGAGACGTGAGTGGGGAAGGGAGGCAGAAGGAGGCCCAAAAGCAATCTCCTGCATAGTTCTCAGGAAACCAGTCACATCGACGATGCCGTGTTGATCTTGGCTCCATAAATGCAGTGACATCATCACATGGCAATGGGAAATATGCCCGTGCACAGTATTCAGTAAAACTGCCTGTTAATGAACTTGTTTTCAACAGAACTGTCAGAGATGGGCCTAGAAGCTGGGTTCAGGCTTCAGGGCCTTTGCCGGATCAAATCAGCAGTATTGCGGCCAAGTTCTACCAGCAGGGCCTTGTCAAGACTTGTGTCCAGAGTGTGATGCCTGAGGAAACCAAGGCTCGTTTGCAAACACAGGAAAGGTTAGCTGCCATTGGATTTTCCAGCTCTCAAGACGGATGGCCTTTATACTAAATGCATTCTGGGATCCTCAAGATTGCGAGTGGGCCTCAGGACTTGGACTTGCTGCCTGTGTTCACTGCTGCCTGCCCTTTTTGCGGACTGTGTAGCCTACCCTGTGAGCTGGTGTGACAGTTGATTTACTATCAAGATGATCTCTGCCTTATGACTCGTGAGATATTTTGAGTAGTTTCATGGGATGGTTGGATGAATCTACCATCAAGCCCACTGATAACTAACTTTCTCCACCTGTCCATCCGTTCAGCTATACGCTCATACCCTCACCCATTTATTCATTTGACAGTTATTTTTTAAGTAATCATTACCTGTAAGCCCTCGGTCCAGGTGTGATCCCGGTGTGGCTGTTTTCCAGGAGCTTCCCAGCTCCTGTCTTGAGATTTTGCATGGTATGATGTGGACTCATTTGCAGGCAGATGTAGACAGTCCTCTTTGTGGAAGATCCACAGAGACTTTAGGCTTTGTGTTGGTCTCCTGTGGCTTCCATTTTTTTCACTTCCATTTCGTTCTTCTTGGCTCGTGGTATTCCCGAGTTTGAGCACTGACATTCACTAACTCTGTGTTCAAATCCCAGCTATGTTGCTCCCAAACATTGACCAAGGTAATCCGCCTTCCTGGACCTTCCTTTCATCATCTGAAAACCAAGGATATCATTATGTAACTATAGCATGGTTGTAAGGATTGAATGAGACAATACTTTAAGCATGGAGCTTTAAAAATGGCTGCTTTTAGCTTTCTTTTGAATAGGCAAAAATTGGTCAATTAATGGACCAATGGATAAATTGTGTTGTATTCGTACAGTAGAATACTATTCTGCAATAAAAAGGAATGGACTTTTGATAGATGCAACATGAATGAATCTAAAAATCTTTATTCTCAGTGAAAGAAATCAGACCAAAAAGTTACACACTCGAGGATTCCATTTATATGAAACTCTCGAAAATTCAATCACTAGCAGATCAATGGTTATTTAGGGATAGGAGAGTTGGGGAGAGTGGGAAGGAGGAAAGGCAAAAGGGAAGAGGAACCTTTCAAGGATAATAGGGTTTTTTTTTCTCTCTTGTGATCATGCTGATGATGGCTTTGTTGCTATATATGTGTATATGTATATCAAGTTTTATCAAGTTATGTTCTATGAATATGTGCAGCTTATTATATTTCAGATACCTCAGTCAAATGAACTAATGAATGAATGAACAAACGGACTTGCTCTTTAGCAGATAGGAAGGCAAGCATCTTCTCATTCCAATGGTGAGGTCTTCCTAGAGTTCCACGGTTGCCTCAGAAATTAAGTGAGCCTTTTGGCCAAGTACTGTCAGAAAGAATTTGCTTAGTATTAATTATACACAATAAAAAGGAGATTTGGGACAAAAACTCGTCAACATCCAGATGGATGGCACTGAAAACTCAGTCCCACAAACTGGCTCATTTCATCATCTCTGTAAATTCTCTATGACAGTGCTTAACATGTAGTTGGTACTCAGTAAGTACCAGTGGTGGTTGTTACTGCTATGGCGCCTAGAAAGACTGATTGAAACTCAGTGATCAGCTCTTGTTAAGAGAAGCTAATTACTCAGGAAATTGCTAAACCTGCATTTCCTGAAATGCATGCATAAATTCATAAGCTCTCGCTTGAGAGAAGATCAGGGCTGCCACATAGAGTTGTACAGTTTGTGCACTGCACAAAGGTGCCCGGCCTAGGGGGTGATTGGAGGCTGATATTCACCTAGGCTCTGATGACTCCCAAAAGGCGGAACACATCTTGTTTAGCATAAGACACCTTGCAGCTCACCTTGCCGTAAGGCAGGACTCTATCTCGAGAGATTGGGGGCTTTTTCTAATTTGTAGTTGGGAGGGTATCTGTAATTTCCCTGAAGGTACCGAAAAGTCTAGCACCAACCTGTAAAGGACTGTGAGCATTAACTAGCTCAGCTCATTGATTACTTTATTTCTTATTTCCCTGCAATCCTGGGGTTCTGGGAAACCTCTTGTTTGACTCTTGCCAAAGAATGTTAGAAGAGGTGGTGTTTCCATTGAGTAAGTGGTAAGGGACAGGAGGGAGGGTTTTTTCCCCAGTTCTCATGGTCAAGATTGTGAACACCCAATGCCCTTTTCTAGTTTCTCCTTCCTCTTTCACATTTAACAAATCATGGCAAGCATCAGAGCCTTGGACAGAGAGGCGGGAAGGGATAAGAGCTGAAATACCAACCAACTAATTTTGCGAACGACTTGGCAACTCTCTTCCTGTTTGAGGGAGAGGTTCAAATCGATATAGATAAATTTGACCTTGAGTTTGTTCATGGTTATGAAGCATCCGTCTTCTCCTGAACTCCAGTGCTGTGTGGATCATCAAGAATTCATCTGGATGATGAATATTTCATAAGAAACAATTCTGGTGAAATAAGATCAGTGGGTGGTCTTTCCCAAGCATAGGGATTGAAAGCCATCTCTATGGTATCAGACACACTTGGGACCTGATGCACATCTGCCTCTCCCTGGCTGTATTTGTCATTGGAGCAGGTGTTTTGTTTTTTTGTTTTTTGATTTTTGTTTTTTTTTTTGCCTTGGTGAAGTCATTTTTCTTCATTTACAAAATGAAATTGTAATGGTTCCTGCCTTAGAGGGCAGCTAACACCTGGCATCTCAAGAAGCTTTAAATAGAATTACCGATTGGAAGTCCAATTGGTGTGAATACACTTTACCTGGAAAAAACCATCTGAGATAACAAAACTGGGATCTCCGTCTGATAGGGGAGTGAAATGGTAGTCTAGAGAATGGGGGAGAGGGTGGACAGACACAAGAACTATAGAAATAAGACCACAGATATTATTGAACCTCAGGGTGCCTGGGTGGCTCAGTCGGTTAAGCATCTGACTTCAGCTCAGGTCATTATCTCATGGTTTGTGGGTTTGAGCTCAATGTCAGACGCTGCACTGATAGCTCAGAGCCTGAAGCCTGCTTCAGATTCTGTCTCCTTCGCTCTTTGCCTCTCCCCTGCTTGTGCTCACTCTCTTTGTCAAAAATAAATAAACATTACAAAAAAAAGAAATGATTGAACCTGAACCTTGTGTTTGATGTTTAAGAACGCGACATGGGAGAAAGTGTATAACTTTGCACATTGTCACATGGAGCCAGAATTTAAGGAGTAGAGTTTATTTCCTTTACCAGTCTTCCCCCTACAACATCAGGGAAAATACTTAAGGACTGTAGAGGAGGCAGATAGAAACAGGGGCATTCAAGTCCAGAAAGAACTATGAATCAGAAAATTTCAGTTTCAGACAGTGGTCTCTAAGTGACCTTGACCAAGTTCCTTAGCACCTTATAGCTTCTGTTTCTCATTTAGAAAATAAGGATGTTAAGTATGTTCTTCCCAGTATAAAGTAAGAATAAGGAAGGTAATGTTTCTAAATTGTTAGGAAAAAATGTGATAGTGAGCAATAATCACTATTGATGTGATATTCTCTGTCGCCTTCCTAATTTTTTTGCCTTTTTGATCTTCTGTTGCCTGAGAGAGGTATCTTAAAATCCCTCATTGTATTTATGGGTTTGTTTATTCTTGAATTTCTGTTTTTGCTTTATATGTTTTGTGGCTGTATTTTGGGTGCCTGCAAGTTTATTTTTCTAGATTTTTCCTTTGTTTTTGTAACATCTCTTTTTAGTGTTTTTTGCATTTGATTTACCTTAACATGGAAATCATTTGTATGGTTTTTAAAAAGCTTATGAATGCTGCATGAATAATATTGTCCTAGAATATAAGTAGTGGTCCAGTGGCTATTACACAGTGATCGACAAATGTATCACTAATGATGCTGAAGTGACCAAGGATCAGTTAATCACACGTAAAATTTCTTTTTTCACTACTAATTATATTCACTTAAATTCTGGTTTGTACAGTATTAACATTGCACACTAGCCTCCTTTGGATGAATAATAGCAAGCAAGAGTATGCTTTTTCATTCCTTTATTTCAACCTTTTCTCATGGTTGTGTTTTAAGTAAGCAGCACATGATGGATATTGTGTTTTACTTCTAAACTGATAATCTTTTCATCCGTGGATATAATATATTTACATTTGTTGTGATCACTTAGATAATCATTACTACCACTTTTTTGTTGGTTTGTGTTTGCCATCTTTTTTCCTCTCGCTTTTTCTATTTTCTTCTACTTTTGAGTAGAAGCTTCTTTCATGTTCCTTCACTTTAGGAAAACTATAGACTACGTTCCTATTTCTCTAGTGATGGCCAACTACTTCCTCACATCCAACCACACTGGACCCCTTGCCGCTGTTCAAGTACCATGAGCTTCTTTCAGCCTCACGGTATTTACACGTCATTCATTTTTAACAAGTATCCGTGTTTCCATCCTTCTGATTATGACAGGGAACTTAGGTGATGTACTTTTAGTAGCATTTCTTAGCTTTTTTTTCCTCCCATCTTGAATAGCCTGCATCTCAGTATGCTGTTTCAGCCTCCTCACTTGAGTTCGTATTTGCCCAAGCCTCGGTAAAACAGTTTAAAAACAAAATCATATGAATATTAATAATTTTGAGATCATTTCCTGTTTAGTTTATATCCTTATTTCCTTTTCTTAACATAGATAAGAACAGACGTGGAAACTCCCCATTTTGATAGGTTTGCTTTCTAAAATATCTATGAGGGGCGCCTGGATGGCTCAGTCAGTTGAGCGTCCGACTTGCACTCAGGTCATGATCTCACGGTCTGAGTTCGAGCTCCTCGTCAGGCTCTGTGCTGACAGCTCAGAGCCTGGAGCCAGCTTTGGATTCTGTCTCTCTCTCTGCCCCTCCCCAGCTCGCACCCTATCTCTCTCTCTCTCTCTCTCTCTCTCTCTCTCTCTCTCTCTCTCAAAAATAAATCAACATTAAAAAATACTTTTTAAATATATGAGTAAAATTAAGGCTTTTCTTTCCCTTTTAATCCATTTTCTGCTGATTCCCAAAAAAGGTTTAGAGGAGTGTTCAGTAAACTAAAACAAGAGTAAAGAATGGTATAGGCAACAAGGGAAAATACCGTAGTCATCACAGAAGACCAAGGCTACGTGATACTACCACAACTGGATGCTGTTGTTGGCTAACACATAACAACATCCACTGTTGTTTGCATGAGACTGTGATCACATGCGGATGAGCATTGTTTTACGCCAGATGGTCAGGAATGTCAGGATGTTGAAGAGTTCCCTCCAGAACTGACTCTCTGGGTCTGAGCCTCGTTGACATTGGGTTCTCTTTTCTTGCAGTTATTGACTAACACTTTTGAATGCTTCTCGTACCTCTTCTAGAATGATCAGGAAACTGCCTTGAGTAAGGAAGAGGTGCTATATCATGGAAATTCTATGATCTGTGAAATGTTATGTTATGCCCCGAGGCTCAACAGTCAGGAGAAATAACTTGCCCGATTATCAGTGGCGATTTATCTTATGGGTCTTCTCTGTGAACATCTGAGTTCCCACATGCTCGTTTGTTATAGATGCTGATGGCTGGGGCCAGTGTCTCCTTTGGAATCTTTAATTGTCTTATTCAAAACAGAAGAACAGGGGCGCCTGGGTGGCGCAGTCGGTTGAGCGGCCGACTTCAGCCAGGTCACGATCTCGCGGTCTGTGAGTTCGAGCCCCGCGTCAGGCTCTGGGCTGATGGCTCAGAGCCTGGAGCCTGTTTCTGATTCTGTGTCTCCCTCTCTCTCTGCCCCTCCCCCGTTCATGCTCTGTCTCTCTCTGTCCCAAAAAATAAACGTTGAAAAAAAAAAAAACAAAACAAAACAAAACAGAAGAACAGTTATAAAAATACTTTAGTGTAAGTATAGATATACTGTCTGGCTCATTTTTTTCCCACTGATTTTCACCATAATTTCAGAGAAGTGTTACTGCTGAAAAACATTTGGTCCCAACATGTGATAAAAATTACCCTCAAGTAGTCAAGTTCATAGAGACGGAAAAGAGAATGATGACTGTGTGGTGGGAGCGGGAATTGGGGAGTTAATATTTAATAGGTATGGAATTTTAGTTCAGAAAGATGAAAAAGTTCTGGAGATAGATGGTGGTGATGGTTTACCAACATGGTATTTAATGCCATTTAAAAATGGTTAGAGCGGTAAGTTTTATATTATATGTATTTTACCACAAAATAAATACATAAAATGACAATAAACTAATAAAATTTAAGAATATACTCTCAGGAATTGGAGCAATTGCTTCAAGGACCACGCGATCTTTGTTGAGGATAAGCCTGAACACATTAACTTCTGTTGCATAGACCTCAAAGAAATAAAACTTTGTCAAGCTGAATCGGTTCATGCAATCCTTACCATGGAACATTTTCAAAGCATGCACATTACCAAGTAACTTGGTTGATTTCCACCTTCTTTAGATTCCATTGGATCCATGTCATTTTCGTGATTAAGCAGCCATTCTAGCCTGTTCAATGTTTAAGGCTTTAGCAGGAATCTGCAGCTTGAAGAGTGAACTGTGACCACCTTGGCCATTGATTCATAAAATACTCAGGGCAGAGTGTAATCCTGTGACTAACTGATGAAGGCGGTGGGGAGAAGTGGAAAGAGAATGAGCTTGGAAATGAGACCTAAACTTGAATCCTGGCGAAAGCTCCTTACTCCTGAACAGGTCAAATAGATTATAATTTCCTTGGATCCTCAGTATTTGCAAATTTGCCTACTCATCATCAGAATTTGTTATCCCCAAAATCAATACCCACAGCACTTTTGCAGTTACCCTGAGACACATGTAGAGGGACGAAAGATTGGAATCACCCAGCATGTATGTTTGCCAGTTGAGGTTGAGCAAGGCAGTACTCTCCCTTTTGTTTTACCTCTCATAAAATGAAGAAGTATGCCTTTTGTCATCTATTTAGTGCTAATTGTTTTGCGTTTGTGCTTTTTCGTGGTGATGTCGCTGTATCAGATGCCCCTCAAGCTTAGTGCTAGAGTGCCGTCTCATGTTTCTGAGGGCAAAACACCTGTGAGATGTCTCATGGAGAATATATATGCCATAGATAATAATAGATCCCAACTCAGCGTGAGTTGAAGTGCTGTCGACTGTGGATTCACTGTTAGTGAATCAACTATATTATACGTAGTTAAAACCATTAAGACAAGGTCATAGATTGATCTACTGATAAAAATGTTGTGACCAGAAGCTGGCAGGAATCTAGTCCTGTATTTCCCCTACCTAGAAACAGTGGTTTACTATTCACTACTTCAGAGTGTGTTGTTGCTTTATAGAATTTAACTACCGTGAATACCAAGAATTGACCATGATTTCCTTTCCAAAAGCTAATACCTTGTTCACACATGATTCCATTCTTTCTCTGCTGTATCGGGTGGTAGGGTTGTTAACAAATGATTTACTCCTGTTTCTTCCAGTCACATGCAAATTATGCCCACGCAAATTAAGCACAACCATGTGACTTGCCTTAACCAATGAAATATACACAGAAGTCACGTAGTTCACATCCAGATAAAAGCATTTAAAATTTTTTTTTAGCATTCATTTTTGAGACACAGAGACAGAGCATGAGCTGTGGGGAGGGAGACACAGAATCTGAAGGAGGCTCCAGGCTCTGAGCTGTCAGCACAGAGCCCAACACAGGGCTCGAACTCAACGGACTGGGAGATCATGACCTGAGCTAAAGTCGGACGCTGAACCGACTGAGCTACCCAGGTGCCCCATTAAAAGCATTTAATTGCCGGTGTTCAGCTCCAGGCTTTTGTTTTCTCTGCTGCCATCATTGTGGGGCACATATTTTTTTTTTTTTAATTTTTTTTTTTCAACGTTTATTTATTTTTGCGACAGAGAGAGACAGAGCATGAACGGGGGAGGGGCAGAGAGAGAGGGAGACACAGAATCGGAAACAGGCTCCAGGCTCTGAGCCATTAGCCCAGAGCCCGACGCGGGGCTCGAACTCACGGACCGCGAGATCGTGACCTGGCTGAAGTCGGACGCTTAACCGACTGCGCCACCCAGGCGTGTGGGGCACATATTAATACAGAGCCTCAGTTACCTGGGACTCTGCCTACTCATGTCAGAGAATTAGCGTGAGTGAGAAATTAAACTGCGGTATGGATAAGGGTTTCATATACAGAGT
Organism: Herpailurus yagouaroundi; assembly: GCF_014898765.1. Lineage (NCBI taxonomy): Eukaryota > Metazoa > Chordata > Mammalia > Carnivora > Felidae > Herpailurus > Herpailurus yagouaroundi. Next base: position 4,917,272 of record NW_024412444.1, read on the forward strand.
GTATAAAGAACTCCTATAACTCAGAAACAAAAACAATTTAAAAAATAGGCAAAGAACTAGAATATAGAGACTTTTCCAAAAGAGATAAAGACATGGCCAATAAGCACTTGAAAAGATGCTCAACATCATTAGTCGTTAGGGAAATGCAAATCAAAACCATAGGGAGATACCATTTCCTTCCTACTAGAATGGCTATAATTTTTTTTAGGCTTATTTATTTATTCTGAGAGTGGGGGGAAGGGCAGAGAGAGAGGGAGAGAGAGAGAATCCCAACCAGGCTCTACGCTGTCAGTGCAGAACCCAACTTGGAGCTCAATCTCATGAACCCATGAGGTCATGACCTGAGTTAAAATCAAGAGTTGAATACTCAACCACCTGAGCCATGCAGGTATCCTGGATGGCTATAATTCTTGAAAATGGAAAATAACAAGTGTTGGTGAGGATGTAAAGAAATGGGAGCCCTCGTACGTGTACATTGCTGGTGGAAATGGAAAACACTACAGCCAGTGTGGAAAACAGTTTGACAAGTCCTCACGAAAATGAAATATATGATCTAGCAACTCCCCTCCTAGATATATACCCAAAGAACTGGAAGCAGAGATTCAAACAAATACTTTACATTGAAGCGTGATTCACAATAGTCGAAGGGTGAAAACAACCCGAGTTGTATCACTAGTTGAATCAATAAACAAAATGCGGTCTATTCATGCAGTGGAATAGTATTCAGCCATAAAAAGTAATGGTGTCCAATAGATCTACAATATGAGTGAACCTTGGAAAAATTATACTAAGTGAAATAAACCAGAAAAGAAAAATATTGCATGATTGCCCTTAGATGAATTATCCATACTGGGTATATTCATAGAGGCAGAAAGTAGATGAGAGGTTATAAGAGGCTGGAAGAAGGGAGAAAAATGGAATTATTGCTTAATGTAAGGTAGAGAGTTTCTCTTGAGTATGATGAAAACATTGAGGTAGTAGATTACTGTGGTGGCTGTACAACATTGCGATTGCGATTAATGCCACTGAATTACACACTTTAAGATAATTAAAATGGCAAATCTTAAATATGCTTTACCACAATAAGAGCATTAAGAAAAAAAAATTTTTAGGTTTATTGATTTATCTTGAGAGAGAAAGTCCAAGTGGGGGAGGAGCAGAGAAAGAGGGAGAGAGAGAGCAAGAGAATCCCAAGCAGGCTCTACGTTATCAGCGCAGAGCCTGATGTGGGGCCTGAACTCAGAAACCATGAGATCGTGACCTGAGCTGAAGTCAGACGCTTAACTGACTGAGCCATTCAGGGGCCCCAAGAAAAATGTTTTTCTAATTACAAAATGACTGTGGTGCGGAGCCAGTAATATTTTGTGGTTTGTTACAGTGGCATATTCTAGCTCATCCTAACCAAACCTTTTTTTCCCCCCATCTTTTTCTCTAAAATAGCATAGTATTGACCATGAGTTTTATGACCATATCTAACCTTGAACCTGCAGGCTAACCTTCACTGATCTTTTGGCCTCTCAGAACGGGGAAGACTAAATACTTGCAATTCTGTCCATAACGCATTTGAAACTTAATGGAGTGGGCAGTGTAACTCGGGCTGAGGGTAGCCATGGCGGTCAGAAATACTTGTTTTGTAATATATATGAAGCCCCTTAGTTTTCCTACTTTTTTATGGGCTCATAACCATCATTTAATGTGCAGAAATAAAACTGCCTTAAATTAACTGATTCCAAATAAAGATCACCAACCTGTATTTTAAAATGGGTTCCAGGGGCACCTGGGTGGCTCACTCAGTTGGGCATCCAACTACGGCTCAGGTCATGATCTCGCGGCTTGTGAGTTCGAGCCCCGCGTCGGGCTCTGTGCTGATAGCTCGGAGCCCGGAGCCTACTTATGATTCCGTCTCCCTATCTCTCTGCTCCTCCGCTGTTCACACTCTGCCTCTCCCTCTCTCAAAAATAAATAAACATTAAAAAAAAAAAGCTTTTTTAAAGGAAACAAGAAGGGAGCAAAAGAAAAGATATACAAAGGGAGGACAAAAATGTTGGCACATGCATGGAAGGAATGTGGAAAGGACTAAGAGAGTGAGAACTATAAATGTTTCGAAGTATGTATCAGCTAAGGTAGATGACTTGGCCCAATGTGCTATTTGCCAGAACCATCAAAGAGCTAGCATGGTGTTTACAGGCCTTCTACTGTGTTTACCTTTTTAATGTTTATTTATTTTTGGGACAGAGAGAGACAGAGCATGAACGGGGGAGGGGCAGAGAGAGAGGGAGACACAGAATCGGAAACAGGCTCCAGGCTCTGAGCCATCAGCCCAGAGCCCGACGCGGGGCTCGAACTCCCGGACCGCGAGATCGTGACCTGGCTGAAGTCGGACGCTTAACCGACTGCGCCACCCAGGCGCCCCTGTGTTTACCTTTTTAAAGAGAGTTTGCCAAAGAAACTGACAATGTAAGTTTCTGACAGTGGTATGATGGAAGTGGCTGACCTCACAAGATCTAGTTGGTCAGTTCTCAGGAATTCTATAAGCTGACTGTTAAATCCAGCCATTTTTTAAAATATCTTTTTTGGGGCGCCTGGGTGGCTCAGTCGGTTAAGCGTCCGACTTCAGCTCAGGCAGGTCACGATCTCACCGTCCGTGAGTTCGAGCCCCGCGTGGGGCTCTGGGCTGATGGCTCAGAGCCTGGAGCCTGCTTCCGGTTCTGTGTCTCCCTCTCTCTGCCCCTCCCCCATTCGTGCTCGGTCTCTCTCTGTCTCAAAAATAAATAAACATTAAAAAATAAATTAAAAAATAAAATAAAATAAAATCTCTTTTTTAATTGTATTTTTCTATTTTTTTTTTAAGTTTACTTATATATTTTGAGAAAGAGGGAGAGCAGGGGAAAGGGAGAGACAGAATCCCAAGCAGGCTCTGTGTTGTCAGTGCAGAGCCTAATGTAGGGCTCGATCTCACGAACTGAGAGATCATGACCTAAACTGAAATCAAGAGTCAGACACTTAACCAACCGAGCCACACACGTGCCCCAAATTGAGCCATTTTTAAAACTTAATTGTATAAACCTATATTAAAAACAAAGCTAATAGATACTGAGAACTTATCACTTCATAATTACTTTCCTGTGTTTCACCATTATCTGTGCTTTTGGGTTTATTTTATCTGTTATACTGCTGTGCATCTCTTCCCAGCCGTGCAGGTAGCTCAGAATCATCCACCCCAGCATTGTTTCCACCATGGAAATTGGCAGGGGTACACATTTATGGATTTGATTTCTTGTTCTTTGACACTTAGTAGTGTTTTTGTCTGCCTCTGATGGCTCTGGCATTATTTTGACTTTGCTTTATGGTTACTTACATACTTTTCTTGTAACTCGTATATAACTTCATTCATCCAGGAGGAGTTTCTTATTTGTATACGTGTCCTTTCCGCAAAAGCTCTGAACAGTTCCTTGCATATAGTAGACTGTCTTGTCTACTCTGCTGGGGCTTCCATAATAGAATACCACGGACTGGGTGGCTTAAACAGCAGACATTATTCCTGGACAGTCTTGGAGGCAGGAAATCCAAGATCAAGGTCCCGGCAGAGTTGGTTTCTGGTGAGACCTCTCTTCTTGGCCTCCGGATGATTGCCTTCTGGGTATGTCTTCTCATGGCCTTTTCTCTGTGCATGTACACTCTGGATGTCTCCTCCTCTTCTTATAAGGGCATCGGTTCTTTCTGATGACAGCCCCACACTCTGACCTCAGTTAATTGGAATCATCTCTTTAAAGTCTCTGCCTCAGGGGCGCCTGGGTGGCGCAGTCGGTTAAGCGTCCGACTTCAGCCAGGTCACGATCTCGCGGTCCGGGAGTTCGAGCCCCGCGTCAGGCTCTGGGCTGATGGCTCGGAGCCTGGAGCCTGTTTCCGATTCTGTGTCTCCCTCTCTCTCTGCCCCTTCCCCGTTCATGCTCTGTCTCTCTCTGTCCCAAAAATAAATAATAAATGTTGAAAAAAAATTTTTAAAAAAAATAAATAAATAAAGTCTCTGCCTCCAAATACAATCACATTGGCGGTTAAGGGGTTTACCATATGAGTGGTGTGGGGGTGGGAGGCGGAGACACGATTCAGTCCGCAACATAACACAGACATCTATCACTTATGCATTCAATTGCTTCAAAGCTAAGAAATAGAGCCTTCCCTGTGCCTTGCCTCTGTACTAGTCGCATTATATCATTTGAGCCTCATTGCAATACATTAAGGTAAATATTATCATCCCCATTTTACAGATGGGCATATTGACTTTATAAGAGATAATGTAACTTGCCCAACTCTGTACAGATGGGGAGTGTTCAATCCGGTATTTAGACCCAAACAGTGTGACTGCAGGACCCAAACAAGCACTATAAGAAACTACCGTCCTGCTTTTTCCTTACATATGTATGGGTATATTTTGTCTAAAGGCAATATTGAAACTGTTACCAAAAAAATAAGTAAGCAACTGTTGGGGAATTTTTAGCCTGTATGCAAATGTGTAGACATTCTTCAAAGAATGTTTTGGTAAAACTGGGGTAGGGGAGTCTTTATGTAGTTGCAGTTTAAAGGGGACGTGTTTAAACCCCAGGGTCTTTCATTTCTGGGGCCTCTTCTTTAAGACAGGATAAAGTAACTGTCAGGTAATGCTCCAAACTAAATGAAAGGTATTTTCTAACTAAACAGTGAAGTTTAATACTGTAAGTAAAAGATTTTAAGAGCTTAAAGGTTTGGGAAGAGAGCGAGTGTGTGGAGCTAGCAGGCCTAGAAGCAGAACAAGTCATGTGACTTGGGATTATAGGAGCTGCTGGAGGACGTAATGTGATTATTTTCTTTCATTTGAACAAAGTCAATTCAGCTTGAAAGAAAATCTCTGACTTCACATGCAAATGGGTGTTGGTTTGGCCCCTTCCTCTTAAAGAAACCGTCCCTTGGCAGTTACTCCATCCTTCCTTTTAGCCTCTTCTCCATCCCCCCACCCCAGGAATCATCAGGGACTAAGGAAGTGCTTTGATGGGGTGAAAGGGAAGCTCTAAGAGTTTTACTCGGGGCCCCTCCGGAAACCTCACCTGTGTGTTCTCTTGCTCCATGTCTCTCCCAGTCCTTCGATAAACCGGAAAGGCAGGAGGATGTACAGCGTGCATTCCCTCAGCAAACAGGTGCTGAGTACCTGCTAGGTACAAGATACTCCTCTGGGGGTGTATCGTGAGCCAAATCCCGGGTATTCGCGTTCTAGAGGGAAGAGAGAGAAAATGAACTAGTAAAGTATGCATCAGCAAATGGTAAGTTCTCTGAAGAAAAGCAAGTTAAGGGTTTACCACTTTCAGCACTACTGACACTTCAATCCAGATTATTCTTCGCCGTGGAGGCCCTCTTTTGTACTGTAGGAGTTTTAGCAGCCTCCCCGCCCTCCAGCCGTGTGCCACTAGCCTGCCACGTTTGCACACGCACACACACTCCAGTTGGAACAGCCATAAATGTCTCCAGACATTGCTAAATAACCCCTGGGGGTCAACATTAGCCCCAGTCGAGAAGCCCTAGTCTCGAGACTGAGAGGTGGGGGTGCTGATTTATTAGGGTAGTCCTCTCTGATCGGGAAGACCTCTCTGATGAGGTGACCTTTGAGCAAAGACTGGAGGAAGTGTGGATGGGCGTCACATAAATATCTAGGGGGAAGAATGTTCCTGGCAAAGGGAAGAGCTAGTGCAAAGGCCCTGAGGTGAGAGGAATATCAAGGAGGCCATTGGGAGTGGAACTGGACCCCAGGAATATAGTAAGCAATATGATCAGCCAGTGTTAAGGAGGCATGATCATAATCTTTATAGTGAAGACTCTGGCTTTGAATCAGAGAGGAATGGGAAGTCATGAAACGTTTTGAGAAGAACACTGACATGACCTGGTTAATACTCAGATAGGGTTATTCTTGCTGCTGAATAGAGAATCACCTGCAGAGGAGCAAAGGTGAAAGCCAGAGTCCAGAAGCAGCCATGGCAGCAATTCGAGTGAGCACTTAGTTGTGGCTGGACGGTCCTATAGGGGTGGGGGAAAGCGACTGGATTCTGGATATGTTTGAACCTACATCAGGCATGATTTTATGTTTCGTCTCATTGGGAGAAGAAAAAAGGGGGGGGCAGCCTTTGAAATACGCTTCTTTGAAAATGCCTCCAATGAGCTTTAATTCCTGATTTTTGATCCTAATCCTATGGGACTTGAAGCATGATGGAGGTACTGTGTAGGCATTAGATATTAGACTGTTATTTCCTACATTACTTCCTGAGTAAACCGATTAAAATTATAATGTGGGTCTCTAAGAGAAAAGGAGAGGAGCCGAACTTGGTACAGTTTTACCTCTTAGATGCCACTCAACACCACTTTTCTCCTCTTGCTTGGGTAATGAAATTCTGGCCAGTGGGGGCACAGTGAACAAATGGCCCTTAAAAGCAGCCCATCACCACTTGCTTATAGCTGTGATGCTCCCCAGGTGTTCTCCAGGTCTCCATTTCAGGACTCGCGTGCACTTTTCATAAAAATCTCCACGTGCCGCAGATTCAAGCAACATCTTTCCCTTCTCTGTGGCACCTGCCTTCTGAGACCTCGGGCATTTTCTAGATATTGCCTCCCTGAATTGAGGTAGATTAACTGAGGTTCCAAGTTTCTCAAACTGCAGGAAAGGGAAAATATGAAATAAGGTCCAGTCTTCCAGTTAGTCTCTGGGTTAAGATGGGCTTTTGTAAAGCCTTTCAAGTATGTCAGCCCACATCAGAGATTACACGTCAGGAGATTTTGCCTTCACCTTGTGGAGTCACATCTGCCTTCCTCTTAAGCTGGTGTATCTCCTGATGTGGTGTCAGGTGTTTATTAAGAATTCTGGGCTTTTTTTTTTAAGACCCAGAAGAATAAAAATGGGGATAATGTTGAATAAGGTCCTCCCGTGATTCTGCAGTACGCTAACTCTGAGAACCAGTGCTGTATCATTTAGAAATTGCCGTCTGTTCCTAGTAACTGAGACTGCAAGTAAAGAAGTCATTTATTTCTCTCATTGATGAAATAAGTTCAGAGATAGGCAATCCAAAGCTGTTATGGTGTTCCGTGGTATAATAAAGAACTTCATGGTACAAAATGGCTGCCGGAGCTGTAGCCATTGTTGTTACATTCCAGACAGGAAGCCATAAGAAGGGGGAATAAGCCAAAAAGGCTTTTGCCAACTGCTTGGCCTGCTTTGAAAGAACTCTCCTAGGAGTCACATGCTATGTGTCATTGGCCAGAATTTATTTGCGTGCCCATTCATAGTTACTAGGGAGTTGCAAAAATATTATTCTAAGTTGGGCATATTGATGCTTTAAGTAAAATTTTGGCATTCTTATTAAGGAAGAAAAGGAAAAAGGATATGGGTAGACAGCCATCTCTGCCATACTCCCTTATACCATCATTCCATGGGGTTGTGGAAAGACAGTTTAATTGGGGGTACATCATTTTTTAACTACTGCCTGTTCATTTTGGACCATATTTTGGTTATCTTATGAAGAACACGAAAGGAAAATGTGTTCATCATATATGTGGTCAGTCATACATACTGGGCATCTACTATATCTAGGTTTTTTCTGTTCCTTTCCATCCATCTGCCACTGTCTTTTTCCCTTGATAAAGAAGGCCAAGAATCCACCAAAAAAAAAAAAAAAAAAAAAGGGAGAGGATGAGGAAGCCAAGTCCAAAAATGACTTTTCCACTTTTTAGCTGTGTGATGCTCGGTCTAGTGAATACAATGTACCAACCTCCAGGGTGTGGGGAGGGTGCATGAGATATTGTATACAACAACACTTTGCCCATCAGAGTCACTAAATACATAAATATATTCACTGATCCTTTCCTTCATTGAGATGGTAAAGAACAGTTGAATCTGAGATCAACCCAGAATATCTCATTTCTTTGTTGGGTTCCCATTCTTAAAAAAAAAAAAAAAAAATGGATGCTTTTGATATGGAAAATGACCTGCCCCAAAATAGGAGCGCTTTGCCCTTAGAATTTCTCATCCTTGCCAGAGCTGGTGGTATCCCCCTTCTTAAACATATATGTATGTGGGTATAGCAAGAGACGCCTGCAAAATTAGGTGATACTGAACAGAACAAGTTCCTTCCCATCTTCTGAGCCTCCTGGATGTCCTGGAGAGCAGAGGAATATTAACATTTACCTGGCAGCCTCATGGGGTTGGCTGTTGAGGGAGAACAGTTGCATGACTCTAAAACTCTCAAAATATTCTCCCAGGCCCACCAGCAGGGGCATCCCATAAGGAAGGGTTACATACAAATGGAAACCATAGGGCTCCACCCCAGTCCTGCCGAATTAGAAATGTGTGTTTTAATAAGCCTTCCAGGTGGTTCTGATGCCAGCTAAAATTTGAGAACCACTGCTCTAAATTAAGCACTTTGCACGCTTTGTCTTTCTTTAATTAGCACACTTTTCTTTCCAACGGGGAGTCATTTGACTCCCTGCCTTCCGTCTCTGCCCAGGCAGAAATGCTGTGAAATGTGCAGTTGCTTCTAACAAACCCAGTCTTTCAAACTGGGTGAGGCCTTGCTTTGTAGATTTTATTTGCACACTGACTAAAGCTCTTACAATCCATCTTGACAGACACTGAAATTATTGCCAAACCTCACCGCTGGGAGTGACACCTTAAACAAAGGCCTTCAGCAATTTCTTTGTCACGGGCCAGCTGATTGTGTTCAAAATGCTTTTATTTGGGGGTAGTGTACCTCATACACCTCAACCCAGGGCAGTAGCACAGGGCACCCCTACCTGAGCGATGAGTAAATGGAACAAAGTTTCTAGCACATTCCATAGTCCTGCTTTCGGAGAGTGATGCTCCAGATACACAGGAGGAAAACGTTATCACCATACCAGGTAATAGCTTGGAAATGGTCATCCTTGGCAAAATTCTATTGGACTTGATTATTTACTCGTGAAAATTAACTAGGGAAACATGGTTGGATGAAAATGAGCAGTCTGCAGTATTTTCAGGGGTGGTACCAGATTTAATTTTTGTACTGCCAGAAAGTATACTAAATATTTCTCCCTTACCGTTGGTTTGCTTAGTGTTTGTTTTGGGCTACATGGTAGTTTTATTTTGGAGGATGCCAGGGGAATCTCCAATGCAGCAGTTCTATGTTCAGCCAGAGACAGAGTGGGAATTGAAGAGAGGAGTTTCTCCATCATTCCCGTCCCTTTGCTCGAGGAAGAGCTTGGAAAGGCCAGCCCTTGAACACCAGGAGGGGACACACCAGCCAAGCAGCGGCAGGACCACTGGAAGGGGTTGAAGGACCAACTCATTCCCCTTCCTCAGAGCAAGCCAGAGTGCCTACCGTGTGACACGGGGATGCTTTGGAAGGTTGTTAATTTACCAATGAACTCATTAGCTGTCTTGGTTTTAATAATGGTGCATTTCACTTGGGGTGCCTGGGTGGCGCAGTCGGTTAAGCGTCCGACTTCAGCCAGGTCACGATCTCGCGGTCCGTGGGTTCGAGCCCCGCGTCGGGTCTGGGCTGATGGCTCAGAGCCTGGAGCCTGTTTCCGATTCTGTGTCTCCCTCTCTCTCTGCCCCTCCCCCGTTCGTGCTGTGTCTCTCTCTGTCCCAAAAATAAATAAACATTGAAAAAAAAAATTTAAAAAAAAATAATGGTGCATTTCACGAGGTAAGTTTTTAAGTCGTCCACCAAATGGTTGACTGCCTTCTGAGAAACTATTGTTCGTGCATCCTGTATTCATGGAGTTACTGAATGCTGGTGGAAAGGATACATTTTCAGCAGTGGTGATCAGTGGGCTTGAAACCTAACCGACAACACAAGATGCCCAGCCAGGGAAGATGGAGCTATGTTCTTAAGAGTAGTCACTGCCTCTGTTGACTTTGGAATTCTAAGTCTTTAGGGTGGACGTCAGCACGTCAAGGTATTTATTTAGCTAACTGTCTCTGGAGTTCTCCAGTCAGGGCCACCTCTGCTTCTGCCCAGCCCTGTCGTGTTGGGACTCCTGTATCTCCAGTCTTAAAACAGGGTGGAAATGGGGCGCCTGGGTGGCGCAGTCGGTTAAGCGTCCGACTTCAGCCAGGTCACGATCTCGCGGTCCGGGAGTTCGAGCCCCGCGTCAGGCTCTGGGCTGATGGCTCGGAGCCTGGAGCCTGTTTCCGATTCTGTGTCTCCCTCTCTCTCTGCCCCTCCCCCGTTCATGCTCTGTCTCTCTCTGTCCCAAAAATAAATTAAAAAAACATTGAAAAAAAAATTAAAAAAAAAAAAAAAAAAAACAGGGTGGAACTTCTCCATTCCAGTCTGCAGGTGTAGACCTGGCACAAGATGGGGTAAGCAGGGTCCTTCTCTGGCGATTTCGAAATTGAGCAAAGTGAGTCATTCTAGGATGGATCTGAAGTGAGGTTGTGTAAATTCGGGTGCTATGGGAAACCTTAAACTTTGAGAAGCCAACAGGCAGAAGGGAAGAAGACAGAGGATCAGAGATCAGAGGACACTGGGCATAGAGAGATGAGAATCCCTCACCAGACACCTTCCAGGTACAGGTTCCATTTCCTCATGAGGCCCTCCTACACCACTGGGTTTCTCGAGACAACAGCACATCATTACAGTAATTTGCACTTTTTTTTTTCCCTCTGAAATCAGACTAGCTTAAATATCATCTTTCTCCCTTGTAGCCTTCTTTCTTAGACTAAGATGGGTGGGGGCCTCGGGGTGTGGTCTCGCTCTGCAAGCTGACAGCGTTGCTGTATCTCTCAAAATGGAAAAGAGAGGCCAGGAAAATCCGGATTGTTCCCTTTGGAGCACGCAGGCTGGATAATAGACTCACCACTGTGCATTCATGTTATTTATTGTTTTGAGGTCCAGGTACCCAGCCTTTGCCTCATTTAATTGCCGTGGTCCTATGATGAGGATTCTTAGAGGTTATGGAGCTCACTCAGGAGCACGGAGATGAAAAGTGACAGAGCCATGCGTGGGGGTTCTGGTCTACCTGGCCAAGCTGCAGAAGAGGCAGAGAAGGTCCCAACCGGGGTCAGCCCTGGACAGTATCAGCAAAGGCTTGGCTCAAGGTGTCGCAGTCACAGGGGCTCTCAGGGATACCTGTGCTCTGGGCAGTGAAGAGGCGTATCTGAGAAAGGAGAGGCTCCATCAAGCTCAAATTGGACTGTTATCAAGCGTTTGCAGTGATTCCTTTCTTATTAGCATCTGTCCTAAGGTTCTGTCACTAGGGTAGGAGTTGTAAAAATGTCGGAGGGATAATGAGGCAAGGCTTTGCTCCAAGCAGTCTCTCGGCGTGGGACGTAAGGCCCATTCCCCAAGACACAGTGCTCTGTTTTCTGCCTGCACTTACCTGCTACAGTGTATGGTGCCCGGATTCCTCTGAGCGCAAAATGGCGTGCCAGTCTCTGATGGGCCCGTGGCCAGCTTCTAATCCCAAACTAACTCGTGATCTGGGCTTTCATTTCTTCTCCGAGAGAATGCTGATAACCTGTGGGCTGCTTTCAAAACCCAGAGCCCTTCCTTCTCATCCAGGACGTGGCTTCCCGCCAAGTCCCTCTGGCAAGGCGTTGCAGGGCCCTGTCTTGAGAAACCACCTAGTCTGTGACGAGCAGTCTATATGGTTGACTTTGAGGTTTGCTGAAGACTGTGGTAGCCACACATGATGGTGAATGGTTACAACCATTTTTTATGAAAATAAGGGTGGCTTTCGCATTTTGGTGAGACCTTGTCCCTGCAAAGCCTTATTTCCACCCCCCCACCCCCCCACCCCCCCCACCCCTGCCTCACGCTTTAACAGTTATGGTTTAGTTTCTGGAGATCAAAGTAGACAGAGATTTTTAACTCTTTGCCCCAGCATTCCCAAAACAAATGTTCACGTCCAGGGCTCCCTGAACTCAAAGGAATTAGACCAAGTTTGTGAAGTGGAACAAATATGATGAATTCAGAGCCACAAGTCTTCTGTCTTCTCTGTCTTGTTGAATGAATACCTTGTTTTGCAAGAGCTGGTTGTGATGCTAAGAGATAGTTGAAAAGAATTTTCCATGATGTCATCTGAGCTTGTGAGGTTTTTTTTGTTTTGTTTTTGGCTTCTCCTATATAATAACATACCTTCCGTTTTGGCCGATTTTTTCTTACCCTAGCTTTGCATACAGCTGGATAGTAGAATGTCTGTTTTGTTTTCCCCAGGCAAATCTAGATGCTTTCTCAAGTCTTTGTTAGAGATGAATGAGCCTCAAAAAGTGCAAGGATATGTCCTAACAGTTTTAAAGAGGAGCATTCTAGGATGTGCAAAAATACTCATGTTAATGACAATTTTTAATTACATACTCAGTATCCCAGATTTAGTGACTCTGTTTTCCGACAGATGTGAGCTGCTACCTGCCCTTACAAAGAGCTCAAAACCTAGAGGGCTTTTCATGTAGGTGGAGGCTGAGGGACCCAGCAGCTCACCCAGTGCCAGAGTCTGACTCTGGCTCCAGTGTGAGGCAGGCACTGACACATCCCTTTGGCTAGGGAGGCACGGAGCATGCCGGAGACTCACAGGGAAAATGGTAAAGTTGCTCTCTCTCTCTCTCTCTCTCTCTCTCGGGGGGGGAGCCTGACGACAAAGCCCTACCAGCCTATTTGCCGAATTCTCCTCTTCTAGAAAGCGTGATGGCTTTGTTTTCCCCCCTGCAAGAGAGGGAAAACCCCAGGAGGGGTGATTTGCCCCACTGCCTCTTCAAGGATGAGTCCGTCTGCTTGCAGTGAGAAACGCATATGCCGTTGAGTCTCAGAAGGGTGGAGAGAAGGGGGAGTAGAAGAGTAGATGGTGCCCCGCTGCCGGAATGACCCTCCCAGGGAGTGGGAATGGGCAGGTGGTTTGAGTAGTGGGCATGTCAAGTGATCCCTGTGCTCTCCATCCCTCAGGTTCACCAGTACTATAGCTGTCTCCCAGAAGAGAAGGTTCCTTATGTCAACAGTCCTGGAGAGAAACTTCGGATCAAGCAGCTATTACACCAGCTGCCGCCACATGACAATGAGGTAAGGGGCTAGCGGGGCCTTAGGAAGACTGTGCGCGGGAGCTTCTGTGAACTGTCACCTTCTTCATAATCAGAATGCTGTGATCCATGAGCTCTCCAAAGAAAAACTCCGGTGCATTCGTTTTAGGCTTTAGCTTCCTTAATTAGGGCCAAGAGAAACTGCCCCACACTTTCTGGAGAGAATTCTCGAAAGGCAGATCTCATTATGGACTGGACTTGCCTCTCTGCCTGGTGCTGCTAGCTAGTTTGGGGTAACCAGGGAGCCTTAAAAGTTAAAAGCTCAAGTCCAGGTTTTCAGTGAAGAAGAATGAGCTAGTTGCCAGAGTCCCTTAGCTGATGGCAGTTCCCTGGGCCAGTTCAAGCCCTGCAAAAACCCTGTGATTCTCTGGAATTTTCAGCATTGTTTCATGTTAAACGAGTGTGCAAGTTTTCCACATTATGCTGCCTTAGAAGTCACATGTCCAGATCTGCAGCTCTCGAACGTCTGTGTTTTTGTCGTTTAAAGGCCATCTTGCCGGGTCACCGTTTATACACGTGGAAGAATGGCTTGCAGGCCGTTGGTTTTTTTTTTTTTTCTGGACCTAGACAGTAGGCACTGTAAGCAGGCATTTCTTATCTCCGAAGTCAGATGGCCCATAAAGGGAAATACGTGAATGCCTCTTTAAAAGATCATCCTGCTTGAGGGGTTTAGGTTTATAAACTAGAAATTAATTTTTAAGTATCTGGTTTTTAAAAACAGTCCTCCTCTAGAATGGACTTGTCCACCTAACTCTGACTGCATGCGAAACAAAAACATAAATTTAAATTGAAAGGAGAAATAACCCCTTAAGAGAGCTGGGTGGACCCCAGCTTTCTACCAATGGCTCCCACCCACAAGCCGGATCTCCAGGGGAAGGAGTAGGTACTATTTTATTATTTATATTGCCATATTCAGATCAAATGGGATAATTCAGATGCCTGAAAAATAAATTTGAGTAAGTGAAGCGAAAGCTTAAAAAATTGAAGCACGTCCCTAGAAAGAGAGCCAGTTTCCTGCTGCTCATTTGGACTTCATAAAACAAATACAAACAGTGTTTCCTCTTTTAAAGCTGAGAGCGAGCACTGTAACCCGATGCCCAGCTAACTAATTTGGAAGTGAAAATGCGGGTTTTTACAAGCAGGAGAGGGTGTGCCTTTCTTTAAAAACACATCCATAAAATGTCAGCTGTGTCACCATATATTCTGGGCTGTTCGGGTCACGGCAGTGTCCTCAGGGACATCCACATGAGGACTTTTTTTTTTTTTTAAACTCTTTTTTACTTGATAGAGCAAGGTTCTCTGTTCTCTGCTGTTAATGATTTATTCCATTTACAGTTAACTGTGGTTTCATGAAAAGAGGCCATTCAAATTCCTTCTTCCTGTTGGTGAGATTTCCTTACTCATGAGCCCGTGAGCAGATTTCGCCCATTTGACATGGCCCTTTGGAGGACAAAGAGTGATTCTCAAATCAATGTTTGATCATTCTGTCATATGCCCCGATGAAACAGTTGAGATACATACAGAGGCACTGGTTTTCCAATTGGGATGCGACTGTCCTGGTTCAGAAGTTTCCCTCTAACCCTTGTATCACATACCATCTGAGCATCTCACCTACCTTTCTTGATGTTCACATTTCTCAAAAGTCAGACAGGGAGGCGGGATTAGATCCATGTTGCCCAAAGTGTGGCAGACACACAACTTTAGGTGACACACAGACATGGCAGTGAACAAAAAGTGAACCATGTAAGGAGAGAATCCCTCCCACTTAAAGTGTGCTCCACTCCTCGTGATCGAGCGGTTGCATAAGCACTGGGGAATTTCATTCTGGACTATCCGTTTCCTCACACCTCTCCAACTCGTGCCAGTCCTTACTTGTGAGTAACCAAGTAACCACTTGTAACGTGGTTACACGTTAAGAATCTCTGCTTTAGGGTCTCCCACAAGCAGAAGTGGCTAGAATCCAGCAACACGGTTTCATTCTTACACTGTTAAGTTTTATGGTTACCATCTGATTTTGGTAGGTGATACGGACTTGCGACTTACAGTCATAATATACTGTCATTTTTTAAATGTATTCAAGTTTTTAAAAAGTGAGTCCGTTTTAAAAACAGCATTAAGTAAATAATAGTTCAGGACTACGGCAGAATTCCCGTTGTGTGAGTTCGTAAGGGGAGAGCCTGGGGAGTGCTGGATTTGAGTGTCTCCGAGTGTCCCTTGCCTACTTCTCCGAGTTTTTGTATTTAATGAGAAGGAAAATATCTTATGCAAGTTGATGTATTAGCGATAGCCCAGTGGGCAACCCTTTTCCCTCCTGTACACAGATAAACATGCAGGGACTTCCATGAAGCAGCAACCATACCTCTGTTCCAACTCCTTAGCCTCAAGGCTTTGGTTGTCCATTTGGGCAAAATAAGATGGGAGAACAGAAGTTGAGAGCTGCTCTGGCTTGCTAGCATGGAGCCGTCCATTGGTGTCAAGGATCACTCACGTGGGCACGTGGAGGTGAACATATCTGGACCCTGCCATCCATTTGAAGAGCCACCTCATTTTTAAAGAAGGAAGACGTCCCCAATTTTGACCAGCACCAGAGCTATCCCGCATGATGTGAACCTTAGTGTGGCTTAGAGCAGGGCGGTAGGGATGAGGAACAGTTCCAGAACCTTTAGCCTGCTTATGACGTGGGCTCCGGAGTTTGGCGCCTCTCGTAAGCTGTGTTGGCTGTCCGCCATCTTAGGTAGAGACTCCCTTTAAACAGCCCCGAGCCTGCTGGTGCAGACCAGAGCAGTACAACGGAATGGGAGCGTGTTTACCGAAGACAACTCCGGGGCATGGGCCTCAGAAATCCCATGGAGCAAGGGCGACATCCACTCTGCCGCTCTCTGTGTCTGTTCAGGTTCGATATTGCAACTCCCTGGATGAGGAAGAGAAGAGGGAGCTAAAGCTCTTCAGCAACCAGAGGAAACGGGAAAACTTGGGCCGAGGGAATGTCAGACCCTTCCCAGTCACGATGACAGGAGCTATTTGTGAGCAGGTGAGCCTGGATTCCAGGGAGGGAGGAGGGGTTGCTCTGACCTCCTTGCACGTGTTTGTTTGTTCAACAGTTCTTTTATTGAGTGCCTACTGTGCATCATGCGCAGGTCTAGCTCTCAGGGATATAGCAGCAAACAAAAGACTTGAGAGCTTGATTTTGCCCTTGTGTGGGGTTTGGTTCTAGGGGAAGAAGTCAAACAATAAAATAAAGAAGATAGAAAAAACACAGCGGGAAAGGAGGCTCCAAACACTGCGAGTCTGAGGAGGTTGCAATTTTCAGAAAAGTGGCTGCTCAAGGCGCCTCTTAGAAGGCGGTTTCTGAGCAGAGATTCCCAGGAACTGCGGGAGGGGGTACTGCAGATCTCAGTGGGTGGAGGGAACAGGCATCTCACAGGCTTTGAGGCATTTCTTTTTTTCTTTTTTTTTTTTTTTAACGTTTATTTATTTTTGAGACAGAGAGAGACAGAGCATGAACAGGGGAGGGGCAGAGAGAGAAGGAGACCTAGAATTGGAAGCAGGCTCCAGGCTCTGAGCCATCAGCCCAGAGCCCGATGCGGGGCTCGAACTCACAGACCGCGAGATCGTGACCTGCCTGAGCTGAAGTCAGACGCTTAACCGACTGAGCCACCCAGGCGCCCCTCTTTTTTTTTTTTTTTTTGTTTATGTATTTTGAGAGAGAGAGACAGCACGAGTGGGGGAGGGGCAGAGAGAAAGAGGGAGACCGAGAATCCCAAGCAGGCTTCATGCCATCAGCACAGAGCCCAACACAGGGCTTAAGCTCACGAAACTGCGAGATCATGACCTGAGCCGAAACCAAGAGTCGCTAAACGCTCAAACAACTGAGCCACCAGGTGCCCCTTGGCAGAATCATTTCTGTTGTGCTCAAGGAACAGCAGAGTTGGCCATTGTGGCATGGCAGAGGGAGCAAAGGGAGAGAAGTAGCAGGTGAAGTGAGTTCATGGAGGGCCAGTGGTATAAGCCATTGGAAGGAGATGGGGAGTCATTTGAAGGATTTAAGCAAAGGAAAGACATAATGGATTTCTATTTTATTTTTTTAATTTATTTTTAATGTTTATTTTATTTTTGAGGGAGAGAGAGCGTGAGCAGGGGAGAGCAGAGAGAAAGGGAGACACAGAATCCGAGGCAGGCTCCAGGCTCTGAGCTGTCAGCCCAGAGCCCGACACAGGGCTCGAACTCATGAACCGTGAGATCATGACCTGAGCTGAAGTCGGACGCTTAACCGACGGAGCCACCCAGATACCCCATGGATTTCTATTTTAAAATGAGCCCTTTAGAAAAAGGAATTTGGACCATGGGTTCATCCCAGGACCGTTTAAAGGGGGTGGTGAATGGTCATCTCCTTGGGTTTGAGGGTTCTTCAGCAACATGCATGCAGTCCCCCTGAATGCTCCCTGGGACCTCACTGAGTTGAAGAGTCTGGGTTCGTGTGTTCTCTTCATCTCCTGTAGCGTGCTCAGGGCATGGTGGTGGAGGGTTTTAAAGAAAGAAAGGTGGACGTGCAGCCCACCTGTGTTCTCCCTGCCCCTCCTCTCCGCCATAGAGCCTTCTGGTGCTGATCATCACTTTCGGCACTGCTCTTTGGCTCTGGTGCTCTTTGAAAAGCCTCCTCTACCTCCTCAAGCTCTTAAGGAAACCTTTCAGGTGCTGAAGATACATAAGCTGGATCAGTGAAGAGAAAGCAAGACACTGCCTGAAGGGAGTGAGTGCCGTTTGACTGCCCTTTTTAGATTTTGGAGGGGTGGTGTGAGAAGGTTCACGTGGGTGAAATACAGGAGCTCCTTAATAGGGGAGCCACAGGACCCAGAGACTTGGCAGTGGAGTCTTCCCCCTTGATATGGGGGTGGTCACTGGTTAAGATATGAGATTCAGGGGCACCTGAGTGGCTGAGTCAGTTAAGAGTCCAACTTTGGCTTAGGTCATGTGCCCATGGTTTGTGAGTTCAAGCCCTGCTTTGGGCTCTCTCTGCTGTCAGCACAGAGTCTGCTTTAGATCCTCTCTCCCCCTTTCTCTCTGCCCGTCCCCACCTCACTCTCTCTCTCTCTCTCAAAATAAATAAATAAAACTTAAAAAAAAAAATAATAAGATGTGCAATTCAGTGTCCTCAGATCCAGAATTTTGCTGCTCTGAGATCAGCCTGCTGGAACCAGCCCAGCTGGGCTCTTCTAAGGAGAAAGAAAAGGTTGGACATTTCATGGGCAGGTGTCAAAAGTAGTATAAGATAGTGACAAGGGCATGGAGGCAGAAGGACAAGATTGACTCATGTTCCTGCCAGATGACCCTGAACATGTTGTTTTTCCTCCATTTGTCATCTGCAAACTGTAGATGACAAATGCCTACGTGGTGGAATTAAGGTGATGATTACGTGAGATTCCGTATTGTTAAAGCAGTTAAAGCCATTACACTGAGGTGTCTCTAATACCTTTGTAGCCTACCTAAGCAAACCAAAGACATTGCCTTAGTATTGAGAAGATGACCCTTAAAACCAACCAATCATCAATAGGTAACTAGGCTTTCTCAAATAAAGCAACCACTTAAGCTACAGCCAATCAAATAATTTCCTTGCTTTGCATCCCTGTCTTCTCTGGAGAACCTCCCTCCTAGTCCCAGGTAGGCGGAGCCCTCTTAGCCACTTTAAGTTTGATTAAGGCACCCAATTTCAATCATATGTGCTCAAATACACTCTTAAAAATTTTAATGTGCTTCCATTTATCTTTTATCACTATGCTTATCCCAGGTCTACCAATGTTAGAAAAGCACGAACAGTACCTTTTGTAACAAAACGTCTTCCTTTGGTCTAGTCACTTCCACCAATGAGCTCCCAGAAACTGTTCCACGAGACCTTTCCTTCATTTTCTGTGAAACGTTTCAACCTATATGATGGCCAGGGCCACAGTGTGGGAAAGGTTTAGAGGCAGCTTTTCTATTCTTTAGACATGGTGACTGGAGCTCAGCCACTCATGTGGGGCCATCCAACTAGACCCTCAGGTGTGAACCTCATGGCCATCGCCATCGTCAGCAGAGAACCTCTCCCTGGACCTACCTCCTCACACTTGACTCCCGCTTCAAAGCCCCGACCTCAGCCATCACGTGTGGGTTGTCAGCGTTGTTGCCTCGTTCCTTTCCGCGTAAGGGAAGGAACTTTGGAACATGAGTAAGAAGATAGGGGAAGGGGAGACAAGAAGCCCTTTCCATAGTCTGGCCTTAGAAGTGGTGCCTTGTCGGGGCGCCTGGGTGGCTCAGTCGGTTAAGCGTCCAATTTCGGCTCAAGTCATAATCTCACAGTCTTTGAGTTCGAGGCCTGCGTCAGGCTCTGTGCGGATAGCTCAGAGCCTGGAGCCCGCTTCAGATTCTGTGTCTCCCTCTTTCTCTGCCCCTCCCCTGCTCATGCTCTGTCTCTCTCTGTCTCAAAAATAAATAAAAACATTAAAAAAAATTTTTTTTAAATAATAAAAAAAAAAGTGGTGCCTTGTCAGTCAAGACTAAGTCAAAAAGAAGTTAGAGAAAACAGGCTAAAAGCCTGCCTCAAAGGCCTTTGGAGAAATAGTTAAAGGGGGGCATGCTTTTATGAACTCACCCCCTCTCCCATGTTACAGCCCCCCTCTTCAGCCCCCCACCCCCTGCCGCCTGTTCCTGCTGGTGTTAAACTCCCCTGTGCCTCCACATAGAGTTTGGGGCATCTCAAAGATAAGGACACCTTCACCACATGTCACTTGGCCTCCTGCTTGTAGAGCTCCTGTGTGGTCGTTATGCTAAAAGAGTTCGTCCTCCTTTCCCACCTTGTGACTCCTTATTTTCTCAGTCACTTCATCTTCGCCTTCCTTGCAGGGAAGGAGAGCAGGGAGTGGAGGGGAGGGAGAGCAAAGACCGCCCTGCCACATATGTGACACAAGGAGCACAGTCACCGGGTTGAAAATCAGTGCACGGTGACCCGCTCTAGGTGGTGGTGGTGGTCTCTTACCGTTATGTGCAGCCCTGAGAGACAGGGCTGGTGTTTGTGCTGACGTGTCTGATTGCCTCACAGTGCGGAGGCCAGATTAACGGCGGGGACATCGCCGTGTTTGCATCGCGCGCCGGCCACGGGGTTTGCTGGCACCCGCCGTGCTTCATATGCACCGTCTGCAACGAGCTGCTGGTGGATTTGATCTACTTTTACCAGGATGGGAAGATCTACTGTGGCAGGCACCACGCCGAGTGCCTGAAGCCGCGCTGCGCAGCCTGCGATGAGGTCAGAGCACGCCGCATGGGGGCTCAAGCCTTGCCTGTCGCCCCTCAGTTGTGCCTTAGGCAACATCCCACCCCCAACGCCCCGCCCCGCACAGAAGAAAACCCTAGACCCCTCCACCTTCTTCTATTAACCTTGCAAGAAGCAAGCCCCACCCCCATCCCTGGTTGCTAGCGTGCCTGAAAGTGGCCATCCCCTGGGCATCCAGGGAGGAAAGCAGCTTCTGTAGCTGAGGGGAGTCACTGCTACTGGGTCAGTTCTGAACTGTTAAAGAAAGGCATTGTGCTGCGTTAGATTTCAGTAATGGTGTGGCCCTGACGTTCCGATTCCTAAAGCTTCAGTGGGACCAACTGGTTTGAGAAGGGAGACATTTGGTGGCACTATTTCGCTTTCCCATGATTGAACAGAGCTCCGATGAGGATTCAGGAGGCGGAGGCATATTTCCTGTGGAGAGCTCTGCCCCACGCTCTGGGAGGTACTTGAATGGGCTACCCCAGGTCACAAAGCACCCTGGAGTACAAAGCCCGTGCCTGGTGTTTTCTCCCACCGGGAGCACATGGCAGTATGATCTGTAAGCTGCAAGAATAGGAGATGTGCTTTGGCTTTAGAAGTTTGGAGCTTCTATTGCCTATATTCCTGTCAAAAGTTTTTCTTTCTTTCTCTTTCGTTCCTTTTTTTAAGTTTGGAGGAGAAAGGAGAATGTTCTAAACCTGACCGCTTTTATGGAATAATTTGGGGAACGTTCTGGGATGGAGGTTTCCTCCTACACAGAACGGATTTTTGGTTCTGACCTTGCAGACAGCAATGTGGGCCTCTGGAAGCAGCCCTGCCCCTGTTCAGCCCTAGTCCACTACTACGTGCCTAGGGGAGGTTCCCTTCTCCAGGAGGAAGTTGACCAGCCTTAAGTAATTTGGATTCTAATGCTAATAATGGTGATGTTCTAAAGAGGCCCTCTAGAGAGGTATTTGGGAAACCCAGTTCAGTTCAACCTCTGTAATTCCAGGCCGCGCTTTGCCTCAGTTTCTTCTCCTTCTGGAGATTTGTGCTCCTAACACTTGCTGTTATCTAATGGCCAAGGAATACGATGATTTAAGTGTTTTGCAATTTTTGTTTATTGAGATGTCATTCACACATCATAGGGTTCATTCACCCTTTGTAGGTGTCCAATTTGGTGGGTTTTAGTATATTCACAGAGTTGTACACCTGTCACTGCTGTCTAATCCTGGGTCATTTTCATCACCCAAAAAGAAACTTTGTATCTATTAGCGGTCACGCCCTCCCTTCCCCCAGCCCTGGCATCCGCTGGTCTATTCTCTGTCTCTGTGCATTTATATATTCTGGACATTGCACACAAGTGGATCTTTTGTGTCTGGCTTCTTTCGTTTAGAGCCATGTTTTCAGGGTTAATCCACGTTGTAGCATGTAATGGTGCTTTATTCCTTCCCGGGGCTGAATCATACTCAGTCATGTGTATACGTCCCATTTTGTTGAGCCCTTTGTCCATTGATGGACATTTAAGTTCTTTCCACTTTTTGACTATTATGATCAGTAGTGTATGAACATGCATATGCAGATGTTTGTGTGCACGTATCTTTTCAGTTTTCTTGAACATATACCCAGGAGCGGAATTGCTGGGTCATACCGTAATTCTGTGTTTAACTTTTTGAGGCAGTCCAGACTCTCGTCCAGAGAAGCTATGCTGTTTTACATTCCCACCGTCAGTGAATGGTGTTGCACTTTCCCTACATCTTCCTCAACGCTTACATTTTCATTGTTTTCATTTTAGTGTGTACGAAGTAATACCACGTTGTGATTTGGTTATGTATATCCCTAACGGGTGATAACGTTGAGCATCTTTTCATATATTTATCCGTTGTTTTTGTATCTTCTTTTTTTGAAATGTCTATTCAGATCCTCTGCCTGTTTTTTAATTGGGTGGCTTTTCTTTTTATTGTGGAGCTGTTTATATATTCTGGATACTAGTTCCTTACTAGATACATGATTTGCAACTATTGTCTCCCATTCTCTGGTTATATTTCACATTTTTGAGGATGTCCTTTGAAGCACAGAAGTTGTTAATACTTTTTTTAAAAAATTTTTTTTTTCAATGTTTATTTATTTTTGGGACACAGAGAGACAGAGCATGAACGCGGGAGGGGCAGAGAGAGAGGGAGACACAGAATCGGAAACAGGCTCCAGGCTCTGAGCCATCAGCCCAGAGCCCGACGCGGGGCTCGAACTCACGGACCGCGAGATCGTGACCTGGCTGAAGTCGGACGCTTAACCGACTGCGCCACCCAGGCGCCCCCAGAAGTTGTTAATTCTGATGAAGTCCAGTATATCTGTTTTTTTCTTTTGTTGCTTACACTCTCAGTGTCACAGCTAAGAAACCTGGGTCCAAGGTCATGAATATTTACACTTGTGTTTTCTTTTAAGCACTTTATCGTATTTGGCTCATTAAGTCTCTGATCCCTTTTGAATTAATTTTTGTATACAGCTCAGATTCATTCTTTTGCATGTGGCTATCCAACTGGCCCAGCCACATTTGAAAAGACTATTCCTTCCCCGTTGAATGTCCTTGGCGTCTTTGTTGATAATCACTTGGCCATAAATGTTTGGCTTTATTTCTGGACTTTTATTTCTCTTCTATTGATCTGTATGTCTATTTTTATACCAGCACCACACTGTCTTGATTACTGTGGTTTGTAGTAAGCTTTGAAATCTGTGCTTTGAAATTTCAAAAATTCCATATTGGAGGTCAAAACACAAGTGCTTCTGAGGACAAGGCAGGTGTTGTCCGTGAAGGTGACACATTTTAAGACAACAGTGAGTGGTGAAAAACAGGACTGAGCTGGAGAACTCACCACTCACCTGGAAATAGCAATCCCTCTTCTTAAATGCTGTGTTTTCAACAGAGAAACCAGGATTTCAGGCATTAATGTGACATTTCCTGTTTTTAAAAAAGATTGTGTACCCGCCAAATAAAACATATATGTGTTATCTGGAGTGCCCATGAGCTATCAGTTTCTGGTCTTGCTTCATATTCTTCAGGGTAGAACATGATTTCTCGTATTAAATGTGGTTAAGTTCATACCTGGCCAGACCAGAAACTGTGTTTCATGGTGCTGTAGGCTCATCCCAACTGATAAAGATCTAGAATATGCATATACGTCCAGGTTTTTTATTGAGCGATTTGTGGGAAGGACCTGCTTTCCCATGCTTGTCGTTTGGGGCCCCCACAGCTGCTGTTCTTAAAAGTGCCTTCTCGTAGCTGGGTCTTAACCACTGATCATTTGGCTTCCCCATCTCTAGATCATCTTTGCAGACGAATGCACAGAAGCCGAGGGGCGGCACTGGCACATGAAACACTTTTGCTGCTTCGAGTGCGAGACAGTGCTCGGCGGCCAGCGCTACATCATGAAGGAGGGAAGGCCCTACTGTTGCCACTGCTTCGAGTCCCTGTACGCGGAATATTGCGACACCTGTGCTCAACACATAGGTGAGGCGGCCCCGGGTGCTCAGCTTGGTCCTCCTGCCCTTGGATCTCCTCGGTGTCTGGTGTAGTTACAGTCCCTGTGGCCGACTCACCCTGACTTCACCGAAAAGGGGAATCTCTTGTCTCCGTTACTAGAGAGGCCAAAGAGCGCGCTCGCTTCAGATAGGGGTGGCTCAGGGCTCAGACAAAGTCTGGGGTTTTGGGTCCTTTGTGTCTCAGCTCAGCTCGCCTACTCTTGGCGGCGGTGAAAAAGCAAGCTGTCTTCGCATGCTGGCCAAGAGGACTCCCCACTTCTACATGGTCTCGGCACTTGCATTCTCGAAAGGAGTGGGACCGTGTATGTTTTCGCATCCGAATCAGTTCCTCCAGATAGGAACCTTATCATCCCCGGTTGGGTCATGTGTTCCACCCTGGAAACAAGAGCACAGGTGTTTCAGTTGGTCTGCCTGAGTCATAGGCCCAGCCCCGAGATGGGGTTATGTGAGGTACAGCCCCACTACCGAGGGGAGGGGGAGTGGTCCCGGAAGGAAAACAAGAGGGAAAAGATAAAACAGATGTCTTCCACAGCCTCCTTGGAAAAACTTGAGGATCCATGGAGGGAGGACCCAAAATAGTCCTCTTGTAGAAAGGGACAGTCAAGAAAACCAAATGGTTTCTGGCAAGCACATCTTTAAAAAAAAAAAAAAAAAAAAAAAAATCAGCAAGAGCTGACCCAGCCAAATACAAAGAAAGCAAGAGAACCTGAAAGAGCTGATAAGCTCTAAACTCTCCCAACTAAGCAGCAGATCTGAGATGGTGGAAATCATTTTCTCTTCGCAAATAGCCAGTTTGTTCAACTCTGGAGCACTCTTCCAGATCACGCTGCATCTGTGGCTTGTTCGTTCAGCTTGCCTGTTCTGGCACCTTGAGAATGAGCCACCCTTTAAAAAGAAAAATGAAAGAGTTGGCAGTGGGTGAGTGTCTGTAAGACTAGCAGCCTGGGGGCGCCTGGGTGGCGCAGTCGGTCAAGCGTCCAACTTCAGCCAGGTCACGATCTCGCGGTCCGTGAGTTCGAGCCCCGCGTCGGGCTCTGGGCTGATGGCTCGGAGCCTGGAACCTGTTTCCGATTCTGTGTCTCCCTCTCTCTCTGCCCCTCCCCCGTTCATGCTCTGTGTCTCTCTGTCCCAGAAATAAATAAACGTTGAAAAAAAAATTTTTTTTTAAATAAAAAAAAATTAAAAAAAAAAAAAAAAAAAAAAAAAGACTAGCAGCCTGCTCTCTCTGTGGCTTGTGCAGTTCCCAGAAATCTGCTCAGAACCTGCCAGCTCCTTACCTATAGTGAGCAGACGTGGAGATAATCGGTCTGGGCGCCCCTTTTGCCCCACTTAGAAGATTATATCAGAAACAGAAAGAGTTTGATTTTGTCTCCGTGCTTCATCTCAAGTGGCATTTTTAAATGAAAAATTAGCAACTAGTTGGGAGAGCTCTGTGAGCTGATAAAAATCACAGCTTTGTGGACAAGACACCTACGGTGAGCTCAGCTGTCCTTTGTTGTTGGGCAATCCGTCCCACGGACTCAGTCCTGCTTCCATGAGGCCTTTCTGAGCTGGAGTCCCCAACGGGCTCAGGGTTCAACCTTGCTATGCAGCCATATCACCCGGCACTCTTCCCTCCCCGGGGCCTGGCGACGTGCAAACCCACCTTCCCCCAACCCCTCAAGGCCTCACCGCCTCAAGGCCTGGTGCTTCAACCAAGAACCCGGTAACTGTCACTTCTCGCGAGATCAAAACAGGGAAACGGACCTGCCTTTATGCTGAGAGTTAGGAAATGGGGAGTTTGATTTGGACAGGTCGCTGGCCAAGTGAGGACGGACAGGGTGGGGTGTGTCAGAGGAAAATGGTGCAGCTTTTGAACCCAGCATTTGTCGCTGTGGATTCTGGGTCTGCCAGTCGGCACTTGCTCAGAGGAGAGGTGCTGAGTGTACAGATAAACAGCTTACCTGCAGCCATGATACCCCCCCCCCCAACACTAGTGTTGCTGTGTCTTCTGTCCCTTTCCTTTGAAGTTCAAAAGCTTCTCCAGAAACTGCCCCTTAGGATTTTTGCTCAGCAACTTGGAAGAGAGAAAATCTGTCTGTACCCTGCGCAGAAGGGCCCTCTGTCCTCTTCTCTTTCTCCTAGCTATCTGAGACGTTGATTGGCATTCCCTTCTCCTTCCGTCTTAAATGCGTAAAAAGGCATCAGTGTTTTACCAGAAAAGGGGACCTCTGAGGCCCGTAGTATTCTCACTGCTGCAGTTAAAATGCTGTCCCTGATTTTTTTTTTTTTTTTCGAAATCTACTTTTCTGTGAAACCTAATTTTCCTGCAACAGCAGAAGGGTGTGCTCTGTATATCATGCAGACCACCGTCTCCTGGTGCTTTGCTCTGACCATATTACACAAATATTCCATATTTATACAGCCGCTCCGAGTGGACCCTGCATCAGGCAGCCGTTGGTTGCTAGGGCAACAGTACTTTTTCCTGCGCACAGCAGAGTAAACAGTCCTACAAACAGACCGAGGCTGTAGCAGGCAGTAGACACACACACCCTCCGAGAAGGGCTTATGGGGGCTTAGAGGGGGGAATTAAAGAGGAGCGCTTAGATGTGGAAGAGCAGAGCCCTCTTCCAGATGTTTAGAGTTCAGGACCAGTTCAGAGGACCCTCTGACATCAGGGATGTTTATCAGGGACCACGTTGTGCTGCCTGCTGGGCCGCTTTGTAACCCACCTCCCGTCTGCTCCCCCCACCCCAGCCCAGCCTTTCTGCAAGGCCCCGTCCCCAGAAGGGGCCCCTGCTGCCCACATCTGAGCACGCTTGCTTGCAGAAGCACAGAGAGGCAGCTGGTGGAGGACAGATCCGGGAACTGGGCTTCCTGTGTGCCTGCGACAGGGAGTGGGCAAGGCTGCGGCCGCTTGGGATGCAGGGCGGCCAGGATGCCAGCACAGCCTCCGGAGGGGAGGGCAAGGCAGACTGAGCCAGCCGTGGCGTTCTTTCGTGGACTGCGTCCGGGCAGCGGCCCCCAGAGCGGGGAGGGCGAAGGGCAGTAAGACCACATAAAAAGAGGAGAAGAGCGAGAGGAGCTAGCAGACGCGGGTGTGAGCGCTCTCTGCATATTAACTCCTAGCAGCCGGGCGAGGTCAGAGGTTTTAACTGCAGCGGGGACTGAGGCCACTCGCTCAGGGTCACACAGCTCAGAGCCAGCCGGCAACTCAGCAGATGGGCTTCGGCATCTTTCCAGCCAGCTGGAATGGGGTGCGAACCTTCCTTCCTCTGACTCCTGAAGCCTCCCTCTGAACTGCTCCAGAGTTCTGCCTCCCTGTACTGCCCGTCCTGCTTCCTCCCAGGAGCCTGGGGAGAAAATGTGGCTGAGCCCAGCAGCTCTGGGTCCTGTCTCTAGCCCCGCCCACCACTTCTCCTGCCTGGGAAGGCCAGGTTGATTCCCACCGTGGCCCTTTGGCCTTAGAGCCGACTCTGTGGCTGCTCCTGTCCCTCTAAAACTCCCTTCTTAGTCTCTAGGGCCAGACTCCCAAATAAACAGAGACCCCTTAGTTTGGGGCAGAGCTCATAGGAGAGGAATTGCCTTGTGCCTCTCTCTCTCTCTCCCTGGGCTCCAGGGATATAAAGGTAGGTGGGAAAGAGCATGGGAGGCTGGGACAGCTGCTTTGCCTTTTGCCCTTTGTTCTTGCCTTTCTCTTCTTCTGGGTAGAGTTTGTCCTCTGCTTTCTTGTTTACCACCTCTCTAGACAAGTCTCCCAAAGTTATTCCTGGGAGTCCAGGCTCAGGACTATCAGCCGAATTAGTACGACTATGTTTCTGGGAAGATTTTTATAATCAGAAAGCAGGAGGCTTGCAAAGGCCCCCTTCCATCCCACAGTAACTGCATACTCCACAGGCTCACCCCCCAGGAGGGGGGACCCCAACGTGTCCAGACTTCCATTCTGCCAGCTTAGCAGCTGCTGTCAAAAGAGAGCCTCCATACATCACTGTCTTAGCAACAGTCCCAGGTGACTCTTGCATTGCACTAGTGCAAGTCCTGTGCCCACCTCTGCCGCAGTCTCTGGGGTAGGAGATACAGTTCTTTACTGGCCATTGCTAGGTCCAGGAGTGGCTTTAGCCCTGCCCAAAGCTTATGGCCCAAGGGTGGTGAGAAGATGGTGTCCCACAGGGGGATGAAGCCCTAGAACCAGCAAGGGGCAGAAGAGATGCTGAGAAGGAAGAACTCTTGGGGCTCTGGGAGGTTCCTGTAGAGCAGGTGTAACAGGATTATGCAAACCAGGGACGGCCCTGGCATGGGGAGGAAATGTGTTTCTTCCTTCCCTGATGATATTAAGGAAAGGGTGTGCATGCTTATGGAGGATATCTTTGACGAACCACACCCAAGCGTTTCCTTGCCGAGTGTTGAAATCTACTTTTTCTTTTCCACTGAACTGTTACAGCGATCTCTTCATCTGAATGGCCTATGCTGGTATGGGGTTCAGTTCATCCATTCAATGTATAAAGAGCCCTTCTGGTACATCAGGCTGTGTTCCTGGACAGGCCACAGAAAATTAATGAACCTCTTCTCCTAGAACTTCGTTTGGGAGGGGTGGGGAGAGAATTAAGAAACAGATGTACATGTGGAGTGCTTCAATGTCTAGCACAGTTCATGCTGTGAAGAAAAATCCAGCAGGTCCGGGTAAAGAACGGTGGAGAGGATGCTCTCAGATGTACAGGAGGACGTCTCCAAGGAGTTGGCGTTTGAGCAGACCCCCAAGTAAAGTGAAAGAGAAAGTATCAATGTCATGGTTAGGAGCAAAGCTTGTGGATACAGATCTCACCTGTGATTCCTAGTTGTATTAAGTTAGGCAAGTTATTTACCCTTCCCCTATCTCTGCGTCCTCGTCTGAAAAATGGAAATGATACTAGAAACCTACCTCATTACAGTGGAGGGGTCAAAGGAGTTTACATACACGCAAAGCATTGAAAGCGTGTGTTAGTGTCGTTAGTGCTATTTTGTCTGGAGAATGTATCCCAGGTGGAAGGATTCATGCGCACGTCCCTTGGATCTAGTTTTTCTCTGCTCGGAGCAAATGAGTTCAGAGGCAGCTGACTGGTGGAACCAGGGGGTTCTCCTAATAGGACATGAATACCGTTCGTGTGAGGTCCTGATTATGGATCTGCTGATAGTTTATTCTGTTGTGTTTGGATCCCTGAGCCAAACCAGGATGCCGTGTGTTTCACACGGTGATACAGGGCTCTGAGCACCTTGTCAGCCTCTCTCCCATGTCTCCTCTATCCCCAGGGATCGACCAAGGTCAGATGACCTATGATGGCCAACACTGGCATGCCACCGAGACCTGTTTCTGCTGTGCTCACTGCAAGAAGTCCCTCCTGGGGCGGCCGTTCCTCCCAAAGCAGGGCCAGATATTCTGCTCACGGGCCTGCAGCGCCGGGGAGGACCCCAATGGCTCTGACTCATCCGATTCGGCCTTCCAGAACGCCAGGGCCAAGGAGTCCCGGCGCAGTGCCAAAATCGGCAAGAACAAGGCCAAGACGGAGGAGCCCATGCTGAACCAGCACAGCCAGCTGCAGGTGGGCTCCAACCGGCTGTCGGCCGACGTGGACCCCCTGTCGCTGCAGATGGAACTGCTCAGCCTGTCCAGCCAGACGCCCAGCCTCAGCCGGGACCCCATTTGGAGGAGCCGGGACGAGCCCTACCATTACGGGAACAAGATGGAGCAGAACCAGTCCCAGAGTCCTCTGCAGCTTCTCAGCCAGTGCAACCTCAGAACTTCCTACAGTCCGGGAGGGCAGGGGGCTGGGGCCCAGCCCGACATGTGGGGCAAGCACTTCAGCAACCCCAAGAGGAGCTCATCACTGGCCATGAAGGGGCACGGCGGCAGCTTCATGAAGGAATGCCGTGAGGACTATTACCCGGGAAGGCTGAGATCCCAGGAGAGCTACAGCGATATGTCCAGTCAGAGCTTTAGTGAAACCCGAGGCAGCATCCCAGTCCCCAAATACGAAGAGGAGGAGGAGGAAGAAGAAGGGGGCATATCTACTCAGCAGTGTCGGACCCGCCATCCAATCAGTTCCCTGAAATACACCGAGGACATGACGCCCACAG
Organism: Herpailurus yagouaroundi; assembly: GCF_014898765.1. Classification (NCBI taxonomy): domain Eukaryota; kingdom Metazoa; phylum Chordata; class Mammalia; order Carnivora; family Felidae; genus Herpailurus; species Herpailurus yagouaroundi. The sequence goes on from NW_024412444.1 coordinate 4,947,232, forward strand.
AGCAGACCCCTCCTGGCTCCATGGAATCACTGGCCCTGTCGAATGCCACAGGTAGGTCCTCTTCACCTGGCAAACAGAGCAGAGGTAGTCTCTGGGTGACCTGATGCTGGTCTTCAGGACTTTCATGTTGTGCCTGCCACGTGCCCTCCTCCAACAGGTTGTCGAGGAAGGGGGACCCCAGTTTCAGATGGCTTCTGTCTTTGAACGCATTCCCTATAAGCAGAGCCTGAGACAGGGGTGCAGATGCCTGTGGCATGTTCAGGGCGTGCTCCCAGGGAAGGGGAGGCACAGTGAGGGCCCAGGGCGGGAGGAGGGGCCAGGCGAAGACTCCAGCTCTGGGCTGGAATCTGACTTCAGCCTGATCCCACGGGGGCTCTGGAGGCTGAGTTGCATCATACGTTTGCTTCCCTCTTGCGACAAAGTGGCTGTCATCCCACGCCACCATGTCCTTCGGTCACCGGCTTTGGGCTGCTGGAGGACCGCCTGGGGATGAGGTTGTGGAGGATGTGGGCATGGGACACGGCAGGTGCTATTGGCCGAAGACAGCATTCGGAAGCAGAGGCAGCTGTGAGCTGGGGGTGGTACTCACAAAGCTGGGTAATGCTTGAGACACTGGAGCATCCACAACAGCTTCCAAGGCTTTTCTGAACCCCAGTATCTCATTAGGGAGCTCATTTTAATGTGTGGATAAAGGCAAAAGAAATATGGATAGACAGCAGAGGGCAGGCAGGCTGAAAAGGACAGAAGAGGGGGGAGAGCGTGAGAGAGATTAAATTCGAGGCCTGCTTTCTCCAGCCAAATTGTCCAGCTAGTTTGCGTGCACGTGAAGACTGATGGAGATGTTCTCTAAGATGGCACTACTCAAAGCGTAGTCTGAGGACGGAAGCTAGCCACAGTCCGCCGTGAGATACGTACTGAAAATGACAACGTTTAGAAACTCTTAGAACAATTGGACATTGCCACAACATCCACATGCATGCTCAGTGGGCTTGTCTTATCGGTGCAGGTACAGACCAGTCGGTGTTGTGGAAGCCATGAGTGAGTTGTATGTCGCATGTGCTGTGTGTTAGTCTTGCTCAGAAGGACCACATGTCTGTCTGCAATGGACTGAAAATAAAAAACGGGTCCTTCTCCATGGATAACTCAGAAGTCCTTTTCTGAGACGCACTAAGTGTGTCTGCCCCTCATGGGCAGAACACCCAAGGAGGGAGACGCATGTCTACCCCTTCCATCAGGGACCCCATCGTCAAATGGTTCTTGGTGGAGCTTGTGATAAACATGTGCACGTCAACCCTATCTGGCGATGACAGCCAGCGCTCAGCTCCAGCTGGTGGTGGCCATGTGCAAAGATATTTATTTCTTCAACTAGCGGTTCTATAGCTCTTACCATGTGCCACACTTTGTTCTGAGCACTTTATATTAGCTTACTTAATTCAACCCTCACAGCCTTCTGAGGTGGATATACTATTAAGGTTATCATTTCAGGGGTGCCTGGGTGGCTCAGTCGGTTGGGCCACCGACTTCGGCTCAGGTCATGATCTCACCGTTTGTGAGTTCGAGCCCCGCGTCGGGCTCTGTGCTGACAGCTCAGAGCCTGGAGCCTGCTTCAGATTCTGTGTCTCCCCCTCCCTCTACCCTTCCCCTGTTCACGCTCTGTGTCTCTCTGTCTCTCGATGATAAATAAATGTTTAAAAAAATTTTTTTTAAACAAAAAGATTATCATTTCAGAGTTGAAACTGAAGCACAGAGAAGTTGAACCATTTGCCCAAAGTCACCCAACTTTAAAAAGTCAAGTGGGGGCTTGAACCTGTGCCTATGACCCCAGAGCAATGTTCCTAATCGTACCAAAGTGCCAACCATCCCACTTTCTCCAGACAAGTTAAAAATGTGGATTTTTTAAATGTGGAACCTATTTAAACTCTGCGAGACAAGCAAAACATCTCTCTAACTCATAGGATGTCTATGCAGTGTGTTTGTTTTTTTTAATTTTTATTTTTTTCAACGTTTATTTATTTTTGGGACAGAGAGAGACAGAGCATGAACGGGGGAGGGGCAGAGAGAGAGGGAGACACAGAATCAGAAACAGGCTCCAGGCTCTGAGCCATCAGCCCAGAGCGTGACGCGGGGCTCGAACTCACGGACCGCGAGATCGTGACCTGGCTGAAGTCGGACACTTAACCGACTGCGCCACCCAGGCGCCCCTATGCAGTGTGTTTTTAAGCCCTTATCCCTCTCAAATGCTCTCACATTTGTGCTCTCATTTGTCCTAGAGGACAAATAGCAGGTATTTTGTTTCAGAGGAAACAAAAATGAGGCCTTAGTGACTAAGCACCTTGCCCTATGTCATAGAAGTGAGCAGTTAGTGCAGAGTGATGACTGTCTGGCTTCCAGCCCAGTTGGTGCTATTCTCGAAAACTTCATATGCTATAATTATTTAAGAGGCCAGGAGATAAATATGCAATTCAGCCTCTGAAGCTAGACCACGTGCATTGAAATCTACATTGGCTGCTTGTTTCAGACATGGAACCCAAGGCCTCCCCCCAGGCCCACTGGAGGCGGGACCCAGGAACCTGCTTTTCAACCAGCCGCCCCTCCCCCCCCCCGCCCCCGCTGAAGCTGAAGCTGATGCAACCAGTGTCTGAGAACAGTTGTTCTTGGGTTTGTCTCTTGTGACTTTATTGTCCTCATGCTGTGACTTAGGAGAAAGTCAGGAGATCTGGGTCTTGGGGATACTGGAAAGGCTGATTGTGTTTGAAGAACATACTGTGTCTGATCCTAGAGAAGAGACACGGAATTTATCCCCATGATTTTCTCTGGGCCCTTGGGCAGAGCCCCTCATGCCCCACTGTTTGTGAGATTTTGGTGAGGCATCCCTGAACCATGTCTGATACAGCAAAAACAGTTCCACCGATCAGCACTGTCCAATGGAGGCCATAGCCACATGAGACTGTTGAAACTTCAAGTAATGAAAATTAAATGAAATTGAAATTTCAGGCCATCGGCTGCACTAGCCACATGTTAAGTGTTCAACAACAGTTTAAGCAGCAGAATTTGAAATTGCATTTGATTTCGGTAGCCACACGGAGCTCACAGCCACTCTGTTGGACAGCACAGATGGCAGACGTGAGCTTGTAGGATGGGCACACTTTTAAGCCCATCGTTTGTCTCTTTGGAAATTCTCACATGAGCCCCCGTGTTCAGACTGACAGCTGACGTTTTGGGGTTACAAGTTCACATCCAGCGTTCCTCTCGTGGGAGCTGTGTGAACAAATTGCTTACATTGTCTAAGGCTCCTTACCTCATCCAGGGAATTTGGTAAATAACAGTACTTCCTTCATTGTGTTTTTGGGTGAATTACGTGATCATGCGTTTAAACTTGTTAATGTAGTCTGTGACACGTAAGACCTTCTGTAATGGCTACCTGATACTTTTTGTTACTATTTCATTCTTCTCTCAAACATACTGGTGCACAGTTTTGGTCTCTAAGAGTGTTTTGGTTACTGACATCTCCCAGCTCCCACCAGCTGTGCGGGTTTGCATTTTCAGGTTTGAGAATGTTCCTGTGGGATCCTCTTTTTTTAAACCAGCATGTGGAGAGCCTGAGAAGTAGGGAACTGAAGAAATGCATTTTGTGCCCAGTGTTTCCATAGATCTGTCAGACACAGCAGTGTGGAAGAAAGATTGCAGCTAATATTCGAAACACTGCTTCCTCCTTGGTCACTGGGGCAAAGCTTAAATAGCCTTCCAGATCCAGTGTTGCACACACGTACACACACATTCACACACACACCCCCCAAAGCCATGATATTTACTAGACTTGGAAAAGTCGGTCATTTTGTTGCCAACACCCACTGTTGCGTTTAAATTTTGCTAGAAGATTCTCAAAAGAAGGCAGTGCTCAGAACCGTGTGTCTTTAAATCCTGGAACCCCAGTCTGTGAGTAACAGGTATGTGTCATAGAAGGCTTTGTCAAAAAGCCTTGATCCTTAGGTGAAAGCTAGCTTTCAGGATGACGGATTTTTTTTTTTTTTTCCTCCGTGGTCAATAAATCATGTTATTGAAAAAGTCTGTAGTGTTTAATCTGGCACGAAGCATGATCTTTTCGTAGACAGCATTTTTCCTTTGAACCGATCTGGAAAAACAGCCGCAGTGGCTTGCCAGCCTTAAATCTGCCTTTGACACCTACTGATTTGTTTACAACCAGGAGCATACTGTCCCTTCTCCTTGGAAAACGCAGTCCATCCCTTACGCTCACACAGAGTGAGTCAGGCGAGCACGGTCGCCATTTATAATGGCGTTGTGTGGAACTGGAAGTAGGTTGTAGGTTGCAGAAGCTCTCGAACTCTGCCGTTGCCTACACGTCCCTCCCAAGCAGCTTACAGCCTTGGGTGATCACAGTTTCGCAGATAGCCGTAACAGCGTCACCGGCAACTGCCATTATTGGGTGTTGGTCCTGTACTAGGTACAGTTCTCAGGACTTGTGTGAACTTCTAGTATCCCACTGTTGATATGCCCATTTCATAGATGACATAAGTGAGACACGGAGAGCCTATGTATAGCTCAGGACCACAGAGCTGGGAAGCGAAGGAGCACGATTCAAACTTGGGCATTGTAGCTGCAGACCTGGGTCCTTAATCGGCATACCACGGCACATGTGGATGGTGGTGATAAGAGTGGCCGAGGACAACCATGAGACCACAGAGTGTGGTCTGACATGATGATGATCTCACATATAGCATCTCTTTAAATCCTCGTAATAGCCCTATGAGATAAGTCTGACGATTTCCCCCATTTTACAGTCAAGTACTCTCAAGTGCACAGAAGTCGTGACCTCCCCGTGGTCACCACTGACAACGGAACCCGAACTTGGGTGTGATGGTCTGCAAAGCCCTTGCTCTTAACCTCTCTGTTACAGTCCTCACAGGTAGGGTCATGGTCACGATCAGGATTTGCACAGTGACCGTATCTGGACAGATCAGGATTTCTCTTCCTGACATAGCCAGGTTGTTGATGTCTGTCTGGCCCTGGCAGGGCAGGAGCCAAGCTGGCAGTCCAAGGCGACCTGCTTGGGTCAGAGGCACTTAGAGACCACGGAGACAAGTGCAGATTGTCCAGGGGTTGGCCCCTGGCAGGAGGCGCCCACAGAATGGAGAGAGAGGCTGGAGTGCAAGTCAGGCCCACGGTTCAGGTCACGCCGGGGCCAGGTGCAGAGCAGAGTTTCCATGGGGACTGGTTGCCTCAGGCAGAGGCCCCACCCAAGGACGACTGCAGACCGTCAGCTGGTCCCCCGCCAAGGGCCCTGGTGTGTAGCCACCAACGTGGCTGGGAATGCGGCTCTGCCTTGAGGACCAGCCACATGCCACAGGAGTGGCTGGGTCAGGCAGAGCTGGGGCCTAAAGGAAGCAAATGCAGATGTGGATGGAGGAAAGAAAGGAAGGTCTGTGTGCATTCGTTCGTTCGTTCATTCTGCCTGCCAGTGTGGTATGAGCGCCTACCCCGTGAGGTACAGCAGCGTGAATGAGCGCACAGACTGTAGACCGGTCTGCCAGAGGTGGAGATTGGACCTCGTGGTTTGATACCTATGTGACCTTGGGCAGCTGGCATATCTTTTCTGTGACTCAGTGTCCCCATCTTTGAAATGAAATGACAGCAGCGCCTTAGAGGGTTGTTGTGGGGATTCTTGAGTTAATTCCTGTAAAGAACTCAGGACGGTACCTGATATCCCCTAAGTGCTCAATGCCTTTAGCTGATAACATGATTAAGTCGGTGCCATGGCCTGTGCAAGGTACTAGGGATGCACTGCTGAGGTAAAGTAGACAAGGGGCTTACCTTCCTGCCCCTCAGTCCCGTGGCGTTTAACAGATAGTAAGCATCTAATTATACGATATGAAATTGTGGCAAATGTGCGCTGAGAGGGGTATAGGCGAATCAGGGAGGTCAGACAGGGTATCCTGAAAAAGTGATGCTTGAGGGATAAGGGAAGGATTCCAGGCACCAAGAGCAGCATGTGCAAAGGCCCCGTGGTAGGAATGTGTGGCAAGAATAAAGGCCTGCGAGAAGGTCCACAGTGTAAAACAACAGTGGAGACTGAATGAAAGAAGAGGATGGATGTGATGATGACCTAGGAGAGGAAATTGGCATTTTACAGTGCCCCTGGGGGAAGGGGTCCTGAGGGACAGAAGAAGATCGAATCGAAAACCTAGAAATGTGTATAAGTTTGCCTACTCTGTGATTTTTGACCCAAAACTCACGGCATCAGCCGAAAGCACATGCGTCGTTGGCCTGGGTAAGTAGAGACACAGCAGAAATAGTCCAAAAGGGCTTCCTGCTGACCTTGATCGGTGTTGCACTGTTGTGGCACCTCCACACATCTGTTACCGACACAGCTTGACAAGGGACGCTTCGTTGTGCAACACCGAGACCTATTGATTGCTAGGGGTCCTGGGGTGACTTTTCAGCATTGCAGGCAAACTGCAAGAGAATGAGACACGACAGTGTGGGGCTCTGAAGCAACAACTGGAACAGCTCCCTTTACCAAGAATGTCTGAAATGTTTTTTAATCCTTGTAATGCAAAACATTTCTATATTTAATGCTGGGCAGGAACATTTCTCCTTTTCTTCTGCATAGCTTGGATACACATCCTCTACCCCAATTTCTTTATTTAAATTGTTGGGTAAAACCTCCCAACCAGCTGGCGCCCGAACTTGAGTGACCACACCTCAGTCGTGCTCATAAATTGCACGGCCCAGATCCTTTGTTCGTTCCCTCCGTTGAGAAGGACGGGTGGCTCAGTCTGGAATTACAGATTAGCAAACCGAGAGTCCTGCCCGTTGGCCTCAGGGCCAGCTTGGCAGCTACTTGGAAAATGCATTGGAATTGTCTTTCTTCTCGGGAATTACAGAACTCTTGTTTCCAAGTGTCAGAATCCCACCTTGACTGGTGTAAACAAATAAGTTTCTTGTTGTTTTGTGTTTTTTTTAATCAAGTGACTACAAATGTCGCAGAATTTTGGTTCTTGGAACAGCTGGATCCAGGTGCCTAAATGATGTCCTTTTCTTCTCTTGGTTCTTGTTTTCTCTCCGCCGTCTGGCTTCATTCTCAGGCCGGCTCTTCCCAGGGTGGTAGAGATGACTATCGGCAGCTCTAGGCTGACTAACATCCATTAGCACCAGTTGAAGGGGAATGGGAGCTCATCTGAGTCTCCTTTGCCCGACTTGGGTCACCTAACAATTCTTTTAACCGCTGTGGTGGGAGGAGCCAAGGAATGATGGCTCTGATTGGTCCGTTCGTTCGGAGTCGCGCGCACCCATCCCCGGGGCCTGAGGCAGTGGGGTCAAGCCCATTCGTACTGAAGGAACTGAGAATAGAGCTGGGCTTTTCAAAGAGAAATCAAGGTAGTAGCTTCAAAGGAAATGTGCTTCAAAAGCACACCTTCCCTGTGCTGTAAGGAAGTAAACAGCCCCTTGTCATAGGCATCCCATCCTTCTGGGACTGACCCCACATCTGGTTCCTTCCTCCAGAAGGAACTTCTGTCCCTGTCATGTGAACTTGATGTCAGCTGTCCGTCAGGCATATTAGCCATGGCTTTCTGGAGACAAAGGGGCACGTCCCTGTGGTGACTTTAAGGTAGGCCATTCGGGCCAGCAAGGAGATGTTTTCAAGGCGCCGACTGGACAGAGCCCAAACCCTCTGCTCAGCGTTGAGAATGTGATTCAGGTTTCTGACTTGATCCCACAGGGTGAATTTCTCCGTGTTCCTTAGGGAAGCTGCCTCCTCTTGCTGGTACTTCATGGCTCTGAACCAGACTCACAGACCAGGGGCCAGATGAAAACCAGCAGAATGAACATCGTAGCAGAATCTGTTCATCTCACGTTTCTCTTTTGGGGTCAGTTTTGTGGTATGTGTGGAAGCAGAGGATATTCTCAGAGCCAGGTGAGCGAGACAGGGAGCAGTGGACAGACCAGTCAGGACGGAGCTCCCCCGGAATGACTGATGCATGCCTGCTCTAGGTCATAGTCTCTCTGATGTTTTCTGGTTTCGGAGAAATTTTTCCGGTGTCCTGGTTTCTAATAACCATTCAGGAGGCTTATTTATAACCTCCTTGGGCATGAGCAGTCATCTATACCCAGAGTAAGTAACCATGGTTGCTGACAGGAGAGGAAAGATTGCTGATTTTACTCATTTCATACTGAAAAGGCAACACTGAAAAATGGGTCCAGGGTGGAGGCAGGGGGCTCATGGGCTCTTCAGATGAGTTCAACATTTTCTAGAGTAGATTTTTAAAGAACCTGTACATTTCTCTTGGGACTTTTGCATTTGAGAATCTCACAAAGGGAAATGATATAGCTCCCATCCCCACTTGAAAATGGCTTTGAAACTCAGGTTTTTATGATTTATTTTTTAACATATGAGCAGCTAGGAAAATGTACAAGAGAAAAATTAAGATAAAAATAGGGAAAATACACCAGCTTTACCACTTGGCCAGCGCTAATATTTCGGGGAATTTTCGGGTTTTTTCCCTATATACTGGTGCATTAATTTTTCTGAATTGTAAACGTATTGAATATTCTGAGTCCTGAATTCCTTCATTTGCATTCTGTCATTAGCTCATTTTCATAGCATTTGTACATAGCATTTGTAACCATCACATTTAATGACTGCATTAATACTCAATCAAATGGATGTTACCACATCTCTGGAATTGGACATTTAGGTCATTCCCAAACTGATTCGTATTTAAATCTTGATTTCCTTTGACTTACATCAACAAAATGTACTTTTTTTGACTCTATCTTTCCTTATAAACATAATCAAACCTTCTAAATAGTTTGGCTCAGTTTCTAGCCAGATGCTTGACCTTCTCACTGGAGCATCTCCTTCCCAGAGTGTTCTGGTAGGACTAGGGGGCCCATCAGTGATTATGTGCCAGCCATCCCTGGCCTAGCCACCCCTCCTCTGCCCATATGTGAAGTGCCTCCCAGAGCACTGGAAAGGAGTGTGATTAAAACCCCATTCCTGGGGCGCCTGGGTGGCTCAGTTAGTTGAGTGTCTGACTCCTGGTTTGGGCTCAGGTTGTGGTCTCAGGGTCATGGGATCAACTCCCGCATAGTACTCTGCACTGAATGTGAAGCCTGCATGGAATTCTCTCTCTCCTTCTCCCATCTGCCCCTCTCCCCACCCCACCCCCATCTCTCTGTCTCTCTCTCTCTCTCAAAGACAAATAAAACCCACTTCCTAGTACAAGCCACCTGGGGCAGTTTTGGGGAGTCTGTTTGTCCATGTAAACAGTCACCATCCCTTCCATCAGAGTAACTGGAGGACCACCTACATTATATTCATCTGGGATGCGTGTCAACAGTACACATTCCTGGGCCCATCCCAGACCCATAAACAGAATCTCTCAGGGCCCAGACCTGAGAATCAACATTTCTAACAAATGCCCCCACAGAACTCTTAGGCCTGCTAAGTTTAAGGAGCACTGAGCTAGAGAAACCCAGACTCCTCCCCTCGTGCCTGAGTGATCAGTCCTCTTGCCAACTTGTCTGTGGTTGGAACTTTTTTCTCTCTCATCATGTTCCTTTGCATCTTCTCTTAGCCGTGAGTCTAGCCTCCTTCTCAGACAAAAGAAAAATTAGATTATCCTGCTTTTGAAAAGCCCTGACGACGTCCCTGACAGCAAATAGCAAATAGCATCTTAGTAAGTTCAGGGCACATTATCCAAAACACGGATGGGTTTGTTTCTTAATTACACTGTATGGACTAAACATGAAAGAGAGTACCATGTGCCAGAGGCATTTGGTGATCTTGGCATTGTCATTGAATGCCGCAGAAAAAGTGGACCATAAAACCTTGTACTCTCCAAATGAGGCCTGTTTCAGCTGTAAATTAACATGAAAGTGAAAAGGCCATGAGACCAAAGCTGCCTATGAATTTGAGGTGGGTTGCTTGGTGGTTAAACCGAATATAATTTTCATGAGCATCACCTTGAACACCCAGGTAGCTGTCTGCGTGTGTGTTTTTCCTCCCTCCTGCCCTTCCCAAATCAGAACCAGACCACGACATGTGTCTGGGAGGCAGCCGTCACAGATCGGGCTGAGTAAACAGGCGGGGCACCGTCTAGAAGATAAAGTCTGTGCCTTCCAACACAAAATTACCAAGACAAAGCCTGGCGTTTTCTTTGGTCCAAAAACTTTGAACAGCTTAAAAATGTCATGCCAAATTCCCCATCCACTTAGCTAAAACGGGCATACTTCCCCCATTCTTTTCCTCGGTTCCAGACAAGAGCCTCTCTCAACTCTTGGCCGCCCGAGGGTTTGGTGTCCCAGTTTGCAGATTACCCAGCTCCTGTCTCCTTTTTTCTCCTTTATTCTTCCCGTGTAGAAGGAGTGGGGGCAAAAACCTGTTCGTTTTGCTCTTTGCAGAAAGCAGTAGAAAATGTCCTTTGGTGTATTTCTGTTCTCTGGGCCTTTCGTTGGAACAGATCCTTGACTGTCCCCTGTGCAGAGTCTAAGGGATTCTTGCTTCTTGGAGTCAGTCATCCTGCCCAGACCCATCTACCCCCCCCGAGGGTGTTATCAGTCCAAGGCCACCTGTGAGGACTTACTCTGATTCTGCCGGCACGCTCTCCGTGAGAGTGTTCCTGGCAGTGATTCTGTGCTGCCTAGCAGTGAGCAGTCCAGACCTTGCCAGGGTGTTTCATCCTGGCAGGAGCAGACTATCTGATGGCTGCCTTTTAAGTCAGAGGTGCTGATTTTCAAAGGCAGAAAAGTCCAGTTCAGGCTTCGGTTGTGTCTTTTCCTTGGGAGCAGATTGAGCTGAGAGCTGGGAGAGGATAGAAGAAGAGTACAGCCTAGAATAACTCATTTTTTAAATTTCTCCCTTTATATCTGGATACTGGGTCCTAGGTCAGAAGACCAGGGGAGGGGCACCTGGGTGGCTCAGTTAAGCGCCCGACTCTTGATTCCTGCTTATGTCATGATCTCATGGTTTTTAGGATCGAACCCCATATAGGGCTCTGCACCGACAGTGCAGACCTTGTTTGGGATTCTCTCCCTCCCGTTCCAACTCATGCATCCATGTGTGCACTCTCTCTCTCTCTCTCACACACTCTCTTTCTCTCAAAATAAATAAATAAACATTAAAAAAAAAAAAAAAAAGACCAAGGGAGAAGTTCCGTTTACCTGGGATGCACATCTGTACACAAATGCCCTCCCAGTGTGACTGGGGTGGCCCAGGTCGGTGGCTCTCAGTAGGGGTGAGTGGGGAGGGGTGGGGATTGTGTCACCTAGGGGGAACATTTGGCAATGTTTGGAGACATTTTTGATGGTCCCAACTGGGGGTGCAGGGTGCTAGGGCCTTCCATCGGGTGGAGGTCAAGGATGCTGCCAACCATACCTCAGTGCACAGAACAGCACCTTCCCTCGCAGCCAAGAACCATCTGGTCCCATGAGTCAGTAGGGCCAAGGCTGAGAAAGCCTGGTCTAGACACAGGCTGTCGCCCTGGAAGTGATCACTTCCCAAGGAAGGTGCTCAGAACCACGTCTGAGGGGAGCCGCCAGGCGTTTCAGAAACACCGTCCGCAGCAGAAAGATCCTTTCTGCTTTTTGTCCGGACCCCAGCTGTAGCACATTGAGGTTTTCACACCTACCTGGTTGGAATCCCGCTGAGGTTCTACCTGCGTGATCTGTCTGGTGGCTTAAACCTCGCACCCCCTCAGCGTCCTGGAGCACATCGATGTCTGCCACCTGGGGCTGTTGTGAATCGTGAAGTCATCTGCAGGAAGCACTTAATTGTGTGCCAGGCACGTGACAACCTCAATATTTGAGAGTTATTATTGTTACTCCTTCTATCAGGTGCCCCAGAGTGCCAGCCTCTTGCCACCTTCCTTTTAACTGCTCACTTAGCAAGAGAGGGAAGATGGAATGGAACTCAGAAATCGTTCACATACGGGGTTGGAAGGAGAGGGCAGGAAGGGAAGGATGGGCATATGGCGCTTGGCGGGTCCGTAGGTGTTAGTGATCCAGACCCACGCCGGCGCCCACAACTGGAGAGCTCTGACGCTTGGATCTTGGGGAATGATTGCAGCCAGAAAGATGAACCCTCTCTCCCTGGATCTCAGTCTCCAGCCTTATCCGAGCCTAAAGAGGCTGCCACAATCTGTGGCCTAATTATGCCTCTGTAACACCTATTAGTGCTAATGGAGCCCACCCTCCCCATGTGACAAAGGGGACTGCCAGCTCCCAGTCCTCAGCATTTTCCCTGCTGATTTCACACCCCCCCCCCTCCCCCAGCATCAAATAACTTCTCAGAGAAGAAACAGACCCTGCTTTGGGCCCTGAGCTAGGAAGCCATGAGGGGAGACAACAATGGAAGTTTCCCGCTGAGATTGTTATCAGCCCCAGGAACAGGCCCAGCCAGGCCCTCATCTGCAGATGTGTTTCATGCCCAGGCCCCTGTGCAGGGAGAGGGATTCCAGCCTGGCCCCGAGGTTCCCCTAGCATTCTCCTTCAACAACCCAAATCTCCCTTGAGATCCTTGAGTGAACCCAAATCATCCTTGAGTGAACCGTGACCCGTCAGTGGCTGGGCTTTCTGTCACCTGAGCACTGTCCTTTGTGGCTTCCTTTCTGCTTGGGATTAGGGCTGCCCGAGAAGCAGATGGCTTCCTCTGTCACTTTCTGGCTTCTGAATCTGTTTATGGTGGGGGCCTTTGTCGTTGGGGCACATGGGTGGCACAACTTTATCTTGCACTGTTAGATGGAGCATGTGAGATCAGAGGACGTTTTTCACTCCAGCTTTCCTCTGAGCCCCAAGACTAAGGCAAAAACAAAACAAAACACTCTTCGTTGGTTCTCAGAAGTGCCATTTGCTGCCCGCCCCCCTCAGCCCCCGCTGTCTTCCACCAGCTGAACCCAGAGTCCTCCTGGGAGCACTGAGATATAAATATTCACTCTCCATCCAGCCCCTAATACCTTGTGCCACAGTTGTATGCACAGGATAAGATGCCACATCCTCCTTCATGGCATTCCCTCCAAATTCATCTGTAATACGCTGGGTTGCTAGCCTTGCCCTTTGAAAGGGGACCATGCTTGTGTGGTTCAACCCACCACCCAGAATCCCAACAACCCTGTTCTATCCGTTTCCTGTACCAGAGCTTGATACAAGATTGTTTTTGGAAACAGAATAGGGAAGAGAAAGGCATTTTTGTCTGTTTTACTTGTATTTAAATCCCAGTTAGCAGATCGTGTAATAATGGTTTCAGGAGTAGAATTTAGTGATCCGTCACTTAGGTAGAACACCCAGTGCTCATCCCAATGAGCACCCTCCTTATTTTTTAAGAAAAATCTTGATTCTTGGTTGTTTTAGATTCACTTACTCAACAAATAGTTATTGAGCACCTGCCCTGTTTCAGTTATACATTGGTGAATAAATCAGACCCAGCCCCTATGAGGGTCAGGGCCCTGGGTAGAAATACGTGACACAAAGAGTAATTAAGGCCAAATGAAGGAGGGCCAATGAGTAGGAGCGAAGGCCTTACCTGTGGCCTGGCAGAAGGAGCCAGGGCAACATCTTGACCTCTCTCACGCTCTGCCCTCTGACCCCCTTCCACGAGTCAAGCCCCGCTAGAAGCCAGAGGATAAGAGAGCCAGCCATTGGTGCAACTTTCAGGGGGAGAACAGGATAGAGATGGTTTATCATCTAGCAGGTGATACAGAAACATGCACATAAAGACAGATTGCGATAAGTGCCATGAAGGATATAAGCAAGGTCAAGAATAGAGGTCAGGAAGCTCTCTGAAGTGATGTTCAAGCAAAGAATCGAATTGGGTAAGAAGGACTTGGCGTTACACAGGAAGAAAAGGGGAGGGGAAAGAGGCCATTGGCCTTCGGAATAGCATATGCAAAGGCCCTGAGGCAAGAATTTGTGCAGTTCCAGCAACTGAAAGCAGGCCACCATAGTTGTCAAGGGGGAGAGAGCTATATTTAGAGCTCTGAAGCACTCACATTTTATTACTGGCTCCAGTTCAACCCCCTGGAATCCCTCTGAGAACCCTGTCCTCCTCCCCTTGCTCAGTGGGGTGTCTTAAAGTAGAAAAAGTCAGGTGACCTTGCAGAGTGAGCTGAGAAAGCAAATGCAGGTGTACCAAGAAGCATCAAAAGAAGGTCAAAAATATCCTGTGTTAGGGAGATTAGGGGAAGAACATGCCCCTTTAAAAAGTTTTGTTAAAAATGTGTGTGTGAACACTTTCTATTGATCTTTCTATTGCTCTTACTTTTTCTTTCAGTGCTGATTTCTGGCTCAGCCATATCCTGGGTTTCACATGTGCAGTACGTTTGACTTTTACCCCAGGTAACCTGGCTTAGCCAAGCAATTAATACAGAAATCTGATTAATGCAAAAGCCTTTCCTTAAGTAAACAGTAATCCTTGAAAACATATGCTATGCGGAAGTATGATTCCCAAACCCCTTCTTTTTTTATCTCACAAATTAGCTAGTATTAGCCCTGGCAAATAGACTCCAGGGCTCTTGGGATATGTTTGTTGGTCCTTAAGAAGAAAGATTGAGGGGCGCCTGGCTGGCTCAGTCAGTTGAGCGTCCGACTTCAGCTCAGGTCATGATCTCGCAGTTCCTGAGTTCAAGCCCCGCATTGGGCTCGGTGCTGATGGCTCAGAGTCTGGAGCCTGCTTTACATTCTGTGTCCCTCTCTCTACACCCCATGCCTGCTTGTGCTCTGTCTCTCTGTGTCTTTCAAAAAAAAACAATGAATAACCATTAAAAAATTTAAAAAAAAAAAAAAAAAAAAGGAAGAAAGATTGTGCAGCTGTCATTCTTCCTGGGTAGATCTTGCTGAAATTACAGAAGGCTTTCACTTAACCTTCAAGCTCTGGACCCTCCCCACCTTTCCTCAGAATCCCTTTCCTAAGGCCAACATCCAGAAGTTCAGCAGGAGGATTTTGTATTGTTGGGGGGAAAGCTACCATGTAACATCGCTCTTGCTTATAGAATCTCATCACTGTGATAAGACAGGAGATGAGACCTTCACTAATTCACAGTTAGGTCAGATTCATTGAATGGTGACCAAGGCTCATCATTTGTTTGAGGCCCTTGGCTGCTGTTAACATGGAAAAAGGAGCCAATATCTCATGGGATTTCCCACCTCAAACTCAGAGGGTTTAAAGTGAATATTTAGGGGCGCCTGGGTGGCTCAGTCGGTTAAGCGTCCGACTTCGGCTCAGGTCGTGATCTCGCAGTCCGTGAGTTGGAGCCCCGCGTCGGGCTCTGTGCTGACAGCCCAGAGCCTGGAGCCTGTTTCAGATTCTGTGTCTCCCTCTCTCTGCCCCTCCCCCGTTCATGCTCTTTCTCTCTCTGTCTCAAAAATAAATATTAAAAAAAAAAAAATTTTTTTTTAAATACAGTGAGTATTTAAATACTTATTCTAAGGAAAATGGCTACCAGGTCTTCTCAGGCTCTTTGAAGGGAAAATGTGATCGGACACCTATTGGCTAGATGTAAGGTAGATGCTAAAATACTCAGACAACAGTTGTCAGTGTTGGTCACACGTGGAACCCTCTGAGGAGTGTAAAGAATACACCTGCCTGGGCCCCATCCCTGAGAGTCCTATTTAACTGGTCTGGCACTTGGTGTGGGCAAAGGAATATTTTAATGCTCCCCAGTAGTTCTATCAAGGAGACAAGATTGAGAAGCAAGGTATTAAGGCAAACGCATAATCTTCATCAGGTGCATTTGCTTCTGGTTTCTGGGTGGAGGTGCGAGGTAGTTCCACTTTTATTGCCCTAGATTGGCCCTTTCTCTCCGTGTGAAATAGCGTATCTTAAAGGAGAGAGTGCTCTTTTATGAACATACAACAATGCTCTCTAGCAATATCTTTGCTCTACCAAATCCTACCCATAGGGCCTAGAAATTGCCATTAAGGTGACAGTCTCAGGGTGCCTGAGTGGCTCAGTTGGTTAAGCTTCTGGCTTTCTGAGTTTGGCTCGGGTCATGATCTCACAGTTCGTAAGTTTGAACCCCGCATCAAGCTTTGCACTGATGCTGCAGAGCCTGCTTGGGATTCTCTCTCTCTCCCCCTCTCTCCCTGCCCCTCCCTCATTCATACATGCACATGCTCACTCTCTCAAAATAAATAAAGGTTTTTTTTTTACTTTTTTTTTAATGTTTATTTATTTTTGAGACAGAGAGAGACAGAGCATGAACGGGGAGGGTCAGAGAGAGGGAGACACAGAATCTGAAACAGGCTCCAGGCTCTGAGCTGTCAGCATAGAGCCCGACGCGAGGCTCGAACTCATGGACCGCAAGATCGTGACCTGAGCCGAAGTCAGACGCTCAACCGACTGAGCCACCCAGGCGCCCCTAAACGTTTTTAAAAAAAAAAAAGATCATAGTCTCAAGTGTCAGATAGGGCCCCTGTTCAACTCTCAGCCCTGCGACCTTGAGCAAATGACCTGAACTTCTTGAGCCTGAATTTCCTCACATATATCAACCGTTATAGAATTAAATGAGAAAACGCTTAATACAATGCACAGATCACAGTAAACACTAAAAAATGTTTGTTGTTTCCACATCAACAGAGACGTGGAATATTCTCAGGACCCATGTATTTTGATGCTGTTGTTGCTAAGGATCAAAATGGAAACGCCAAGCGGGCAACAATAAACAATAACAATTACAGCTATTCTCCCCTTCTTGGAGACCAGAGAAGTAAGAGCCAAAGAGTTTAGGGTCGCATAGCTAGGGTCACATAGCCAGGGTCATGTAGCCAGTCTCTATGGCTCCATATTTCCCTCTATTCACCACTATTCCATATTTCCTTCCATCAATTAAAAGCTCTTGAAGAAGGAGGGAGCTCTTAGTGACATTGCCCCTTCATTGTGGCTGAGGAAAGGGAGTTTACACGCAGCTTAGGTCTTCCTCAGTTAGGAAGGGTTCTCCAGAGAGACATCAGCATGGGAAGCCAAAATGGACAGGGTCCACCGACTGCCACAGGCCCCTCGAAAACTTGTCTTCCACACCTTGTATCATTTGCTTCCCTTCCTCACAGCCACCCAGCCCATACGGGGCCCACAGCAGCCAACCTGGGCTCGGCCAACACAGTCTCACTGGCTGCCATTGCAAGATGAGGGCACCCAGCTGGGGCAGGAGAGCCCCACCTCCTCCTGATCGCTTTCCCTTGTTATAATAGAAACTAGATCCTCTGCAGCTCTGCCTCACACAGCACTGATTCAGATCAGTGTTTCCCAAGTTTTGGTGGTGGTGGTGGTGTTTAAATAAGCCATGCCCTCTTTTTAATAAACGAAACATAAGAATCTCACACTCCCACCCTGCCACAGCTTCTGAATCTTTCCATTCCCACCCTCTTGTTCAGAGACCATCCCCTGTCTGTCCCGAAGGCGACAAAGATCTACGGTCATAAATAGAGCTGGCCGCACAGCCGTGGGACTCTGTTAACTAGTGCAGACTTTCCTTAATCTTGCTAATAACGCCTTGAAACATACGTATCCCATCATCTCCATTTCACACGTAAGGAATCCAGGGCTTGGAGATACTGAATGACGTGTTCAGGATCACAACGCAGCCTATAGTGTGAGCCAGGGTCCCGGCGCTTGGGTCCTCTGCTTCCAGCCATAACCCCGTGCTTCTTCTCCATGAGGGTGCTCTTACCCCCCATGGGACGTTTGATAGTGTCTGCGAACATGCTAATTTGTCATGACAGAGTGTGGGATGTTACTGCGTCTAGCGGGTAGAGGCTGGGAGGCTGCGAAACCATCCTCAAGGGCGCAGCCCCACCCCACCACAGAGAACTGTCTGCCCCTAATGTTGGTGAGGTTGAGAACGCCTGCCCTACACCCCTCTGGTTTTAGTTGTACTCGGGAAAGGGTAGACAACACCATAGTAGACTTGAATATGCCTTTTAAAGTGCCCAAACCCCTCCTGCACTCTACACCTCTCCCCTGCTCAGGGAAGCATAGCCACACCACTCCCTACCCTGATGAGCCCTGGTTTGACTTCGCCAAAGTCCCCACACCCCCTCAGCAACAGAAGCTGAAATCTGTCTCCAGAAGTGTTTTTCTGCCCATAGAGAAGTTCCATGTATGTGCTGTACCAGGCACAGGGACTCCGTTTTTCCGGGCGTGGAGAAAGCAGGGGGCACCTCTTGTCCCACCGATCGACCGTGGGCACCGTCAGACTAGGCCAGCCCTTCCCGCTGCCTTTCTCCTCTTCCTCTTCTCTGGGAGGCTAGAAGCGCTTTCCCTCGGGGCAGCCCGAGATGCCGTGATCTGCAACGAAAAGGAACAGCTTTTTTAATCATATAAACTGAGGCAGTCGTCTGGAGCCGTGGCCTCAGCTGTTCAATTAATCCGCTCCCACTCCGCCCCTAATCCCTCCATGAGGGCCCCTGTTGAATCAGCGTCGGCTGACCACTTCCCAAGTCTGTTTGATTGGGAGACCCCGAATCCCACAACGGGACTGAGAGAGAAAGCAGGTCAGGACTCCACATCTGCCTTAGTTGGCGGTCCTCGGCATCACGGCGTGCTGCGACTCACCAGGCACCCCTCACCAGTGGCGCCCTAGGGCACATGGGCATCACTGCCAGGGCCTCAGGAGGGGCATTGCCTGCTCTGAGCTGGGCGGGTGGGACCCCACTTTCCGGCCCGGGAGGCAGAAGAGCTCTGAATTCAGTCAGGCTCACTAGGATTTGGATGCTCCCTGTGTGATCTGGGAGGGGAACCCCCCTCCTGCCCACAACCCTCCTGAGCCTCAGATTCCTTTGCGTAAAAACAGCAAGAGGAACCAAACCTGCCCGGAGGGGGTTCCTGAAAATCAAATGAAGTCAGATACCGAAAATTGTTGATCGGCATGCCTCGTCCGCGAGGAAGGTTCAAAAGGGTGCCTCCTGTGAAATGCCAGTGAGGAAAAACTTAAAAGGACAGGACGTGGCTGTGGAGGAAGGGGGGCGGGTTGGGACAGGGGGCTAATAGTCTAATAATGCTAGTAACGGCATCAGTTACTGAGAACTTGCTGTGGGACGGGGCGATGTCTAGAACATCGTGTGCATTAGCTCACTTGGTAAGAGTGAGGTCTGTCCTTATTCCCTGATCCAGCCCCCCACAAAATGTTTCCCTCCCCTTTTCCCGGCCGTGTCATCTTCTATAGCATTTAGCACTGTTTGCCACTTAATACTTTGTGTATTGTCCCCCCTCACCCCCTGGGAGGAACGCTGCTTGAGGGCAGAGGCTTGGAGCTGGTTTGCTCTTGCTGCTGTTGCCCCAGCAGCTGGGGCATTGTCTGACACGTCGCACGTATTTGGTAAATCTCACACATGGCGGGGTTCATGAAATATTTGGTACATGAGTGAGCCTCCATTTTACAGTTGGGAGAACAGAGGCTGGGGGAAGTTAAGGGATTTGCCCAGGATCACACGGCCAATGAGAGGGGCAGCCCGAGTCCAGAGCCTTCAACCACCAGGGCCAAGTTCTTTGTGCAGTGCTGTTTGGCCAGTAGTGATGACCACTGGTAAATGTGCTGTGGCTCATACTTAAAACCAGCTCTGAGAGGCACCTGGGTGGCTCGGTCGGTTAAGCCTCTGACTTAGGCTCAGGTCATGATCTCATGATTCGTGGGTTCGATCCCCGTGTCGGGCTCTGTGCTGACAGCTCAGAGCCTGGAGCCTGCCTCAAATCCTGTGTTTCCCTCTCTCTCTGCCCCTCCCCTGCTCACGCCCTGTCTCTCTCTGTCTTTCAAAAATAAATAAATGTTTAAAAAAAAAATTTTTTTTAAACCAGTTCTGGAGACGGCAGGTCCTTTGGGCTCAGAGCTTTGGGTAGAGGTGGAGGTGGAGATGGGATGGTGTGAGATCTGGAACCACCAGCCCTGATTTCTTGCGCCTCTCTGTGAACCCCAGATATTTTCCATGTCAAACGGCTCCGAATAACTTAGCACAAGATTTGAGGTGGGATTTGTTTTCTTTGCTCTGCCTCACAGCACTCTGAAAAGAGTAGATTTTTTTACTTACATCCTTGTCCTGTGCTCTGTTTCAGCCCCAGGAAAAGTACTTTGCCTCTAGCTTTCCTGAGAGGTAGGCCAGGGTGAAAAGGCATGAGTTCCCAACTTTTTTGCATGCAATTTTATTGTCTCCTCTAAATTACGCACAAAAGTAGGTTTTTAAATATTATAGAACTACAGAAATATATAGAAGTGACCCTTGAAGAACTCGGGGTTGGGGGTACCAAACCCCTGTACAGTCAAAAGTCTACATATAATATTTGAGTCCTCCAAAACTTAACAAGTAGTAACCTCCTGTTGACTGGAAGCCTTCCCAATGAATACATTTTTTATACTGACTGTATCGTATACTGTGTTTGTACAATAAAGTAAGCTAGAGAAAAGAAAATGTGAAGACATACGGAAGAGAAAATACATTTACAGCACTGAACTGTATCCCAAAAAAATGTATAGTTTTTCAAACTATGTTATTCAAGGGTCAAGGTACTATATCAATTGCACTTGTCCCATAATTTCCATCCCCCTCCCCCCCACCATTAGGTGACTCTTCCTTTAGCATTTGTCTCTGGGCACACACTGACAGATATATAATTACGAACAAAAAAGCTCCCGTACCATTTTGCAATTTGTTTTTTTAGTTCACAGTATACCTTGTTCTTTCCCTGTCTATGTGTACAGGTCTTCCTTACCTATATGAAGCTACATATTGTCTCATTATATGATCGTACCATCATTTTTTTTAACATATCCCCTGTTTCTGGATGCTTGAATTTTTTCCAGTTTTTCATGGTTACATTAGTGAACATTGTTTTACATATATCTGTGTGCTTGTTCATGTTTTTCCATAGCATAAATCCCTAGAAATGGGACTTGTACATCAAGGGACATGCACACTGCAAGTTTCTGTAGATACTGCCTTTTTCTAGGTAATACAGATTTGTACTTTCATCGAAAGTCTAGGTCCTCTGAGCTGGGCACTTGATAGAACCAAATCCTGCTTGAAGACGGGGACTACAGCACATACCCAGTGTGGTCACCCATGTGCTCTGCTATTTGGGGGTTTTATGTGCTCGTAGAGCAGAGAACAGCTCCGATGGCCCAAGAGTTGGAGCCAGACCAAGTAAAATCCCTCCCTTTCTGCATTCTCCAGCAGCCTGATGGGTTTCTCGGGAGCTAGCCATCTGAACAGTTTCCAGGGGAGCTGTGTTGCCATCCACCCTGGCTGGGTTGGCACAGGGACCACACAGTGACAGGGGCCGGGGAATTAAGTCATCAGTCTCCACCAGCCAAGATCTGGTGGGAAAGGTAACTCAAACTGTCCTGGAGATCCTGCGACTGAAAGCAGCTCACAGCTTGGCAGGTCACAGAATATCCTCACACCTTGTTTGGCGCTAGAGAGGCAGTTATATAACAGGCAGCTTTGTAGATTCCGAAAATTCCGAGGTTGCCGGCAAGTGAGAGGGGGCTCACCTGTTTATTTATTCACACTCATTTGACTTCAAAGCAGCGGGTTTTTTCATTTGAAATAGGCTTCAAGGGGCGCCTGGGTGGCGCAGTCGGTTAAGCGTCCGACTTCAGCCAGGTCACGATCTCGCGGTCCGTGAGTTCGAGCCCCGCGTCGGGCTCTGGGCTGATGGCTCAGAGCCTGGAGCCTGTTTCCGATTCTGTGTCTCCCTCTCTCTCTGCCCCTCCCCCGTTCATGCTCTGTCTCTCTCTGTCCCAAAAATAAATAAAAACGTGGAGAAAAAAAAAATTAAAAATTTAAAAAAAGATATAGGCTTCAAAATCAACTGACGAACTTGTTGAAAATGCCAATTCCTGAGCTCCACTGCTATAAATTCTGATGCATTGGATCTGGGACAGGAACCAGGAGACTGCATTTTCAAACCAGCTGCCCACGTGATTCTGAAACAGGTGGTACCAGGACCACATTTTATGTTATGTTATTTTATTTTATTTTATTTTATTTTATTTTATTTTATTATTTATTTTTCTTTCCACTATTTTTTTGAATTTTTTTAAAATTTATATTCAAGTTAGCATATAGTGCAACAGTGATTTCAGGAGTAGATTCCTTAATGCCCCTTACCCATTTAGCCCATCCCCCCTCCCGCAACCCCTCCAGCAACCCTCTGTTTGTTCTCCATATTTAAGAATCTCTTCTGTTTTATCCCCCTCCCTGTTTTTATATTATTTTTGCTTCCCTTCCCTTATGTTCATCTGTTCTGTGTCTTAAAGTCCTTATATGAGTGAAGTCATATGATACTTGTCTATCTCTGACTAATTTCGCTTAGCATCATACCCTCTAGTTCCATCCACGTAGTTGCAAATGGCAAGATTTCATTCTTTTTGATTGCCAAATAATACTCCATTGTATATATATACCACATCTTCTTTATCAATTCATCCGTTGATGGACACTTGGACTCTTTCCATACTTTGGCTATTGTTGATAGTGCTGCTATAAACAATGGGGTGCATGTGGCCCCTTCAAAACAGCATACCTGTATCCCTTGGATAAATACCTAGTAGTGCCATTGCTGGGTCATAGGGTAGTTCTATTTTTGATTTGGTGAAGAACCTCCATACTGTTTTCCAGAGTGGCTGCCCCAGTTTGCATTCCCACCAGCAGTCAGAAGACATCTTCTCTCTCCGCATCCTCGCCAACATCTCTTGTTGCCTGAGTGGTTAATGTTAGCCATTCTGACAGGTGTGAGGTGTGAGGTAGGTGTGAGGTAGGATCTCATTGCGGTTTTGATTTGTATTTCTCTGATGATAAATGATGTTGAGCATTTTTTCATGTGTCAGTTGGCCATCTGGATGTAGGACCACACCTTTTTTTTTTTTTTTTAATTTTTTTTTCAATGTTTTTTATTTTATTTTTGGGACAGAGAGAGACACAGCATGAATGGGGGGGAGGGGCAGAGAGAGAGGGAGACACAGAATCGGAAACAGGCTCCAGGCTCCGAGCCATCAGCCCAGAGCCTGATGCGGGGCTCGAACTCACGTGACCTGGCTGAAGTCGGACGCTTAACCGACTGCGCCACCCAGGCGCCCCACACACCTTATTTTAAAGTGAGCCTTGACCATTCCCTCTGACTTGTTGGGGACAAAGCACAGGCCAGAGATAACTACCCATTCAACGTGAGACCTCGCAATAGGTTTGCTGTGATAAATGGTGACAAAACAGACCAATCTTGGGTGTAGTGTTTTTTTTGCTCCCTGTTTCTTTCTGTCAACAGAGTACTTCCTTAAGTGTTCCCTGTCTGGGACCCTTCCAAGTGTTTTCATTTCAGACAACCCTCCAATACTTCTCTCTCTCTCTCTCTCTCATTTACTCCCTCGGTCAGACACCATTCTTTTGAGGGGCAGAGTCTGCTCTGGTACCCATATGCTGATCCATACCGGTCTGATCGCGGGAGGTGTCTGTCTGCCTTAGATCGTAGAATCAAAATCAGACTCTCACAGAAATGAGGGAAGAGGGTCAAAAGGTACAAACGTCCAGTTATAAAAAAGTCCTGGGGATGTCATGTACAACATGGGGACTACAGTTAATAATACTGTACTGTATATTTGAAAATTGCTAAGAGAGAAGATCTTAAAAGTTCTCGTCATAAGAAAAACAGTTGTAACTTGGCGTGGTAATGAGTATTAACTAGACTTACTGTGGTGATCATTTTGCAATATATACATATATCTAGTCATCGTGTTGTACAATGTTATGTCTCCATTACATGTCAGTAGAAACAAAAAAGCATTTTGAACCATCTCAAAAAAAGGGGGGCGTCTGGGTGGTTCAGTCGGTTCAGTGTCCAACTTCGGCTCAGGTCACGATCTCACAGTTTGTGGGTTCCAGCCCCACATTGGGCTCCATGCTATGCAGAGCCTGCTTGAGATTCTGTCTCCTCCCCCCACAACCCTTCCCCCCGCAAAAACAAATAATTAAAAAATAAATTTTTTTTAATCACAGACTCTTAGCTGAGAGAAGGTCGGAGAACCCCTAGTTCAGGTTCAGAAGGGAAGAAAGGCTGAGTTCAGAGAGGAGAAGCGATTTATTCAAAGTCTTCCTGGAGTTTGCAGCGACGGAGCTGTGAGCAGACTCCAGGGCCTTTCGTATCCAGGCCAATTACTTTTTCCACTACCCTAGTAAACACAGTTTATAGGAAATACAAGAGGAAGTGCAATCCCTGGAATTTTACAAAGGAAGTTGAAGATTTGAATAAGGTAAAAAGGTCCTGGGCCAGGACCAGGGTGCGACAAATGAGGCACCCTCCGTGGGCACATAATTGAAAGGGGTACCAAAAACTCAGTAATCCAGATAAGCAGTATTTCACGGCTGCGTTTTAAGAATCAAAATTCATGTAAAAATCCATGGTTAAGAAAATGTAAAAATTGTTAAATAAAGTCAGGATCCGTTTCCTTTGGCCTCAGGCTTCAATTTCCACTGCACACGGCGCTGTTACAGTGATGGAGTTAGAAACTGTAAGCAGAGATGTTTGGATTTTAAAGAGGAAGTTAGCGCTAAGCCACCATTTCCCAGAATGTGTCCTTTTGAGTGGGGGTGGGGATGTAGCCAGGTGGGGAAGGGGTTCTGTTGTCATAGTATCTTCCTTATGATAATTTCCACCGTATTTAAGCTAAATGTTTTCAGAAGTTCTTCAGAAGTTGCCAGACTTCCTTGCTTACAGAATCGTTTTTTTGTATAACCCAGAGAGGATCCTTTGGAAAAGCTTCCTTAATTCCCAGACTGGGATATGTGTGCGATTGGTTGGCAGGGTAGGAGGAGAGGGATTTGAGGGCTTTGGAGGACTCTGGATTCCCATCTCCTCCTGGGCTAGCAGCTGCTTATTCCATCTGCGTGAAGGATGAGTCTAGCCAAGCCCAAGTTGCCTCAGGAAGCCAGGTGAAGGGCACAGATCGAGAGCAGGAAGGGAAGTTTGCATGGCCAGGTTCAGTGTCTTTATGCTTTCCAAGAACACCACCCTGGCTCTGCTCTTGTCAGAAGCAGGGAAATAGATTCGTGGCATCCTCACGTATGTGTTTGAGTGGAGAAGAAGGGAACAGGGTAGAGCACGACCTTACTTGCCCTCACAGTTCTTTGGTTCCCTGGCCAGAGATTTGGGGGTATCACATGCTCACGTACAGCCCTCTGGTTGGTGTGTGAGCCACACCTTCCCGAATGTGTTGTGAGAAACCGGGGAAACCAAGCTTCCCTTGCAAATTCATGATGAAGGAGAAAGCACCCAGACCTTTGCTGTGTCATGTGTGGTCTGCAGACCAACAACATCAGCCTCTCCTAGGGGGTTGTTAGAAATTCAGAGTCTTGGGTCTAACCCCAAATGTAGTGGACCCAAATCATCATTTTAAGAAGATAACTAGGTAACTTGCATGCCTGCTCAAATTTGAGAAGAAGCTGCCTCTGGGAAGTCTGGAGAACTAATTCAGTCCCTGCCTTTGCACCCATCCCCATCATTCTTGACCTTGGGCAAGTTGCTCCTCTTTTTTTTTTTTTTTTCTATTTTCAGTTCTTCACCTACAGGTACCCCACTGGCTTCCCCTCCAGACACAGAGGGAGGCACCAATGAAGAGTATCTTAAGTGTAAATGAATAATAGAAGTGATAATGATGACTTGAAAACTTAATTCTTACCCAAGAACTGTATTCTGTAGCTTGATTTTATAAGCTCTTGATGAAAGCCCAAAATCATGTCTCTTTCTGTACATGCACCATTTTGCACGCTTTAATCTAACCATTTTTCCATTCCTTTCCTATCCTTTCATCAATTCTTCATGCTACCCACCCATCCTTTTAAAAGACACCCCAGGGGCGCCTGGGTGGCTCAGTCGGTTAGGCGTCCGACGTCAGCTCAGGTCATGATCTCGTGGTTTGTGAGTTCGAGCTCCGCATCGGGCTCTGTGC
>NW_024412444.1:4973271-4975176 GCF_014898765.1 Herpailurus yagouaroundi
CCCCCCACCCCCCCCTCTCTCTCTCTCTCTCTCTCTCTTCTTTTCCAAAAAAAAATAAAAACATTAAAAAAAAAAAAAAAAGACACTCCATCTACCACAGAGTAGATGTTTATGTTTTTGCCCGTCTGTCAGTCTGGTAATTGGCTCTGTCATACGTGACACCATAAACTTTTTTGCCAAGAATAGCGTTTTGTCAACCCTCAGCTGTGTGTAAATAGGCTCTTGAGAAGCAAGGATTCCCCAAGCTTAGAAGAGCACATTGTGTACTGCCCTCACATCCATAAACCGCTTTCATCCAACCTTCTACCCCTCTTATCAAGTTGGCTGACGCTGCTGGGAGAGGTAAGAGAGGCTTGTGGACAGGCAGGTATGACAAATGTGTAAATGTGCCCAGGGCTAAGACCACAGATGGCGAAGGCCCCTGTGCATTCCAACTTGAAAAGGAAAGAAAGAAACTTAACCCTTCCGACCGAACACGGCCTACCATATTAGCTGCTGGTTTGGGGCCCGTGTCCCAGCCCTACCAGTCCAGTGTTCCAGGAGGGGGATGCTTTATGCACAGTCACCTTGCAAACTGTCGTGAGTACATTCTTGCCTCTCTTGGTGGTTGTTTTTAATAAACGTTTTATGGATGTGTAACCAGCAGAAAAGTGCAGGAATCATGAGTTGCAGCTCAACGAATTATTATGCTCCTGCCAGCACTGCCCAGGTCAGGAAGTAGGACCACCACCAGGACCCCAGAAACTCCCTCCTGCCCCTTCCACTCTCTCCTCCTCCTTCAGCTCCAAAGCAAGCACTGTCCTAACTTCAAACAGTCCGCTTGCAGTGGTTTTTAACTTGATATAAATGGAATCCTACTGTTTGTATTCTTTTGTGGCTGGCATCTTTCACTTTATGAGATTCATCCTTGCTGTTGCAGATAGCAATAATTCTTACTTCTACAATAGGAAACTATCCATTAATGAAAAGGATTTTTTGAATTGTGGCCACTGGTTCAGAGCTCAAATGTGTGGATGGTTCTTTACTTCTCTCTTTGCCTCTTGTCACTCAAGTCAATAACAGCCTTGTGGCCATACTCCTTGTACTCCTACTACTGACAAAAATAAAAGGTAGGAAGTAATAGTTCTCAAGTGGCTGCTGTGTGACCTTGAGCAAATCCTTCCAACTCTCTGTTACACACTTGAAAAACTTGCGTATCCATGCCTAGCTGTTTCATGTAGGACAACATTCCTAAGAATACTTTGTAAGTGACAGATAAGTGGTGAAAGACCATGAGAACATTGCATCTGATCTCCCTACACCAGCACTAAGTACCCACTTATTATTCACTGTCATCCTAATGAGCTAGAGTCTACTTACTCCCATTTTACAGGTGAGGGAATTGAGGCACAAAGCAGGCCAGGGTCTTGCCTGAGGAGGCATAGCTCTAGGAGACAGAGCCGGAAGGTGAAGTTCAAAGCCAGTGCTCCTAGGGGCGCCTGGGTGGCGCAGTCGGTTAAGCGTCCGACTTCAGCCAGGTCACGATCTCGCGGTCCGTGAGTTCGAGCCCCGCGTCAGGCTCTGGGCTGATGGCTCAGAGCCTGGAGCCTGTTTCTGATTCTGTGTCTCCCTCTCTCTCTGCCCCTCCCCCGTTCATGCTCTGTCTCTCTCTGTCCCAAAAAAATAAATAAAACATTAAAAAAAAACAAAAACAAAACAAAACAAAGCCAGTGCTCCTCTCCACACCCCTGTGCTGCCACGCAGGTGCTTTATTAAAGCTGCCTACAGGTGGGGCGCCTGGGTGGCGCAGTCGGTTAAGCGTCCGACTTCGACCAGGTCACGATCTCGCGGTCCGTGAGTTCGAGCCCCGCGTCAGGCTCGCATCAGGCTCTGGGCTGATGGCTCGGAGCCTGGAGCCTGTTTCCG
>NW_024412444.1:4975276-5006554 GCF_014898765.1 Herpailurus yagouaroundi
AAACAAAGCCAGTACTCCTCTCCACGCCCCTGTGCTGCCACGCAGGTGCTTTATTAAAGCTGCCTACAGGCACGGGAAGGATACTTTCAAAGCCAAGGTGGCCTGGAAGAACCTCTCTCGGGCTCCCACACTGCCCTTTTCTCACTTCGTAGAGTACTAGGAACTTTTCCTGGTACGAAGTGTTCCATCTGCCCTGGAGCCCTTTCCCCACTATTGGTGAGGCTGTCTCCTTCAGACCTTTAACATTTTTTTTTTAACGTCCGTTCGTTTTTGAGAAAGACTGAGATAGAGCATGAGCGGGGGAGGGACAGAAAGAGAGGGAAACACAGAATCCGAAGCAGGCTCCAGGCTCCACGCTGTCGGCACAGAGCCCGACGTGGTGCTCGAACCCACGAACCGTGAGATCATGACCTGAGCCAAAGCCAGAGTCTTAACTGACTGAGCCACCCAGGTGCCCGTAGGTCCTTTAGGTGTTAGGATAGCTGTCACCACCATCACAGGGGTCTTTCTCAGCACTCTTTTCGGATAGAGCTAATCTTTTGGCCCTGTCAGAGCATTGTGTTTCCTCCCTCCTGTGATTACTCTCTATAATGGCTGTACTGACCTCCTGATTGAGTTATCTCTCTTCCCTCTATAGTGTAATATCCCTTTGAGGTGTCACCAGAAATGGCCTTGCTCACAGAGCCTGGCAGTGTTAGGACTTCATCTAGAATCTTTGAAGAAACCAGATGGGTCTCCAAGTCCCCGGCTGTCTGCTCCCTACCGCTGGGGAGCCACTGAGCTTCTGGGCCGTGTAGTCAAGTGTTTCCTGAGCACAGACTCCCGTGTGGTCTGCCCGTTGACTTGGGTAAATGGGTTCTGGAAAGCAGCATGGGGTCAGTGTGAGCCCAGAGCAAACCCTGGCAAACAATCTTCACCTGGTTTGAATTTTTTACGCATCCTTTCAATTAGCGATGGGCTTTGTGGCTACACAACCACAATCCCCCACGGGGCTGAAAAGGAGTTAAAATTGACCCCACATGTTTCTAAAAATGTCACTTCCTGGTCTTTCCCTTCACTACCTTTTACACGTTGGTCTTTATTGGGAAGTTAAGGAGCAGTTCCGCAGATAGAAGGTAAGGGACCTCCAGTCGAATCAGAGTTTTGATCTCGACCAGGCTCTTCCTTTCAACTCTCCTGGGTCTGCAAGAAAAGCGACTTTTTAGTCCTATTGTGACACTTGTCACTTCTCAGCCACTCTGGCTCAAAGGCAAGTCTCTAGAATGAATGCTGCTAAAAACCACCGACTCTGTTGTTGGGGAAACCCGAATGGGTCGTGGCCGCCTTTGCAACCAGCTGGTTGTCAAGCAGCTGTGCTTTATTTGGGGCCAGTCTCCCCCAGTGGTCAGGGATGGGGAAATGGCCCTTCCCTCGAGGGGGATCCAGGCGGGCACGGGGGAGGCGTGAAGTCAGAAGCGGGCGTCTCTCCCCACCAGCCCGTCTCAGCCTCCCTCGCGGCAGCAGCTGCTGAAGGAAATTGTGTCTTTCGTCTGCCAGCACTTTTCCTGGAACCACAGGAGCAGATGGCAGACACGTGACTGTAAGCACTCATGACCACCTCCTCACTTGGGACCCACTAGACAGGCTGGTGGCCAGAGTAAGGAAGTAAGAGAGCTGCATCAAGGGCTTGAGATTCCAAAGGCTTCAAATGGGGGAGGGAAAAGAAGACAGGGAAGGCCTTAACCACAGGGAACTCTTAACGCCCACCGCGGGAGAGACAGACTGTCAGGAGTGGGTTTGTGGAGGGGAGTTTAGAGAGCAAACAACTTCGTAGTTCCCCGATTTGGGAGATACACCACCCCCAACCTCATGGAACGCACTGATCTTTCTCTGGAAAGAGAACGTGTCCACCGTGTCTGGTGCTCAGGCTCATGTTTGCGGGGTGGGGTAGAGCAGGATTAACCCAGTTTCGCTGGAAGATCAGGAACAGAGTGCTTCTTAGCCTGTGGTCAGCAGCAGCTCCAGGATCAGATCTGTTTGTGCAGTGGTCCTCAGCTGGGCCAGTTTTAGCCCCGCGGGATATTGGGCAATGTCTAGAGATGAGTTGTCACAACTGGAGGGGGGTGTTGCTGGCATCTAGTGAGTAGAAGCAGGGTTGGTGCTAAGCATCACACAACACACAACAGCCCCCAGGCAGAAAAAGAAAAAAAAAAAATCCTCCTGCCCAGGATGCAAATAGCACCAAAGTTGAGAGACTCTGAATCAGTGTCTCTGAGGGTGTGGGGTTTCCTAGGGTAGAAGCACCTTTCGTTGCAGAGAAGATTGTCCTTGAAACTCGGCCACGGCTCTGGCACAGTGGGGCCCTAACTCTCAGGGGCATGTGAATCACCAGGGTGGCTCTGGTGCAAATGCAGGTTGGGATTCTGCCAGTCTGGTTAGGGTGCCATGGCCGCTCGTCCCAGGTCCCGCTGTTAGCAGCCAGGGATTTTGAGTGTGCTCATAATCTCTCCCTGCCTTTCCTTTTCCTTCTCCCTCTCTTTCTGTTCCTGCCCCACCGCTTTCCCCAGCCTACTCTGTTCGAACATTCCGTGCCCTGTCACTAAGGAACATTTGGTGGTGGTTAAACTCCACTGCCCGGATGACAGCTTCTCTCCAGATGTTGCCAATTTGGGATTCTGAGTGTTGATGAAATCAATTGACTGAGTTGGAAAAAGGACCCCAAGGGACCTGATCAAACTTACCCCCACACACTTGAATCAACTTGTACCTCAAAGACATTTTTTGCATGCTCTGATGGACCATGTAGAGCACATGACTTTGGGGATGCTTAGGCCTGCTACAGCTTCACAGCACATTTGCCTTTTAAACCAGAGGCGACAAACTTCTTTCTAGAAAGGACCGGGTAATAAATATTTTAGGCTTTGTAGGTCATACAGTCTGTCACAATTACTCACTCCTGCCACTGTAGTGAGAAAGCAACCCTAGACAATATGCAAATGAATAGGTGTAGCTGTGTTGCAATAAACCTTTATTTACAAAAACACGCAGTGAGCTGGCTTTGGCCCATGGGCTCTAGGTTGCAAACCCCTATTCTAAACCATTCCGATTCATGTCTCTGCTTCAGAAAGAAAAAAAAAAGTCATATAGGGAAAACCTTACTGAACGTGCGAGTCATAAATGTCTATAGGGCTAAGGTGAGTAGTTACTCTTTCGTTTATTGCACAGAACTGTAAAATGAAATGCGTTATTTAAGTTGGCAGAAACAACGATGTCTTTGTATGCCAGTTTCTTTGAGGGGGGTAGGAATAGGACTAGAAAGGGCAATAAATAAGGAACGGAAAGATGTACCAAAGGGCTAATCTTACCTTGCAGTCCGCGTGGTCTTTTCTCTGGTCTTGAGCACTCTTCTGCTCTCGGAATAAATGGAGAGCACAAACACCGCAAAGATTGCCTTTCTCTTCCGTCAGACCCAGGGCATTCTTTGGAGGTATCGATTTTTCTTGCTGTCACTGACTTCTGTGAGGCCTTATGTTTGCAGTGAGGGGATATTGCTCAGCCTGAAATGCTGGCATTGCTTAGAGCATCCTGGCTGTAGCTTTGCGTTGATGGTTTAAACCATAGAGAATCGCAGGCTAAATTCAACATGGACCTCTCCTTGTTGGGGCCAGGGCCATGCATGCCGACAGAAAACTGCAGTCCCTGGGTGTTTGTGTGGCTCCCGGCCACACAGATCACTGGGACCAGGCTGAATTGAGGCCATGTAGCACTCCTCACAAATCCTGCATTATTTGGAGAGGAGAATGCCTTAACATCCATGCCTCATGCTGGCAGATAGGCTGGCAGCCAGGGTCTCCAGAATGTGTTGGGCCTCTGTGATCACCTCTGTGATCATCAAATGTGGGGTCAGACTCCAAGGGCTCCCTGGGGAATTTAGTTAGCAGCCTCTGCCTCCCACACCACACCTTGCTTGCAGGCATTCACATGCACACATCGGGGCTCAGCAGCAAGAAAAGTAGGGTGGGTCTCTGGCAGCGGGAGAGAGGAGCATTTTAGACCTCCATTGGGGTGGATTCTGTCTATATGCAGTGATCTGACACAGGGTGTCCTGCCGCACAAACGGAAGAAAGAGTTGTATTTCATCTATGTGGAGAAGCAGTCTCCAACTGCAGTCGGGAGCCACAGATTCTTTGAACAGTGGCCCATCTTCAGTGAACACTGCCGTGTGGCCTGTGTGGGTCATCATTCTAGGACTCATTCAGTCATACGATCACACCTTCAAGTATTTGTCTACCTTGGCAGGTGGCTGAGTATAAAATTCTTGGGGCCTGCTTCCTTTCACTTGGGGAGTTTGAGGTCTTTCTTACTACTCTCTTCCAGCATATAAAGTACCAGAATACGAGGTGGTGAGATGAGGGTTGACAAACAGGAGTCTGTTCCTGCCATCTTGGAGGTTATAGACTAGCCAAGAAGTTGAAGATCAAAGAAACATGGCACACACCTACTACCGTTGTGATGAGTCTTAACGAGGAAAAGTACTGTTCTCCTCATCTTATGTCACTGCAACTCCCAAACTCAGATACTGTTGTCATACCCATTTTGGAGATGTGTCTCTAGAGGCTCAAACGTTGCCCCCCTGCTGCCAGCCAGGAAGTGGCTCTCCAGTTCAGCGCGCAGAGAGAGGAAAGGACGGTTTCTCAAGTTGAAGTGTGATCTGTGATAGTCCTGGAGGCGTGGAAGCTGGTGATTTAAACGCATCTCCAGAGCTGGGATTAATAAGCCCAAAACATTTTGTGCAGATCGAGGAGCTAATTATAAACCACACGTTCTTCAACTTTAAAATTGGAGAAACCCCACAGATGGTAGGTTGCAAAATGAAGCATCGCAGACAATGAGATTGACAGGTGTGACCGTGTGTTTCTGGTCCTGATGGCTGGCATCCCACCCGTCTGAATTAGAGTGGGTTGTTAAGTCCTGGCCCACTCCAGGTCAGAGGGTAGCTACCTTTTCCTGGCGGGCAGCATAAGGATTCGTTGACCTTAATTCCACACATATTGATTGAGCAGCAAGGAGGCTCACTCCTAGTTCTAGGGGAGTCCAGTGAATAGGGGGACGTGATGCCTGCTCCCAGGAGGCACCCATTCAACTTGCAAACATATGAAGGAACTTAAGAAAACAAGTCAGGGTGGGAACCTTGAAAGTCAAGGCTGCGGAGTGACTGGTTGTTGGGGGGACAACCTGCTCCTTTAGAAAGAGCAATCAGGGTGGCTCCCTCTGAAGAGGTGACATTTATGTGAGGGCCTTTATGGTCAGCGGAAGTCAGCAGTGCAGAGGGGAGTGTTTTCCAAAAGAGGCTGAGATGAGCTTTCTGGTACGTGTGTAAGGACAGCTGACGCCAAGGAAGCTGGGATGAGGGTTTAGTGGGTGATCTTTGAGAGACCAGAGGGCCTTGAGGGCTGCCTGAGGACTCTGGATTTTGCCAAGAATGAAATGAACCACAGAGCCACCCTGTTCAGAGGCAGGTACATGATGGTTGCTCATCTGTGGACAACATTGGCCATTCTGTTCATGTCCTGCATGCAGGAAGACCGTGGAGCAAACACTGAGTTAGTCAACAAGAAACTTTATTAATAAATAAGTAAATGTATTGATAATGTCCACAGTGAGCATCTAGCATTTCCAGTCCCATTCACATGTCCCCGAGAGAATAGTTTATGTTTGGGATAAGTGACATTAGGCTCTGGGTTGAACAGTGGGAGCCTCCTGTACTTGACAGAGCGTTCTTTTTTTTCTGAGGAGGGTCGAGGTGGTCAAGGTTATCCTGAGATTGCCCAGGACACAGAAGTACAACACGACAGGGCCAGATCACCTCCCAGTGGTGCTGAAACTGCCCTCCTTCACGTTACACCCTCCTCATGGAAATAAGAATCTGTTCACATGCAGGATGTTCTCAGAAATGCTTGACTTGGAGACTTACAAAAGTCAGGGTCAGGAAAACAGCTTGTTTGGGGATTTGTGGTACTTTGCTAGCTTGTTGATAACAACCCTGATTCTATAACAGGGCTTGAGGAGGAAGCCCGGCAAAGATGATTGTGCCCACACATGTGTAGCTTTTGTTTCTCCCGGTGATTCTTGAAGAATTTTTTTCCTTCCCTACTGCATGGAGTTCATCTGCTCCGACGACTCATTCATCATCCTTGGTTGCTGTCCTGTCCTGTCCTCTCCGCCTTCAGGTTGGGGCAGTTCTGGAAGTGATTAGGCTGTTGTAAATCAGCTTTTATGATGTGTGTGTCAGAGATAAGCAGCGGGGAAAGCGGGAGTTAAAGAACTCATCCCCTCTTGCCCTGCCAGTTACCCCAGTAATGGAATTAAAAAATATATATGACTGGAAAGTATGGTGGTTGGCAGAATATTTTCTCCACAGGCATATCCAACATTTAAATTTGGCTCCTTAATGCGAGCCCTGCTTTGTTTTTATGCCATTTTACTGGGGCGTGGCTTACCTAAGATAGAGGAAACCAAATATTAAATCCACACCTTAAGGAACTTTTCTGTGTGTATCCTTTTATTTTTTATTTATTTATTTATTTATTTTAATTTTTTTTTCAACGTTTATTTATTTTTGGGACAGAGAGAGACAGAGCATGAACGGGGGAGGGGCAGAGAGAGAGGGAGACACAGAATCGGAAACAGGCTCCAGGCTCCGAGCCATCAGCCCAGAGCCTGACGCGGGGCTCGAACTCACGGACCGCGAGATCGTGACCTGGCTGAAGTCGGACGCTCAACCGACTGCGCCACCCAGGCGCCCCTGTGTGTATCCTTTTAACCACCACCCAGATGTAGATACAGAACATCTCCAGCACCCTCCATGTTTCCTTTATGTCCCTTCCCTCTGTCCTGATCTCAGCCACCATAGACAGCCTCGGGCTGTTCTTGAACTTCATATAAACGGAATCACACAGCACGTACTCTTTTTTGTCTGCCAGCATTCTCTATGTGACATTCATCCCTGTGGCTGGGTGTAGTCGTTCATTCTCGCTGTTGTGGGGGATGCCATCTATCGTGGTTTCTCAGCTGTGCCATTACTGACATCTGGAGCTGGATCATTTTTGTTGTGGGGACTGTCCTGTGTGTGCATCGTAGAATGTTTAGCAACATCTCTCCGGCCTCTGCCCACTAGAAGCCAATAGCATATACCACCCACCCCCCGCCCCCCAGCCCCAGTAGCTTCCCCAGGCATTGAAAACCATTGCATCATATGCCACAAATTTCAGGGGATTTTTTTCAACGTTTATTTATTTTCAAGAGGGAAAGAGCACAAGCGGGGGAGGGGCAGAGAGAGAGGGAGACACAGATTCGAAGCAGACTCCAGGCTCTGAGCTGTCAGCACAGAGCCTGACGCGGGGCTCGAACTCACAAATGGCGAGATCATGACCTGAGCCGAAGTCAGACGCTTAACCAACTCAACCACCCAGGCGCCCCAGGAGATTTTTTATTTAGCAATAATTTCACACTTACTGAAAAGTTGCAAAAATGAAACAAACGATAACCAGAATGTACTCTTTACTTAGATTCACATATGACTAACAATTTACCCTATTCGTTTTATCATTGCTTCTCTCTTGTTCACACATACACACACGCAATTTGTTTCTGACCCATTCAAGAGGCAGTTGCATCCACCTCGGCCATTTACTACCATATACTTCCATGTGTATTTCCCAAGAGGAAGGATCTTCTCCAACATTACCATAATTATCACTGTTATCAAAATTAACACAGCAAATTTAGCATACTTATTAATTGCCCGTGTCCCAATTTTCATCAGTTTCTCCACAGTTATCCTTCATGACATTCTCACTACGGAATAGGTTCTGGTCCAGGATCGTGTATTCTATACCATTGCCCTGGTTCCTTAGTGTTCTTTAGTGTCGAATATTCCTTCACACTTTTATGATACTGAAAAAAAAAAATGATTCAAGAATATAGTCCCATTTTTTCTTAATAGAATTTTCCTCCTTTGGGAGTTTCCCTGACGTTTCCTTCTGAGTACATTCAGGATCTGTCTCCCTGGCTGGAACACTGCATGAGTGATAACGTGGACTTCTTAGGGCATACACTGGGTGGCCCACAGTATCCAGCTGCCCCTCATCGGCAAGGTCAAGTTTGATCTCCTGGTCAAAGTGCTGTGTGATTTCTCCATGTGTAGCTACTAAAATTTCCCTTACAGTTAGTAAGTGCGTGCAAAAACACTTAACACCATGCAAATATCCTGCCTCCCCATTAAATTTTACCCCCAAACTTGCGCATGCCTTGACTCTCGCACGAAATCCATCATTACCTACAATGGTTACGGAATGATGATCTTCCAAATGCAGCACCCCTTCTGTGTGCACTCCTTCTGCTCTGCTCAGCATTCTACTGCAGGCGAGAACCTATTCTCCTTCCCCGTCTATTTACTGATGGGTTTATCTCTTACCGGTATGGACTCATGAGTTCCTCTTTTTTCAGTGGTTTATGAATCACTACTGTTTTCAATGATCTGAGGCTCAAATTGCTTAGCTTTGGCTAGTGGGGGCCCCTTGAGGTTGTGCCTGGTGTCCTTCGGGCAAACCTCCATCAGTTTTCAGGGTACCTGGGTGACTCATTCGGTTACACGTCTGACTGTTGGTTTTGGCTCCGGTCACAATCTGATGGTTTTGTGAGTTCAAGACCCACATCAGGCTCTGTGCTGATAGCCCTGAGCCTGCTTGGGATCCTCTCTGTCCCATTCTCTCTGCCCCGTATCTCTGCCTCTCTCAAATAAACTTTAAAAAAATTTTTTTTGTGATTTTCAAAAAATTCTTTTTCATTCGTAACACTTCCTTTCTGGCATAACAAGATGTTCCAGGCTCATACCTTCCCTTCCCCTGTCCTAGAATCAGCCATCCCTCCAGAGTTCTGATTCCTTTTAAGGGAGAATGGTAGAAACTAGCACGATTTATTTATCCCTTTTCCTATTAGTTGACATGTGAGTTGTTTCTAGTTCTAGGCTATTGTAAAATATTCTCTGAATACACTCTTTGACGTTTTCTTGGACCTGTGCACTGATTCCTGTTAGGTCTATAATGAGGAGAAGCAATGGAAAGTCGTATAATTTCCACTCTGTATACTCAACAGAAATAACATGAAGTCCACACACACACAAAAACGGACACAGATGTTCAAAGCAGCTTTGTTGATAATCCGTGTGTGTGTGTGTGTGTGTGTGTGTGTGTGTGTGTGTATGTGTATGTATTTAGCTTCAATAGATATTGCTAAGTAGTTTTTCGAAGTGTTCTTACCATTAGTTTTGTCGGGGACATGGAAGTTGTTGGTCCCGGCAGGTAGGGAAGAATAATCAGTGGCAGGCGTCATAATGGGCCATTGCAATCCAGAGACATGTTTTCTAGCAATGGCAGAACTGCTCATCTTCCAACAGATAATGAGTGGAAAATGCTGAGATTTTACCACCTGGTCTGCTCTTAAGCGTCTCTTTAGAGACTGCTGCTTTAGGATGGGCAAGATGGAAGTTACTCAAGTCAAGAATCTCCCGCTATCTGCAAAACAGCTTTTATTTCAGTGGTGCCAGTGACGGCACTTAGGAACTGCAGGGCCGTTGCTGGGGGTACCCGCTGTTTTCTCAAACATTAGGGTCACGGTGTTGTTTTAAAAGTGCCTCCCCAGGGAAAGAAGGGGTGTCCCAGGGCCCCACTCACATCTTCTGGCCGTTAGGGGCCCATTTAAAACCCTGGGAACAGTCATTCCCGCAGCAGCCTGAGAGAGTAAATATCCCTCTGTGTACACCCAGGGAGTCACTTAGTGTTCCAGACATTTGAGATATGGGGCTTAGGGACAGCGGGCGCGGGAGAAAGCTGCTGGAGGCCAACAGGAAAGTGAGTCAGTCTGGTATCATGGGACTAGATACGAGGCTCCGTGTCGGTAGGAACTGCTTGGGCATGGCCCAGCCTCTGCAGCTGAAACCTTCTGCGTCCAGAATATCTGTCCTCCGTACTTACAGCACAGCGTTAGATCAAAGAGTTATCTGAAGCCCTTTGTAGAAATTCTAAACACAGGAAGCATCACGCGTAAGAGGCACAGTGGACTCTTAGTAACTCCGATGAGCCTTTGTAGGAATTAGCAACTAATAAAATGCATCTCTATGGATGCCTTTTAACCAGGTGCCCTCTCTGGGTGGACACTACCCCCCCCCCCAGCGTGGAATGGGGAAAGCCCTCCCACGTGCTTTCCAAGAGAGCTCTTGTGCCGTGTACAGCTGCAGAGCCGTGTGCAGCGATCCTGGGTAGATGGTGGTTCAGATGAACCCGACCGCAACTCGTATTAACCTCCACGGTCCTCTCTTCTCTCTCCCCGTCCCGCCAGGCCTGTCCGCAGATGGTGGCGCCAAGCGCCAGGAGCACCTGTCCCGGTTTTCCATGCCTGACCTCAGCAAAGACTCTGGAATGAATGTCTCTGAGAAGCTGAGCAACATGGGCACTCTAAACTCGTCCATGCAGTTCCGGAGCGCAGAGTCCGTCCGCAGCCTGCTCTCCGCCCAGCAGTACCAGGAGATGGAGGGAAACCTCCACCAGCTCGGCAACCCCATCGGGTACAGAGACCTGCAGTCCCACGGAAGGATGCACCAGAGCTTTGACTTCGATGGAGGGATGGCAGGCAGCAAGCTGCCAGGGCAGGACGGCATGAGGATCCAGCCCATGAGCGAACGCACGCGGAGGAGAAGTACCTCCCGTGATGACACTCGCCGCTTCCGACCTCACCGGTCCAGGCGTTCCCGGCGCTCTCGCTCCGACAACGCCCTGCACCTGGCCAGCGAGCGCGAGGCCATCTCCCGGTTAAAAGAAAGGCCCCCCCTCAGAGCCAGGGAGGACTATGACCAGTTCATGCGCCAGCGGAGCTTCCAGGAGAGCCTGGGCCAAGGCTCCCGCCGGGACCTGTACGGCCAG
This sequence comes from Herpailurus yagouaroundi, assembly GCF_014898765.1. Taxonomy (NCBI): domain Eukaryota; kingdom Metazoa; phylum Chordata; class Mammalia; order Carnivora; family Felidae; genus Herpailurus; species Herpailurus yagouaroundi. The sequence continues at coordinate 4,986,235 of NW_024412444.1, forward strand.
TGCCCGAGAACGGTGTCGGACCTGGCTCTGCAGAATGCCTTTGGGGAGCGATGGGGACCCTACTTCACCGAGTATGATTGGTGTTCCACCTGCTCTTCCTCTTCGGAGTCTGACAACGAGGGCTATTTCCTAGGAGAACCAATTCCCCAGCCCGCCCGCCTGCGCTACGTCACGAGCGACGAGCTGTTGCACAAATACAGCTCTTACGGCCTCCCCAAGTCTTCCACGTTAGGGGGCAGGGGACAGGTGCACAGCAGGAAAAGACAAAAGAGCAAAAACTGTATCATTTCCTAATACGATTGGGGTCAGGGAATGGGGGAAGATGGGAGCTAAGAATGTAAAGTCAGAAACTTGCACTGTTTTAAAATGTAAAGCGCTTTTGGGGGGGGTGGTTGCTGGAGGAGAAGAGGGAAACGCTGGCAGTTGATGGAGGCAAGGTCATAGACTGACTCAATAGGTAGTCGCAGTTCTCGGCATGTTGAATATTATTTGCACATTTCACTTTGGAAACGCTATAGACTCTGTGGAGGCCAGAGTTGGTCACCTCCTTCCCGTCAGTCTGTGTTGAGTCGCCTTTCGCAAGATGGCAAGTTGTTTCCCGCTCGCTTATATCCTCTCTGGCTCTCTCTTACTTTTAGGACCCTTTTTCCAGTACGTAATTTGTTTATTAGCCAGGACCCCAGACTAAGTTATTTACATGTCCATTGTAAATGCAATGTAAATGAGAGTTCTGATAAAATATTTTTGTATTTTGTAATATCAAAGGAATTTCTATATCGTAGGACTCAGTGAAGCCTTGCATGCATACCCAGCGTCGTCTTTGAGTAGTATTCAGAGGTGGTCCAGGACCACCGTTTTGTTTTGTTTTTTCTTTTTTCTATACAAATTTGTTACATGTCAGTGAGACCTTTTTCAAAGGAGTTTATTCAATTTGGCTTTTTGTGGCTGAAAAAAAAAAATTAACTATTACACCCAAAGCATTCTATGCTCCATTCCATCTTCAGGAGAGACATCCTTAGGTCTGCTCCCACCCTCGGGTAGAATTTATTCTCTGCAAAGTGATAGTAATTTTTATTAAAATTGCAAACGTAACTTCTGCCAATTAGAGAAACCAACCAGTGTCAGTCAAGTCCCGTGAGAAACGCCATCCCTGCTGGGAACACTGAAGTTGCTCACTGTTGACCTGTCCCTTGGGGATAGTGAAAGTGCCCGTGAGTGGTGCCGTTGTGTGATGTCCGCATGACGTTGTGTTGAACGTGGCGTTATTTTCTGGTGCTCATGTTTCCTGGATTATATTATCTGCTTTCCTTTACCAAGGCAGACGGAACAGCTGCCTTAGCCTGACAACCGGTTGTCCTCAGTGCAAACTTAGGCGTTAGACATGTAGGGGCAGAAGGGTTCTGAGGGGCTCTGGGAGTGACGGGGGGTCACACGCAGATTGTATGCCGTGCATGGAGAAGGAACAAGGCAGTTTCAAAGCAGAAAGCAGGTCAAGGGTAGAGACTGAAGGGGAATATGAAGGCAGGTCAGAGCAAAGAACTTCTGGAAAGGAAGTAGACTAGCGGTGACCACTACCTTGAATAACCCCACAGTGCTTGTGGAAGGAGTCCGGTTTAACCCACCCCGTAACCAGAGTGTCTGGGTTACCCAGGAGAGGGAGCTGCTCAGGAGATTTCAGGGTAATGGCCTTGCAAACCAACCGTTGTGGAGAAGGGGATTTCCATTTTGAACTTTGGGGACTGTTGGTCAGACAGAAAATGGGCTCAAAAGTGAGTTTGCTTAAAGAAGACATTTAGCGGTTGTGTTGTTTATAGTAAAAAAAAAAACAAAAAAAAAAAAAAAACAAAAAAAAAACTTCCTACCTTGCTTCGGTTCAAAATGAAGCGCTTGCTTTCTGTTCCATCCTCCTCCTCCTTTTAATGGATTGTGGCGGTTGAAATAATCCATTGGAGGACCCACCTTTAGTGAGATGTACTGTGGATGTAGTACACGGCGTATCTCAGTGGCCATCTGCCATGGTGAGGTGAGTGTGGTCTCTTTTCAGTAGAGTAGTTAATATTTTCTAGTATTTTCTTATGGAGAGAATGTGAAAAGTGGCTTTTCAGACACCATCCCAAATGGGTCTGGGGAATAGAAGGCGATACAGGATGTGGAAATGGCACTCCGTTCAGGATGTATACAAATAATTTGCTTTTCAGGTATTAATATGACATTTGTCATTGTCACTGATTTTTTAAAAAAGCAATGCAAATGTTGGTTGTGGCTGTTTTCCGCATGCTATCTTCATTATCTAAATGCTTCATTAATTATCCAAGCCTCCGGAGAATTAACTCTATTACGTTTGTATAGTAAGTTTGTAAACTGCTTGGCAAAACTGATTAAGAAATACTGTGCAGCACCATGCTACTGAAGTGGCCGGTTTCTGGTAGAAATCGGGCGAGTCCAATGTGGAGTTTTGAGTTCCTTGGTTGACGAGAATAAAAAGGCATTTTGGAAAAAGAAAAGAGAGACAAAAGTAGATCGCTTAACGTAGCCAACAGCTGAAAAATAACGTCTGTCCTCTCTAGCCTGGAATCCAATGAAAGAAATTCTCCTGGTAAAAAAAAAAAAAAAAAAAAAGCTGCTTTCTAACTCCATCCTTTTCAGAGTACCTCTTACTTTCCCCAGATGAGGCTTTAGCCACCATCCGCAGAGAGAAGATGGTAGCCAGAAATCAACACGGAACCATATCCCGACAAGGGATGGGAGGAATAAGGGATTTCGGATCTAGCGGTGCAGGGAGCGTCCGGCAGCCGAACTGGTCCGAGCTTGAGATGTAGTGAGAGGCAGGCCTCAGGGCCACACTGTGTGTAAACAAGGTCACCTCCATGTTTTCTATCCTTGCTCCCCACCCCACATGCAGCCAAGCACCTTACAGAGAATGCCCACGAGGACGGTTAAATCGTCACAAAGATGACGGGACCTCCAAGTGAGTGCCCTGGGGAAAGCAGGATGTCACTGTGTTAGGAATTACACCTCTACGTGATACCTTAAACGTAACATCACAGAATCCTGTTCCCAAACACTCAATGCATTCTTTTCTGAGGCAAGAACTTTGGGTCCTTACCGGATTCCTCCCGCATAACCATGAGCTCTTCTCGGTCAAGTTTTGCCTGCGAGTGGGGCTTGCAGTCACCTCTTCGTAGATCATCATATTATCCTCAGTAGACTGTTCTAGAAAAGTAATCTCTCTTTTCCTAATTTCCTCTCTTCTCTAATGCCTTAGGTTTGTTTGGTTTTTCTACCTCTCTTCATAGTGATCTTCTTGCCTTTTGGTTAAAACCACAACTTTGGAGTTAAGTTCATTTCTTATTGCTGCTCAATTCATTGGCAACAGACCTGGCTGTTTCCCAGGAAGAAGTAGCCATTGACAGTTTCCTGAGTGGCCCTGCCAATACATACAACCCTTGATACTGTGAACAGGTTTCTTGGCAGGCTGGTGGCATCGAGTGTGGCATTCAGGTACCCCCCCTTCCTTCTGTCATATACTTCTGGGATCTCTACCAAGCGTGAAGGTGAACGAAGTGAGGGAGATCAGAACCATGTTTCCTGGTCATGCGCAGGTTCAAGGCAGGTAGAATTCCTAGCGTTGGCTGGTCGATGCCTGCTTTCTACATTTACCTTCTCATCTCTAGTCGTTCTTTTCTGCTCTCAGCCAGCCCCGTGAACATTTCCAGTAGGGGGCCAGAAGGCAGCTCCTTCTCATCTTCTTTTCACATTCTGTAGGATTTTCTTGCACTGCAACAAATTATATTTCCTTCCCCTCCTGCAGTGGCTTTCTGCTTCTGGGGTACCACTTGCCATTGCCGAGCTCAGGTGCAGCCGGTGATGACATCTAGGTGGCACAGGCTCTGTAGTCCCTGCAGCCTGGGCAGGTATCATCGAAGTGTCCCTGTGTGCTTTCCCAGAGAGCGTGGATACAGCCTCAGAAATCTTTGTGACCCTCCAACCAGCCAGGATCGGTCGACCAGAACTGAGGTTATTTGATAACACAGCTGATCTGTGAACCAGTTTTTATGTATCTTTCCATCTTTTGCCATTGGCCCCCAAACGGTACACCAGCCATTTAGGAAGCATCGTTCATAAGTCACGGTGGATGCTAAAAGTGGAGGCTGACTTCTTAAAGCAAAACAAAGACCAGTCTCCGTGGCCTCCTTTTCCATTCTCGTGTTCTTGGCCGATTATTACAGGCAGCCTTCTGTTCATCCTCTTGCAGAGGTCAGATAAGAGAGGCCATCTCATTCTTTGTCTAATCCCACCTTCTAACAAGAAATAACACAAGCATTTCAATTCCAAGGAGAAGTGCTCTTTGCATATCTCTGTCTAACAGAAACCAGATGCTAACGCCTGAGAAGGAGGATCTATCTGTGACAAAGGAAAAGTGGAACATGAAACCGGTTATCTGACCGTTTCGTGCCAAAAGAGTTGCTGCTAGCGACTGTTTCGCACCTTCAGGGCTTTGAAATGGGCCCTGTGGACAGCCTTCCGGCTGCAGGGCTCAGCGAAGCCTCCTCTCCTGATTTGGAAGGCGGTTTCAGATTGCCACCTTTTGAGGTACGTCTCTGGAAGTACCGGGGAAGTAGAAATGAGAGCTTTGCCTTGCCTCCAGTGCCTGGTCCCTTGGGGGCCTCAGCAGACACCCGAACTGGTTTGTCTGACCACTTGGAAGCAGTCGTCAAGGTTAGGACCAAGAAACGATTGGATTCCTCTTTCATTTTCTCATAATAGTAGCCCAGTCAACACAAGACTGCCATAAGCCATGACTCACTATTGGGAGCTATAGTCTTTTATAAGCTTACTTCCTGCTGACAAAACTAGCTTTCCCCAAGGGAAATTAAAAAAAAGGAGGGAGGGAAGTCACGTAGCGTAGGAAAACATTGCTGGTGATTTAGGGTAGAAAAAATTGCTCTATCCTGAGACTTTTCAGAGACATCCCTTCACCCTACTGGGCACTTGGCCATTCATGTTCAATAGGTCACACTGACCAGGCTTTTGAGAATTTTTTTGGAGAGAGTTACCCACTAGCAAGGTCTGTTCTCCAGCCTCTCTAGTTGATACTCATGTGTTTCCGCAATGCATTTTCGTTCTATCGTGGACCCCGACTTAACGCTCTACGGTCTACAAGTCCTTCATTTTCCTTAGCAAATTAGGACTTTGGCATTTTTCCTTCTCCCAAACACATTCTTTCCTGTACAGAATTGCGTTGCCCATCTCCCGCTTTAACTCCAAGTGCATAAACAAAACCTCAGAGGGTCTGAGAAGGTGAGGCAGGCCAGACTCCGTGTTGTGTGTCGAATGTCAAGGCATTTGTTAAGAAGGTCTGCAACAGGCCTTTGGTGTGGGCTCTGCCAGAGACTGTTGTGAACACTTTGCTTGAGATCCGTGCCCTGTAAAATGGATATGTTTTACTGATGTCTGTAATACATTTGTAAACTTCCAATAAAATTTGAATAAAAGAAATGTTGCCATTCTTCTCGGCCCTCCCTCCCTTTCCGGGTTTTTTGAAATCTCTGCCTTTGAGTGGCTCAACAAAGAAGACAGAGGCTGCACATGTCTGGAGGTAAGATTTCCTATGGAGGATGAACCTGACAGTTGGGATCGGATTTTTCAACTTCAGCCCTTTCGACGGTTAGAAGCAGTTCGTTCTTTGTGGCGGAGGACTGACCTGTGCCTTGTAGGAAGGTTGGCAACATCGCTGACCTTTCTACGCTCTAGATGCTAGTGGTAGGTGCCCTCTGTTCCGAGTTGTGACAACCAAAAATCTCTCCATGCGTCACGCCCATATGATGGCTGCTGTCAAAAAACTAAAGGATAAAAATAGGTGCGGGTGAGGATGAGAAGAAATTGGAACCCTTGTATACCGTGGGTGAGACTGTGGAGATGGTGCATCCTCTGTGGAAAATACTACAGCAGTTTCTCACTAATTTAAACGTCGAACTACCGTACTTGCGGGCAGATACCGAAGAGAATTAAAAGCACGGCCTCAGAAGGATAGGAGCGCCCCTGCGCTCGTAGTGGCATTATCCACAATAGCTAAAAGGTGGAAGCGACCCACATGTCCATCAGTGGACGAACAGATGAACGAGATGTGGTGTAGACATACAACGTGCCGTGTCACTCAGTCTTAGAAAGAAGAAAATCCCGTCCCATGCTACAACATAGATGAACCTAGAGGACCTCCTGTGCAGTGAAATGAACCAGTCACAAAAAGGCCAATAATTCCTAACTCCACTGACCTGAGACACCAAGGGTAGATTCGTAGAGATGAAAAATAGAATGGGGATTTCCAAAGGGTTGAGAGGAGAAGAGATCTGGAAGTTATGTAACGGGTATAAAGTTCCAGTTTTTCAAGAGGAAAAATCTAGCAGTTTTTGGTACAACATACTACCAAACTCTGCACTTAGAAATGGTGAATTGTATCTTTATTTTACCACAATTAAAAAATATCTCGGGGCGCCTGGGTGGCGCAGTCGGTTAAGCGTCCGACTTCAGCCAGGTCACGATCTCGCGGTCCGGGAGTTCGAGCCCCACGTCGGGCTCTGGGCTGATGGCTCGGAGCCTGGAGCCTGCTTCCGATTCTGTGTCTCCCTCTCTCTTTGCCCTTCCCCCGTTCATGCTCTGTCTCTCTCTGTCCCAAAAATAAATAAACGTTGAAAAAAAAAAATATCTCGACACATTGCTGAACATCCCTTGGGGACAAAATCACTCCTGGGTGAGAATCACCAGTTTTTGTTTTTGTTTTTGTTTTTTTAATGGTTGTTTATTCTGACGCAAAGCCCAACACAGGGCTCGATCGCACAAACCGTGAAATCGCAATCTGAGCCAAAATCAAGAGACACTCAACCGAGTCACCCAAGCGCCCCAAGAACCATCGGCTTAAATGTTTTGCTTTCTTAGCATCTCTGTTCCTTGAGGATTCTAGAAACCGACTCCTACCCAGGCCACATGGCTAATTTTCAGTTATTAGCAGGAGTTGAAAACAAGTGACTCCAAAATATTCGTATTAGCTTTTAAGGAAATTTGTCATCTAGGGAATTGTGTCCACGAATATGTTATGGTTAGGGTGGCATTCATTGTGTCTAGGAGCCAGGACCAAAGCAGTATGTAAATCAGATTTTCCCGTGTCTGATCCATGACATCTGGGAGCTGCTGGAAAACTGTGATAACGTTCTTTCCACAAATATTGAGAACCTGCTGAATGCTGGACACTGTGCTAGGTGCTTGGGATACAGCAACATACAAACAAAACTTTACCGTAAAGGAGCTTACAAACTCGACTTGCCACCTGGAATGAAATCTGAAATAACAAATATCGTCACCCACCCTTGGCATTCCACGGGGACTTGGACTTCCTTCTTCCTAAGGCCTTCTGAGAGCCTTTGCATGAAGACTCGAGTTGTGTTGGAAATGACAATTACCATGCTTGTTCTGTTCACAGACCTTCCTGGGGACCATGGCCCTCAGGGAGCCATGGTTTCACTATATGACCCCCCTCTTCCTCCTCTACAGCCAAAATGATTGGAGTCGAGAGTGGCACCTAGCCAGCAATCTATAAGTGATATAACACAAACCAGTAAAATGGACCAGGTTCCCTCTCTCCAAAATGTAAACTAAGGAATCCTGAGAGACTGAGGCTGTTGGCAATGCAGGCTGAAGCCGGGAGGATGTATAGGGAGGGCAGCCAGGACCCACAAGCATCAGGGTAGGATGAAGAATGGAGGAGCAGAAGCTCAGGCAGAGAGCAGGACCAAGAATACAGATGCATGTGACCCCAGGGAGATCACATGTGACCCACAGGAGCTGGTCCCTGGGACTTCCTCACCTCTGAACACATTCCACTTCCTGCCCTAGAGGTACTCTTCTAGGATCAGCACGCGATTTAGGTCCTTCACACACCCTGTGCTTGTGTATCATTACATCATGCACTTCCATCAACTTTTTTTTTTAATGTTTATTTTTGAGAGAGACACACAGTGCGGGTGGAGGAGGGGCAGAGAGAGAGGAAGACACCGAATCCCTCCCCCCGATGCGGGGCTCGAACCCACAAACCGTGAGATCATGACCTGAGCTGAAGTCGGACGCCTAACCGACTGAGCCACCCGTGCTTTTATCAGCTCTTACTTGCACTCAAGTGTTCCTTGCAACCCTAATTAACACATTGAAGGATGGGGGCGCCTAGGTTAACTGTCCGACTTCAGCTCAGGCTACGATCTCCTGGTTCGTGAGTTCAAGCTCTGTGTCGGGGTCTGTGCTAACAGCACAGAGCCTACTTGGGATTCTCTCTCTCTCTCCCTCTCTCTCTCCCCCTTCAGCACTCACGCCTTTTCTCTCTCTCTCCCAAAAAAAGATAAAACTTGAAAAAATATATACACGAAGGATGAATTCTGAATGGCAGCTCCCACACCTTTTATTTGGCTCCCCTTGAGCAGTTTAATCCCATTTCGGCCACTTGTTGTGTCATCTCAGAAAGTGTGCCGGTCCTCTTTGAGCCTCAGTTTTTAGCTCACTAATGGGAGCGTAATGGAGTTGTGTGGGTTTACAGGAATAATGCAGGTCAACCTCCTAGTTCTGTGTCTGCCACCGTAAGAGCTTGAAACGTTATCTGTCACTGCCGTTACTATCCATCGTCATCATCAACAACTCAAAGAGTAGCAGAAAGTAGATGCCATTGGTATCCCGGCCTCATTTATTTTATCTTAATGAAGCATTAAACAGGAGTTAGCGACATCCCAGGAAGGCCTGCATCTTTACCACGTGTAAGAAATGCCCGCAATTTACTAAACGAAGCCAGTCTCCTAGTCCTACTCACGTTCTGTCTGGTTCAGTGGCTCTGGGGTCAAGCCCAGAATATGCTTTTTTAATAAGGTCTTTCCAGTCATTCCGGTCCAGCAGAGCTAAGGACCGCACATGACGAATCTCTGCCTTAACCTATGTTTGTCTGTTTGTCTTCTCCCAAAGCAAACAAAGTACATGGCTGCCAGTCCCACCCACTTCAGGACAATCTGATATCGATCCCAGTGGTCAGGATGGAAAGATCTGAGCCTGGGGCTTATAATACAATTTTGGAGGATCTGAGATATGTTCAGTTTTTCCCAGGAGTGACACTCTTCACAAATAGAAGTGTAGTTTAACTGACTTTAATTTTTCAGAATACAGTCTAACAATTATATTTGGATCTGAGAATTGCGACTCTCGGCTCAGAGCCAATGGGTTCCATGCATCAAAATTACCTAGGTAGTAATTATGTAATTCCAGAGGTCCTCGCCCCATCCCTAGAAAGTCTGATTCAGCAGGTTTGTAGCAGCAAACTGCATTTTTCATAAACCTTCAGGGATCTGAGGCCACCCTTGGGAGAAAGGGCTCTGAGCCTCTCTCACCAAGGGAAACCCGCCCCCGAGAGCCCTTTGTGTTGCATGCGGTCCAGCTTGTGTTACAAAGCTTCACCCTGGAAGAGGCTTCTCAAATGTTTATCTACCATAGGTGTGGACACTGGTTTACTTTTGGCCCCCAGTGAGAAGCTGCAGCCCCACTGGAAAACCGATGCCAGGGCAACTTCTAAATACAACTAATTTTGTCTGAGAGAGATGTCAAGACTAGAGCCCCAGAACGAAAGCTTCTGGGAGGATGCCATAGATAAATAATCAAAACCAAACACAGGCTGAAGTTTAGGGGGAGGTGGTTAAACCGTTAAATGACACAATCATACCCGGCGGGAGAGGAGATGATTTAAGAGCTTTCTCAGCAAAATACTAGCAGGTACTCGTTGCCCTGCTCGGTTGGTGATTCTAGAGAGAAAACAGATCATCAAGGCTGATGGGCAACTTTGTGCCATTAACACGCAACAAGTTAGCCAACAGATGAGACCAGAAGTATCCGAAAGTAAACACGATACCCTGAGGAATTGGGGCCATAAAAGGCAGGTGTCTTAGGCCACCTTCTTTGGATTTCAAGTGGTCAAAAGTTACCTCAAGGTAACTTGAGCGATAAGGAAACAGAATTTCTTTGCAGAGTATTATGTGTCGTATAAGAACCTAAGGAGAGCCTCTTCATGAGAGCCTGGAACCAGGAAGAGGAAAGCCAGCAAGAGGTCAAAAGTGTTCTATCCCAATTTTTGAACCTGTTTTCCTCCAGTTGTCTCCTTAGTCTTCTGCCTTTGCTTTTGCGCGTTTGAGGAGCTCATGGACATCTGTGGCCCCCCACAGCTCCTGAGTGGCCATCCCCCCTTGTTCTCTGGAAAAAACCCTCTGGTTAGCCAACTTGGACCAGGCACTCCTTCCTGTTGGAGGAAAGGAGATGACTCCTAGTGCTAGCCTGCTGGCAACGTGCTAGTGTTTGCAGGTGAGGAAACAGTTTTCAGACGGAGAGTCCTGGGGTGAGCGGACACCCCAAAATGTATCTCCTATAAGAACTATCCTATAACATCCCCAGGGAAGAACCCGGACTGTTATCTGTTGGATGTATTTCTAAACAGTCGTTCGTTCTCTAATTATCAAATTGGAGGCACCTCTCAAGGGAAAGTTTCTCCAGCCCCCGAACCCCCCCGAACAAATCTGTACTGTCTCTCAAGGAAAGACCAAAGGAGGGGCGCCTGGGTGGCGCAGTCGGTTAAGCGTCCGACTTCAGCCAGGTCACGATCTCGCGGTCCGTGAGTTCGAGCCCCGCGTCGGGCTCTGGGCTGATGGCTCAGAGCCTGGAGCCTGTTTCCGATTCTGTGTCTCCCTCTCTCTCTGCCCCTCCCCCGTTCATGCTCTGTCTCTCTCTGTCCCAAAAATAAATAAACAGTGAAAAAAAAATTAAAAAATAAAAAAAAATTTTAAAAAAAGGAAAGACCAAAGGAAAAGGTGAATTCTGATTGTTGTTGTTGTTGTTTTGGGTTTATTTATTTATTTTGAGAGAGAGAGTGAGCAGGGGAGGGGCAGAGAGAGAGGGAGAGAGAGAATCCCAAGCAGGTTCCACACCATCAGCGCAGAGCCCAAGGCGGGGCTCAAACTCACACGCTGTGAGATCATGACCTGATTTGAAGTCAAGAGTCAGACGCTTAACTGACTGAGCCACCCAGGCATCCTGGAAAAGGTGAATTCTTAAGGCCTGGCATGTATCTTCAGATTCTCTCTATCCATAGTGGCACCCCCACTATCCTGCACATGGTTTTCATGGGGCCTAATGTACAATAGACGCTCAAAAAATATTTTGAAGGGATGTCAAAAGGAAGATTCCTAAAGATCTTGGGTCAGTAAATTAAAAGGGCCAAGAGAGATCATGGACTGAGTCTTACACACCCCTGAGTGTTCAAGTTCCCTATGATACTCCAGCTTTCCTTCTGAGGTGAAGGCTTTTTTCCTCTGGATGATGAGTTGCTACAAGGCAAAATTTCACTCCAAGCCCCCTATCAGTGGCTGTGATCAGGTTTGCATTACTGAATTTACCCCAAATTGGTTTTTTTTAACTCCAGCTAACATACTATTTTCCATTTCAAGGAGTAATAGTGCCCTTAGACTCCATAATGAAGCCACCAACATTTCAAGTACTATCAACTATAAATGCAAAATCTAAAGTGAAGGGCTTATGCCACTGAATTATAACCAGATGATTTATGATATAATGAAAGATCCATCACTAGGAAGTAAGGGTTTAAGAAAATCAAATCCGTATTGATCTGGAAAAATGCTACCCAGGAATAAACTTATATCAGCAAATGGAATAAATTACCATATTTCAACATACTTCTTTCATGGGTCTAGTGCTAATTACACCACCGTTGTTTATTGGAAAATGTGCCTGAGCAAGCCAGGACAGAATCAAAGCACACTTAGTGGATAATAGAAATCTACAGCTGAATTAGAAATAAATGGTACAACACTTAATAAAAGCCCCAATGGCAGAAGAAACACAAAAAAAGAAGTTGATGCTTTCTACCTAGTAATGAAAAGTGAGCCTAGCCAAAGCAAATGTTTTTCTAACATTTCAGATAAAATCAACTCTATTTATAGTAAACAGGAGCCCCACAGACAAAGGTTGGCAACGGTGTGCATTCAAAAGGTAGATGATGTTGGGGCACCTGGGTGGCTCACTGAGTTGAGCGTCCAACTTCAGCTCAGGTCATGATCTCATGGTTGGTGAGTTTGAGCCCCGCCGCGATCGTTCTGCTATCAGCACAGAACCCGCTTAAGATCCTCAGTCTCCCACTCTCTCAGCCTCTCCCCCCTTTCTCTCTCTCTCTTAAAAATAAACAAACTTAGGGGCGCCTGGGTGGCGCAGTCGGTTAAGCGTCCGACTTCAGCCAGGTCACGATCTCGCGGTCCATGAGTTCGAGCCCCGCGTCAGGCTCTGGGCTGATGGCTCGGAGCCTGGAGCCTGTTTCCGATTCTGTGTCTCCCTCTCTCTCTGCCCCTCCCCCGTTCGTGCTCTGTCTCTCTCTGTCCCAAAAATAAATAAAAAACGTTGAAAAAAAATTTTTTTTAATAAAAAAATTAAAAAATAATAAACTTAAAATTTTAAAAAGGTAGATAAGCTTCTCAAGTTCCACATATGAGTGAAAACATTTGATATCTTTCTCTGACTGACTTATTTCACTTAGCATAATACCCTCCAGTTCCATCCACGTTGCTGCAAACGTCAGGATTTCATACTTTCTCGTTGCCAGGTTAGTATTCCATTGTATGTATAAACCACATCTTCTTTATCCATTCACCAGTTGATGGAGATTTAGGCTCTTAGACCATGAGGAAAGGGAAGGTGGAAAAAAAAAAATAGTTACAAACAGAGAGGGAGGGAGGCAGACCATAAGACTCTTAAATACAGAGAATAAACGGCGGGTTGATCGGAGGGCGGGGGAGAGGGGAAAGTGGGTGATGGGCCTCGAGGAGAGCACTTGTTGGGGTGAGCCCTGGGTGTTGTATGTAAGCGATGAACCACGGGAATCTACCCCCAAAACCAAGAGCACACTTCACACACTGTATGTTAGCCAATTTGACAGTAAGTTATTTTTAAAAATAATTTTAAAATAAATTATTTTATTAAAAATAAATTTAAAATTTTTTTAATTTTAAAAAATTTAAGGGGCGCCTGGGTGGCGCAGTCGGTTAAGCGTCCGACTTCAGCCAGGTCACGATCTCGCGGTCCGTGAGTTCGAGCCCCGCGTCGGGCTCTGGGCTGATGGCTCGGAGCCTGGAGCCTGTTTCCGATTCTGTGTCTCCCTCTCTCTCTGCCCCTCCCTGTTCATGCTGTCTCTCTCTGTCCCAAAAATAAATAAACGTTGAAAAAAAAAATTAAAAAAAAAAAAATTTAAAAAGGTAGATAATGCTCTTGCCACAATATTTTTAGAGATACTGAAACCAGTTTACTTGTTGTACAATCTAGAGTTTTCTTTCATTTCTTTTTGCCACATTGGAAAAACAGACCTTGTCACCTGAAAATACACAGTGTAAGATGACATTTTCCTAGCCAATAAGAGAGATCCAAGAACTATGGACCCACACCAAAGTCAATAGTGAATTCTTCTGATCTAGAAAGAGAGGCAAGAACTATATTCCTTTCATTTCAAAATTATTCCCAGATAAAGAACCCAGGAAAGGGGTGGCTGAGCCTGGGTGGCTCAGTTGGTTAAGCGTCCCGATTTTGGCTCAGGTCATGATCTCACAGTTCGTGGGTTCCATCCCCACATTGGGCTCTGTGCTGACAGCTCAGGGCCTAGAGCCCACTGGGTATTCTGTGTCTCCCTCTCTCTCTCTGCTTCTCTCCTGCTCATGCTCTCTCTCTGTCTCAGAAACGAATACACATTTAAAAAAATTTTTTAAAAAGGAACCAGGAAAGAAATTGGCTCATTTATTTGCAAAATCTGTCCCCTAAATATCATGTCAACTGTGTCAAAGTTGTTTCTCAGTTCTGCACAATAATTCACAAGTTTTGTATGAAGAATGGACATGTCTGCGACATTTAATGCACATTGAATGAGCCTGTGTTCCCTTCCACTCCCAGCCCCCTTGTGGCTGGGTGGAGTCATGTGACTAGTGCTGGTCAAAGAACTGAGGGGAAGTGAGGTGTCACCTCCAGACTAATGCGGTGAACCACCCCTATGCGTTTCATTTGCCTACCATTTCTCCTCCCAAGCCACGTGATCTGGATGCCTCAGGTTGAGATGCTGAGTCATTGGACAGAAGCAGATCTCCCTGCGTCACTCTATGGAAGAAGCCATCCACAACAAGTCTTGTGTAAACAAGAAATACACCTTTGTTGTATTAAATGGTAGAGATTTCAGGGTTAATTTGTTGCTACAGCATAACCCAGCCTATTGTGAGTAATATGTGGAAACAAATCTAAAATGACCTCTCTGGGGCGCCTGGGTGGCGCAGTCGGTTAAGCGTCCGACTTCAGCCAGGTCACGGTCTCGCGGTCCGGGAGTTCGAGCCCCGCGTCGGGCTCTGGGCTGATGGCTCGGAGCCTGGAGCCTGTTTCCGATTCTGTGTCTCCCTCTCTCTCTGCCCCTCCCCCGTTCATGCTCTGTCTCTCTCTGTCCCAAAAATAAATAAACGTTGAAAAAAATAAATAAATAAAATTAAATAAAATAAAATAACCTCTCAAGGTTCTTTCTAGTCTGGATGATCTGGTCATGTTGAGTCAGTTGGTGGCCACGAGAAGTTCTGAAGGCCTAAAGGGCCAAGGCTTTGGATTTAGTGCCTTTGTTCCCTGGCTTGGTTGATTTGGTTTGTTGGTTGCTTGTTTTGGTTAAATTACTGGGCTATTTAAGCCTCCGACCTTGATAATGGGCTTAGAGAGCTACATTCTACAAGATTGTCTACTCCAAGCAGGTGTGTAGGTACACCATTGCGTTTACACATGCTAAGCTTACTCAGTGCATATAGAGAGCAGGTTTTCAATAAATATTTGTTGAACAAAAAGAATAAAAGAACTAATTAAATAATTGAAATGACCCATGGCATGAGTATCTAGATCTCATGGAGCCCTCCTCCAACCCAAGTGCTGCCCTAGAAAGACAGGGAAAGACTTTCTCCTCTGCACAAAAGCAGAGCTGTGGAGGGAAACCACTAAGCTTAATTCATTGAAGAGCATATTCATTCTTCAGGTATCTATTGAGCACCTACTGTGTGCATTATTCTAGGGTTGGGGACAAAACAGTGAATAAGGTAGACAAATTTCCTGTTTTCTTGGAGCTCTTTGCTTTTCTTCCTTGTCCTTTTTTAAAGCCAAAGTTTGGCCTGCAGAAAGAAAAAAATTGCAATTATCTAGTTATCTGAGTTATCCAGTATAAAAAAGAATGCATGGCAAAAGGTCCAAGTATCCCCCGACAGATTAACTCTGTAAACCCCACTTCCCTGGATCCCCCGATTAATTGCTTCACCATTCACCTCTGCTGCTTCACCTTGGAGATTCCCACCTCCCTGTTTCTTACAAACTGAGCCGATGGCCCCTACTCTCCTCCCTGTCCGACTTCATTCTTAGGAAAAGCTATTTCCTTCCATGGGCTTCTCCTAATCTACTCATGAGTCAGTTTCCTGGAGTTTTGTTCGTTTCTTTGTTTTCTTTCAGTGGTTTTGGAGATGGCTTGCTAGCCAACCATGTATTAAACATCCCCAGCCAGGGGCTAACTGCATCTGCAGAGAGATGCTCCCCAGCAGTCCTAACTGAAGTCTGCCCTGGACTGGCCCAGAGACTCCGGACAAAAGCTTGCTTCTTCCATCTGATCCCCAGAGTATTGGCCAAGACCACACAGGGTAGTATCCAAACAGTGCTGGGTGCTCAGAGGGGCAGTGGTGCAGGTGCACAGCTTTAGATTACCCCTCTCCCACCAGCACCCTCCTCCCCTAACCACCCCACAGCAGCGGCACCCAGCAGCTGTAAATACAGAGCCGACCCCCCTCAGGGAGCTGGGGTGCGGAGAACTTCTCCATCATCCAGTCCTGCCTTTGTGCCTCTGGCAGTCCCTCCACTGCTTGGCCAGGTTTGAGGGGACCCAAGCTCACCCATGAGATACCAGAAGCATATTTTCCCTTGAAAGGAGTCCTCCCGATATCATCAGGGTGGTTCTCTCCCCCCCACGTCCCCCCCGCCCCCACCCACCACCAAAGACTGAGGCCAAGAGCTCCGCACAATTCCCAGGCACACCAACCAGGGCACAAGCAAGGTTTCAACCTTGTGTGCTGACAGCTGAAAATAAAACCTTTAGTGTGGGCAGTGACATGCCCTGTAAAGAACCAGCTATAGAAGAAGCCTGGGAAGAAACAGGTCCCCAGAGAGCAGGAACATTGGAGGCGTCCAAGTCTTCATTTGCTACCTTGGAGGGTCTCCTGGTTCTGTTTTCCACTCCCTGCCCTGAAGATGGGCCAGTGACCCATGAGGGATAGCAAAGACTTGTTTCTGTTAGCTGGGCCATCCAGATAAATAACAGGTATAATGACAAATAACACAACCGCCTTCGAAACGTCACAGAAGCACTACAGAAGGGGCCTTCGTGCTTCCTTCACCTAGGCAAGAGTGTGCCTCCCCTGCGGAACCTAGATTTCAGCTGAGAATGTGAATCACCTGGACCAACAGGGAAGCGGGACAGGCAGGGAGGGCACAGCCACCTCCAGACCCCAGCACTCAGGGCTCCACAAGTTTGAAATCTGGACAGGATATGTCTCCCTGCATCTTCTGAATGGGTCTTTGTCAAGAATGATGATAGTATCCAAGGGAAAACTTAGCACTGGATTGAGCCAAGTACACTCTCTCTTCTCAGATGATTGCACTCATGAGCAGGCTTCTAAGCAGTAGACGTTAATTTTTGTTTGAGCCCCATTCCCTGGAATGAAATTAAGGGAGCTGTCATAGTTTGTGCATGTTTACCAGTTCTATTTTTTTTTTTTTTATTTCAGTTGGATGCATGATTTTTCTCTTCTCACTCCCTTCTCTGAGACCTCGCCCGATGAGAAAGAAACTTGGGCTGTAAGCACACCTTCTCTCCTTTGCATCCATCATCTTCCATCACAAAGGACAGAAGTGTAGTGGTTAAGTGGTCAGGGATAACAGCTGCATGAGAAATGTTCTGCTTTCAGCAGCGCGGTCTCCTGGCCCCAGGGCCTGCCCCACTATACCCCGGAAGAATATTAATAACATGCCCACACGGATGCGCATGTGTAAAGATCTATGTTTTTAGGAATTGCATGTATAGTAAGGCAAAAAGATGGGTTGCATTAGAATAAACCCACCAAAGATCTCTATTTAAGGGCTTGCCGTATATACAAAAGGTTTATAAAAACACCGCTTTTCAGCATAACATAAAGAGAAGGTGATCACTATGTCGTACACCTGAAATAAATGGAACATTGGGTATCGACTATACTCAAATAAAAACCGGGCTTTAAATAGTGCTTTTTTACTTTTTAGAAATAAATTTTTTGCTAAAATGGGACACATACAGGAATGTGTATCTACTGTCAACCCCTGTGACAAATCTTAAGTGTTGCAATTAAACTTCAAAGAAGTAAGGCTGCTGTAATAGGAAAGAGCGCATTTACCATTCAGATCCAAAGAGCATCCTAAGAATTTTCATTATTAAATGTTTCTATATTTAGGGCCCACTTAGCAGAGGGTCTGATCTATAGTAAATGCTCAATAACACATTCTTTCCCCAAATTTCGTTAAGAACTTCCCAGGTACAGCCAAGGTACTCAGTACAGAACATACTTAAAAGGATACCTATCACTTCTGACCTTGAGGAATTCACGGTCAGAGGTCTAACAAGGAGAATACACATAAAGGGTTCTCAGAGGAACTATTTGGGTTCGATTTTATTTTTTTTTTTTTAATTTTTTTTTCAACGTTTATTTATTTTTGGGACAGAGGGAGACAGAGCATGAACGGGGGAGGGGCAGAGAGAGAGGGAGACACAGAATCGGAAGCAGGCTCCAGGCTCCGAGCCATCAGCCCAGAGCCCGACGCGGGGCTCGAACTCCCGGACCGCGAGATCGTGACCTGGCTGAAGTCGGACGCCTAACCGACTGCGCCACCCAGGCGCCCCTGGGTTCGATTTTAAAGGATGCGCAGTTCAGCAGGTGAAGATGATATGGAAAGGCAGAGGAAACCACAGAGGTTTCACAAAGCTCCCCAGTACGAAACAGTGTGATGTGTGCGGGGAATACGGTGCCGTTAGTGTGGCTAGGAGCCTTGTCGCCAGGAGACAGCGTTGGAGAGACGCATGGGGTGGGCACTGAAAGGTTTTGGGTGCCAGGCAAAAGAGTGAGCTTCATCCTCTGGGCAGTGAGGAGCCTTTAAGGTTCTTAAGAAAGGACGTGAAGGAATTCCATTTGTTCTGTAGAAAGCTTACTCTGCCAGCAGAATGCAGGATACTTTGGGAGTGGAAGGAAAATTGAGAGCCGGGGCAGAGACTGTTGCATCCATCCATCAATCTAAGCAAGGGAAGCTGAGGTCCTGAACTGTCCCGTGTGACCGGAACAGTGGGCATCAGAAGGGAAGAATTGGGAAGAAAAGCTGGAAAGCCTGGTGAGAAGAGAGAGTGTGGCAGAGCCATTGAAGACGGGCAATAGGAACCAGCCAGAAGGTAGAGTGCTTTACTGGTGTGGGGATGTTTCTTTCGGTAGCTGTGGCCTTCTGCGGCCCCAGGATCCTTTAAATGGGAATAGATTCAGGCGGTTCACATCTTATCTCTTGGCTCTGTCCAAATGTGCCATTGGGCACATTTGTTGCTTTCTCTATGCCCCAGAAAGAAAAAAGACACAAAACGTGAGAGGCAAAGAGAGATTCTCATTTACTAAGAGGAGAGTGGGTACAAAGGAAGCCCAAGCAGGCTGAGCTGAGGAAAGAAATGCTCATTGGGTCAGCTGGTTGGTTCTGGTTACTTCTTCCTGTCCTTGCTCCTATCAAGCTTCTTTACTGTCAGGTGAAATTCATCACCCAGCTTCCCAGTCTGGGGACTGGCTCTGCTGGAGGGAGGATGGGAGCTGTAGAGGGAGAAGGGAAGGTCTCTTTGGACATGCTGGTGAAACTGCAGATGGTATAGGCCTGTTTATTTTCCCAGTGAAACACCACGCCGTTTCCTTTCACTCTCTTCCAACCAGGATAATCTGGGGGAAGAAGGGGAACCAAGTAATCAAGCCTTTGGATCTGATCCATACAGCATCTGTCTCTGTGAGCCTCAGGGAGATTCAAAGTTGGCCAGTGCTTGTTGATGGGGATGCAAACTGGTGCAGCCACGCTGGAAAACAGTGTGGAGGGTCTTCAAAAAGTTAAAAAAAAAAAAAAAAAAGAACTACCCCACAATCCAGCAATGGCACCACTAGGTACTTACCCAAAGAATACAAAAAGACTAATCCAAAGGGATATATGCACCCCAATGTTTATAGCAGCATTATCTACCCTAGACAAATTATGGAAACCACCCAAGCGTCCTTTGACAGATGAATGGATAAACAAGAGGTGGTGTAAGGGTGCCTGGGTGGCTCAGTTGGTTGAGTGTTCAATTTTGGCTCAGGTCATGATCCGAGCACACTTATTACATTGCTCACCTCCTGGTTGTGAGATCAAGGCCCAACATTGGGCTCCACGCTGAGCTTGAAGCCTGCTTAGGATTCTCTCTCTTTCCCTCCACCCCTCTCCCCACTCACGTGCTCTCTCTCTCTCTCTCTCAAATAATAAAAAAAAAAAAAAAGAAAGAAAAGGGGGTGTGTATATATACAGTGGAGTATAACTCAGCCATCAAAAAGAACGATATCTTGCCATTTGCAAGGACATGGATGGAGTTAGAGAGTGTTATGCTAAGAGAAATCAGTCAGTCAGAGAAGGACAAATACCATATGATTTCAGTCATATGTGGAATTTAAAAAACAAAACAGGGGCGCCTGGGTGGCGCAGTCGGTTAAGCGTCCGACTTCAGCTCAGGTCACGATCTCGCGGTCCGTGAGTTCGAGCCCCGCGTCGGGCTCTGGGCGGACGGCTCGGAGCCTGGAGCCTGTTTCCGATGCTGCGTCTCCCTCTCTCTCTGCCCCTCCCCCGTTCATGCTCTCTCTCTGTCCCAAAAATAAAATAAAACGTTGAAAAAAAAAATTTTTTTTTAAAATAAAAAATAAAAAAATAAAAAAAAAAAAACGAGGAAAAGGAAAAAATAAAAGAGAGAGAGAGGCAAACCGAGAAACAGACTCTTAACTATAGAGAACAAACTGATCGTTGCCAGAAGGGAAGTCTGATGGGGACAGGTGAAATAGGTGATCGTGATTAAGGAGTGCGCTTGTTGTGACGAGCCCTGGGTGTTGTAGGGAAGTGTGGAATC
>NW_024412444.1:5006954-5024054 GCF_014898765.1 Herpailurus yagouaroundi
AGAGAGGGAGACACAGAATCGGATACAGGCTCCAGGCTCCGAGCCATCAGCCCAGAGCCCAACGCGGGGCTCGAACTCCCGGACCGCGAGATCGTGACCTGGCTGAAGTCGGACGCTTAACCGACTGCGCCACCCAGGCGCCCCTTACTTTCCTTTCTTAACAACTCTTTTGGTTTCCAACACCGTGGTGTCAAATGCCTACAAATGCCTTTCATTCGTTATACTTGTTACAAGGATGGCATGGATACGTCGAACTTGCGTTTGATTTGGGACCTGTTGGGACGTCACAGCTTTTGGAATTTGTCATCCTGTGCCATGGGGTTAGACCACATTCTCAAGAATGAGGCTGGGTTGGCACTTCCCAAGAAGGCAGTGGAATTGCCCATTGCCAGTTGACCTGGGCATATGTTATTTCTGGGGGAAGGAAGGATTTCCTCTATAGTCAGGATGGATAAGTCAAGATTCTGAGGTATGGAGAGATCCCAAGTGTGGATGCACTCTCTGGCCATGTCAGGGGTCGGCAGTCATGGCCCACGAGGGCACAATTCTCAGGGGATAGAGCATGAGTGGTGTCCCGGAGTTATATAGGACGTTGGCCCTGCACCACTCAATGAAGAACTGACTCCTTTGGAGAACCTGGACAGGTTTGGACTTGTGCGTAAATTGAGAGAGCATGTTTCCACCTTTTGGGTAATGTGGCAGAGAGGAAGCCATATTTCCCCCACTGCTATATCGGAGAACAGGGCATTGCAATCAGGAGCCACAGTGGCCCCTGGGACACAAGGTTGGCACATAGCAGGTGCTCGCTTTGGAGCACAGGTGGCAGATTTCCAGGGCGGTGAGCATTTGAAGTAGTAACTGGGTCCTTCAGCTTCACGGGGCAAGCATCCCCTGTGAGCCACCAGGCATTTGGATGTGATTAATTAACATGCTTCTTGGACATCTGGGGTGAAGGAGGGAGACGGGCGCATTTGAGCAGCCGGGGGCACTGAGTCATTGTACTTTGGAGCATCAGTGTGGGTGACAACGTTTGTTCTCCACGCTAGATGATTAACACCCCAATTACCTGTGATTCTGTCAGCCTGTAGCCCAAGGAGGGGAAAACAATGACTAAATGTGGATTTTAGGTTTCCTTATCTGTGGAAAATACACCAACAAAACTGGGGAGTTCTATGAAGATTTGGATTCTGGTATGCTGGACACTGTAGTTGGTTGAATTTTAACCTCCCAAAAGATGAGTCCAAGCCTTAGCCCCAGTACGTGTGACTGGGACCTCTATTAGAGGGTCCTTGCAATGTAATTAAGTTAAGGATTTCCAGATGAGATCTCGCGAGATTTAGGGCAGGCCCTGCAGCCGGTGACTGGTGTTCACGTAAGAGAAAGGAGCCACAAGGGTGCACAGGGAGACTCACAGACAAGACCCTGTGAAGGTCACGTGGAGACTACGATAAGGTGGCCCCTAAGCCGGGGCACACCGAGAGCCACCAGAAGCTGGAAGACACCAGAAGCTGGAAGGACTCTCCTTGAGAGTCTTTGGAGGGAGTGTGGCCCTCCCAACACCTTCCTTTTGGACATCTGGTCTCCAGAACTGTGAGCGAAAAAATTTCTATTGTTGTGAGCCACGGGGTTTGTGATCATTTGGTTCGGGTGTTCGTTTTTATTCTGAGGGGTTTCTTTGTTTTTTAAATTTTTATGCCAGTATAGTTAACATCCAGTGTTATATTGGTTTCAGGTGTCCAATGTAGAGATTCGGCAATTCTATATGTTACCCAGTGCTCATAGGTGTGTGGTGATTTTTGACAGGAGCCCTAAAAAAACGAATGCAGGCATCCTCAGTGTTTGCTGATATTTAAGTAAAAACTGAGTCAGGGTTTCATGCCTCTTTCTCTACTGGAAGATTCTAAAGACCTGGTTGAGAGCATGTGATGGATTCATTAAGTGTTTTCAGGCAGCGTGCATCAGAATCACCTGAATGTCTCCTCGGAGTGCTGGGCCCTACCCCCCAGAGGGCCTGATCCCGGAAGTCTGGGGTAGACCAGCCTAAGAATCTGCATTTCTTTTTTTTTTTTTTAATTTTTTTTTTCAACGTTTATTTATTTTTGGGACAGAGAGAGACAGAGCATGAACGGGGGAGGGGCAGAGACAGAGGGAGACATAGAATCGGAAACAGGCTCCAGGCTCTGAGCCATCAGCCCAGAGCCCGACGCGGGGCTCGAACTCACGGACCGTGAGATCGTGACCTGGCTGAAGTCGGACGCTTAACCGACTGCGCCACCCAGGCGCCCCAGAATCTGCATTTCTGACAAGTTTCCAGGTGATGATGATGAGGCTGCTTTGGGCCACACTTTGAGAACCACTGAGTTGCAGATTGCAACTCCCCACCACACACACATACACACAGGGAAATAGGTGCTCCTAATTTTAGAAACTAGGGGAGATTGGGGGAAAAGAACCCTACTTGGGATAAATGAATCATGGAGAGAATAAATTTTTTTTTCATTTGTTTTGGTTCACGGGGGTTCCAACTTAAAAATCGAATGCACGAAAACTGTGAGCAGTATTACCTCGTCTCCCAGGCAACCCTCTGCCATATTCCTCTGAGTGTAGACAAGTCTGTGTATTGATAATGGTGTTCGTAGGCAGCCCTTTTGAGGTCCTTTTGAGATGGTGGATCTGTGCGAGAATTGCAAACTTGGTTGGAGCTGCAGGATCATTTTGTAACCCCCGAACCCCTCCTGTACACAGCTTCACACCCTCCCTGCCTCTTACTGCACCCGCTGCTTTTCCAATGAGGCCACCCAGGGAATCCAAGAGCTCCAGCCTGCTGCTGCCTGATGATGCCTCTCCTTGGGTGTTGGCCGTGGGCCCCTCGCCTCTTGCTTCCTGCCCTGACTCTTCTCTGACTCTTCACACTCTCAAACCCAAGTGTGTAACGTGAGAAGTTACTGCCCGTAAGGCTGTTTTTGACATTAAGGAACTGAGCAGGAGTGTAAATATTTTCTCTTCTCGGTCCATAGGTGGATAGTTCTGGCTACTGGATCGGACAGCTTCTCAAAATGTCCTGCGGGACTTTTTATCGTCCATCGAGGTGTCCAACTAAATAACGCTTCTTAGAATAGACTCGCACTACTTCCTTGTTTATCCCTCCATCGCTCACTCCTCCCTGGGATCGTTTCCCAAAGAAACCTACCCGCACCCCAGCCTTTGTCTCAGGCTTTGCTCTTGAGGGAACCCACTCGTAGATCCATACTGTAGTCCCCTTCCTCCTTTCCCACCTTTCGGAGATGGTTGCAAGTCCAGAGTTTCAAGGTGGGGAGTCTGTTGGCTTCTGTTGGGTAGCTTTGACGCTGAGAAATGAAGTTCCCCGTAAGTGATTTGTAGAAGTGGGCAACAGAAGCTGAAATACCCCCAATCTGCCACCCTCCCTGGAGAAAGACCTGACAACTCACCGCTTTCATCAGAGCGAGGCCTTTTGGCTCAGGCAGATACCAAAACAGACTTGGAGGCCCTGTGGTTTGTTTTAACTTAACGCCACGCGACCACTTTGGCTTTTTTAAGCCTCCGAAACCTTAAGAGCTGTATGGTAAACTAGTCCAGTGGTTCTCCACAACTGCTCCGTGGACAGCCTCGAAATCAGCTGGGGAGTTTGTTTGTTTTTTCAACGGTCGTAAAATATACATAACATAAAATTTCCCCCTTTGTCCGTTTCTGAGTGTATAATTCAGGGGCCTGAAATACAGTCACACTGCTGTGTGACCATTACCACTCTCTTTCTAAACCTTTTCCTTTACTCCAAACAGCAACTCGATAACCGTTAAGCAGTAATTCCCCACCCCCCTTCCCCTCAGCCCCTGGTAAGCTCTAGTCCTCCTTCCGTTTGCCTGTTCTAGGTGCTTCGTGTAAGTGGAATCCTGTGATACCTGTACTTTGCTGTCTGGCTTATTTTACTTAGCATCATGTCTTCAAGGTTCATTCATGGTGTAGCGGGGATCAGAACTGCATTCCTTTTGTGGTAGAACAACCTTTCCTTGTCTGCATATACCATATTTGGCTTATCCATTCATCTGTTGATGGACACTTGGGTTGTTTCTACCTCTTGGCTACTGCGAACAACACTGCTGTCAGCATGGGGGTACAAATCAGGTGACTGATTTCAATTCCTTTGGGCATATACCTAAAAGTAGAATTGCTGGGTCGTATGGTAATTCTGTGTTTAACTGTCAAAGAGCCATCCCACAGTGTCCCTCATCAACTGTGCTATTTTCCCTAGCAGCCATACACAAGGGTTCCAAAATGTTTATATTCTTGCCATTTTTTGTCTCCCATAAGCGCATGCATACACACACACACACACACACACACACCCCATCCCAATGGCTTCATATACCTAATGAGTGTGGAATGGTTTTCCTACCTTGGTTTTGATTTGGTTGATGATGGACAATGGAGCTTTTCCACAACAACCCATTCCTGAATTTACCTTTGGATATTTGTGTTGGGTCTGTGGTTGGGGTCATAGACCCAGTACAATATCCCACCTATTATAGAAATCTCTTTTAAAATTTTTATTCAATTTAAACCAAACACACACACACACACACACAAAACCCCATTTTACCCATCTTTCCCCATCCCCTGCCTCAAGCATCCACCAATCTGTTCTGTGTATCTATAAGCTTGGGATTTGTTTTGCTGAAGATTCCTCATATAAAAAATAGAATAAGGCATTTGTCTTTGCCTGACTTACTTCACTTAGCTTAATGCCCTTAAGGTCGATTCATGTTGTCACAAATGGCGAGATTTCATTCTTTTATATGGTTGAATAATTTTGCATTATCCTATGGTAGATTTCTTCTTAATTTTTTGAGGAGCCCCCACACTGGTTTCCAGAGCGGCTGCACCAGTTTGCATTCCCATCAACAGTGCAAGAGGGTTCTCTTTTCTTCACATCCTTGCCAACACTTACTGTCTTTTTGATAATAGTCCCGACTGCTGTGAGGTGATGTCTTGTTGTGGTTTTGATTTGCATTTCCTTGACTACTGATGTTGAGCACCTTTTCATGTACCTCTGAGCCATCTGTACGTCTTCTTCAGAAAAATGTCTCTTCAGATCGTCTGCCTACGCTTTAATCGGTTTGGATTTTTGCTGCTGAGTTGTATGAATCATTTGTATGTCTTGGGTATCGGCCCCTTTTCCGGGAAGATTCGCAGTTACCTTCGCCCGTTCGGTAGGTTGCCTTTTCATTTGGTGATGGTGTCCTTTGCTGTGCAGAAGCTTTTCGGTTTGACGTCTTCCCACTTACTTACTTTCACTTTTCTTTTGCTTCGGTGAGAAATCTATTTTTATAGTTCCGCCCAAAGGAATCCAGCCTTTGCGCCCTTCTCGTAAATGGAATTTGCTGCTTTCTGGGGAAACTCACTCCATTTTGGCACATCTTTAGCTCCTTCTCTCCTAGTTGAAATCTGTGTCATTTATAGCCACTGACAGAACGCACGGCATCCACGTTTCCTCTGCCTAAAGTACACCCTTCCCTCCCCTCTACTTACCTGGGTCCTGTACCCTCTGCCTCTTCCTCCTAGAGGCTAGCTAAGGCCATCCCAATCCCCAGGCTGAATCCCGCGAACCCCCTCTCTGCTCCCATAGCATGTTAATCTTTCTCCGTTTCCACATGTGTTGTAATTTCCTGTTTACTTATCTGTCTCTGGTCCTACACTGCAGTTTTTAAAAGCTCACAGCTGTCTACGACACCGTTCACTGCTGTCCCTCTGCTGCCCACTGCTCTGTGCGTTACGTAGGCCCACGACAAACGGAAGGTGAAGCATTTGTTGAAAACCCAGTTCTGCCCCAGATGCACAAGAAACCATTCTGGGGGTTCTTCCATATGAAATGAGTATGTGTGGTACCATTAAGAGCTCCTCGATCAGCAAGAAAGAAAGACCCTAGATTAAAACTTGCACACTCTTCGCATCAGGTGATGGAATCCTCAAGCAATGAGAAATCCCATCTGTAAGTTCAGGGAGCTGAGGAGGCTGCCTAATTTCTTTCTCCGCTCTTTTCTCTCAGACTTCTTGCAAGCACATGCATTTGCTCAAACTGGACTTTTCTCTGGGCTAAAGAAAAATAAAGCACCTTAGGGTGTATTTAAACAACCACAGTTATATTTTTACTTGTGCATTTTACCTACAGCATCGGAAAAAGTAATTTTGTCCCAATTAGGATCGGTCTTTTCAACTGCTGACACATGTTTATAGAGCATCTGGATATAATCTGATTAGCATCTGGTGTAGGGCTGTGAGATGCTATCTCCTGAGGTCTCCCATGGAGAGGGAAAGGCATAAACTTGCATTCATTTGGACCGTCCTAGTGTTGACATCTGCTGTTGGGTCAAGGCATCTGGGCCTCCCATCCTCCACCACTTTGCCGGAGTTCATATGGACAGAGCGTCACCCTAAACTCTCAAGGTCCCACATTAATTGGAGCAGAAAACCAATGTCAGCACTCTGCTTTGTACAAGAATTTTAACATTCTTTTCTCCTCTGAGTACATTAGGCCCAGGATAGAATGGATCACACACATCTAGAGAAGAAGTGTCCATAACTGATCGGTCTCTCCCTGCCCCAGCTGCAGACATTGTGTTCCCCCATCATGTTCACTTTGCATCCTCAGATAAGGCTGCATGATAACATCCCTTGGGAATTCTCTGCCTGGGTTTTGTTTTGTTTTATTCTCATTTTCGAGACAGAGGCTTAAAGAAAAATCGTTTCATGAACTTGTGTTTGTTTTGTTTTGTTTTTTTTGTGCTAGTTTTTGTTTTAGGTTGGAGCAAACAGAATTGATTTCCCAAGCTGTAAAAAAAAGAGAGAGAGAGAGAGAGAGAGAGAGAGAGAGACTCTCCTTGCAAATGCTTAATTATTGAGGTTTGATTAATACATATAACTGAACTTGGGATGTGATAGCAGCCACTTGGTATTCATAACCCAGCCTAGAACAGCTGGGACGGTTGAGAGAGGTTATTCCACACAAGGAGGAAGGGGAAGGTACTGTTAGCAGTTGACCAGTGGCTACTTGGGCAGGATCTGATAGAATCTAGATTCACAACTTTTTTTGATGGATTTGGAGAGTGGGGGTGGCTTGTAAGTGTTTGACTGACTCTCAGGTATCCTTTGCCTCTTTACGTCCAGTAGGGCTAAATAAACACACAAACTTATGACAGAGATTCAGGCAATGGGTTCTTAGAGTGCCTCTAACGTATCAGGCACAGGAACGTGTGCAGAAGGGACCGGATCTGACATGTTCCTTTGTCCTTACTACAGAGTCTAGTGGGGAAGACTGGTCATCACTGATGGTCACACACATCAACACAGTGTCCCCAGCTGCGGAGACGTCATGAGAGAGAAAATAGCCCAAGAAGAAGGGAGATAAGGAGGTGCTCTGCCTGAGGTAGTGAGGGTGGCCTCCCTCTGGGTTTGGTTCTTCACTTGACCCTTGGAGGCATCAGCCAATTGGGAAAGGAGAACTGAGGATGGGGAACAGCCTGCACAAAGACGGGGAAGTGCCAGACCCATTCAAGGAACTGAAATAATGCCATTGCAGGTGGAACAGAGAACAAGGAGGTAGAAGAAGAGACTGGGACGGAAGGGCGCAAGGAGGAAAGCCATGATGCCAAGTCACCCAGGCATTTTAGCTTTGGATGCTTATGGTCTTGTCCAAAGGACAATGGAAGCCATTCCAGGTGTTTAAATTGGAGAGGACATATAATCCAACTTAGAAACCGTGGTTGTTGGCAGAATGAATTATATGAACAATAGTACAAACTGGAAAACAAGTCCATAAGTATGGAAGAGTGCTAATGACCCATGTAAGAACCATTTTTCCCTTCTACATTAGAACTCTGGTTTTATTCTAGTTGGTGATAAGATTGTATCTCCCTAAACCCTTGGAGCTGTGAGTGAACAATGAGATGTAACTAAGCAAGTGAAGTTTTTAGTTAAGGCTTCTGAAAACTCTGAGAGAAACTGACTTAGCTAGGAGGGGGCCTTTTTGCATTGCACCTCCTTCCCCCATCCTGATGCTTGGAATGCAGATACGATGGCTGGAGTTTCAGCAGCTATTGTGGGTCATGGGCTGATCAGATATGATAATGACTTGGACCAGGGAAGTGGCAGAGGGGATGAAATGGTGGGGGAGTGGGAAAAGGAGGGCATGTCTAGTCAAGTTTCCCCTGAGAGGAAATGCTTGCATAGCGTTTTGAAAGACAAGAATGATTTGATTAAGAAACATCGGGGTAGCTGTTAACATTTGTTGCTGTTTTTTTAGAAGTTTGGCTTTGTGTTGATTTCAACATACACGAAGGAGAAGACTAGGAGTTGAAATGGTAGCTTATGGGGGCACCTGCATGGCTCAGTCAGTTAAGTGTCGACTCTTGATTTCCACTCATGTCATGATCTCACAGTTTGTGAGTTTGAGCCCCGCCTCGAGCTCTGCACTGACAGAACAGAGCTTGCTTGGGATTCTGTCTCTCTCACTCTGCCTTCCTGGCTCACTCTCTCTCACATGCATGTGCTTTCTCTCTCCCTCTCTCTCTCTCTCTCTCAAAATAAATAAACATTAAAAGAAAAGAAAATGGTAGCTCATGATCTTGTCCAACTCTATGATAGACTCTATTTGGACAACCCTGGGTTTAAAAAATTCTTAATACCTTGCCAAGATTTAAAAATGAGCGTTGGTAGAAGAATCTGGCTTGGAGGGAACTCTCTGGAAGATCTCCCACATTGCGCCCCTACTGGTACAAGGCAAGAGGGTGAGCTAAGTAGTGACCGCCTCACTTGTTCGTCTGCATTTCCCCTCGGCTCACTCCCTGCTGACTTTCCCTGCCCGGCCCCGGCCCCGTGCGCACTTGGGTTTTCAGCCCCAAACAAAGGTACCCTGCCATCGTGAGTGGTGGGAAACTCCCTATGCTGGCACTCTCCAAAGGCAAGGAGGTGGGAACAAAGAGTTAACTGCATTTCAAGAATGCAGACCAGATGGATTAGGACTGTCACCCTGTTGTGCACAGTCTTAGAGTGGTTGCAGACGAGGCCAGAAGGATGCACAGAAGCCAGACTGGGGAAGCTGTGTGGGCTCGGGTGTGGGGTTTGAACATTTTCTGGAAAATAGTGGGGAACCATGCAGGACTGAGACATGTGAGCGCCTTAATCACGTAAGTTTTCCCCTTTGCCTGTGGAAAGCTGGAGAATGTATTGGATGAGACTGTGTCATTGCTGTAAGTAATCACCATTTTGTGTATAGTTTACTAGTTTGTACATTTTTTAAAGTTTATTTATTTATTCTGAGAGCAGGATCGAGAATGGGGAAGATGAGGGGCAGAGAGAGAAGGAGAGAGAGAACCCCAAGCAGGCTCCATGCTGTCGGCACAGAGCCCGACAAGAGGCTCGACCTCATGAACTGTGAGATCGTGACATGAGCCAAAATAAAAAGTCAGACACTTAACCGACTGAGCTACCCAGGAACCCCCGGTTTGTGCCTTTTTATTTGACTTCCATTTGACTTCAAGAGTCAGGTATTGTATATACTTATTTTAAATACCAGGAAACTGACGTTCAGCAAGGAAACAAAAATTGCCGAAAGTCATATACTACATGACAGAACAAGGACTTCTAAGACCAAAGCCCAGGTGATTTTTGTCCCAGGACCTAGTTTGTAAGACAAAAGATGAAAATCTGATGGATTTCAGTAATGAATTAGTAATCAATCAAAAAGAAATATTTTAAAAATTGAGACCATGAAATAGACCTATTTCATTATCCTGAAGCCTACTTTTCTTCATTTCCATACTACTAAATCACAGTGTCACCATAATAGTCTGGTGGCCTTTCATTTGTCCTTCATCCATGTAGTTCACTTTTTTTTTTAAGAGAATAAGAGAGACAGAGAGTGAGCAGGGGAGGGGCAGAGAGAGATTGAGAATCCCAGGCAGGCTCCACGCTGTCAGCGCAGATCCTGACACGGGGCTTGCACTCAGGAACCGTGAGATCATGACCTGAGCTGAAATCAAGAGTCTGACACTTAACTGACTGAGCCACCCAGGTGCCCCCTTGTGTGTCGCTCTCCAAAGACCCTCCCACCCACTTCAGTTCCCTTTGCTTCTGACTCTCTCTGTGCTTCTCTTTCATTCTCTGTAGGCCTGTTCTTCCAGTGAGCTCTGTGCACACTCAAATATGTAAGTTTCTCCAGCATCCCTCATTTGCCCATTGTAGCTACCAACCCGCCATAACTGTACGTTACTGGCCCTGTGCCTCGCCTCTCATGCTGACCATTAGGGTCCACCCGTATCTAGGACTCCGCGAGCTGGGAGACGTACCTTGAGAGGTCACTCCAATTGTCTGGGCTGGCTGAGTTAAGCAGGAGAGTCAGAACCACCCAGGTGGCCCTGACCTCCAGGAAAGGGCATTCCACAGCTGCCTGGGGCGTCCTGTTCAGGGATCTGTCCACACTGGCACTCAGGAAGCTTTCTCAATCATTCACCTAAGTCATACCATGCATATTTGGCAAGGACAGTGGCCATTCATGCCGGCCTCTCCGTGTCTTCACTTCTTTTCCAGAAATAAAAGCTTGGCCTTCCCCAGCCATACACACCCTCTACTCTGCTCCTCCAGGGAATGAGAAATTTGGCTCAGGAATCTACTCAGGGCTCCCAGCTTGAGCTGGCCATCTGGCATGACTGCTGCTTCCAAATTATGTTCACATCCATGGATAACCAAGTGGATTATCTCCAAGAATCATCTTCTCAGTGAGAAGAGAGGAGGCGGGGAAAATATCACGTTCATTTGCTTGCTCTGAAAAGACCGCGGACATCAGTTATTTGCCATGGCTGGCAATAACACTTGGTTGCTGGTCTGCAATGCAAAGCCTAAATCAGGCTTATTAGTGTGGAACTAAAAGGCCCTGGAGGGCAGCCAGCATTTCCAGAACTGGCATTCATTGCAGTCTGGCCCAGCCATGGAACTGACAGGCCCCAGCTTGGGAAAGGTCAGTAAGGGCTTAGGGCACCCCGAATGCTCGCTGACCCATTAACCACCGCAGGTGTAATTAAGATACATGTCCTTCCATTTCTGGATGGCATCTGCTGTTGACAAGTGGTTCAGAGAATGAAAGGTAATGTTTAATAATTAGCCCAAGCAAAACATCATCAGGGAGGCAAATCTGGGAGGATGTCTAGCCGGCCTCCCTTCCCCAAGGAAGAGAACAATGTCAAGGCCTATCCCGCCCAAGAGTCTCTGCTCATAAACTCGAAACTAACAGCCTTTCCTTAGTTTCCCTTCGATCACAATCAGGTGCCATCCACCCCACCTCCAGCGACCGTTTGGCAACGTCTGACATTTGGTCACCAAAACTGGGGGCAGGGAAGGGGTGCTACTGGTATTTATTGGGTAGCCAACAATGTTGCTAAACATCTACAGTGCACAGGATGGACCTCACAGAAAAAAAAAAAAAAAAAAAAAAAAAAATCACCCAGCTCAAAATATCAATGGAGCTGGTGTCAAGAAACCTTGCCATAAATCAACATGATTTCTACTCCAAGCCTTCCTTTCTGCTGGCAAGATGATTAATGTCACTTCTGACTGGGGTTTTAACCCAGGGCTGTGCCATAGTTCTGGGGGCTCGGGCTGAGCCTGGGGTGGGTAGGGGGTGCTATGCCTGGAAGGGGGAATCTTTGGGGAGGC
The DNA here is from genome assembly GCF_014898765.1 of Herpailurus yagouaroundi. NCBI lineage: Eukaryota > Metazoa > Chordata > Mammalia > Carnivora > Felidae > Herpailurus > Herpailurus yagouaroundi. The sequence continues at coordinate 5,018,679 of NW_024412444.1, forward strand.
AGCCAAGGCCTGACATTCAGCCCCTGTCCCCTTCGCCGCCAGATAGTTAAATGGTTCCAGAATCGGCAGGCTTTTCTCTTCTGCTGCCCGTAGCTTAGGCACAGCCCTTGATCTAGCCCCTTCCCCCTGCTTGTTTTGCCACCGCCTTCACTTAGAAATCTTGCTTCCTCCTGGCACTGCGGAAATTTCCTAAATTCCGTCCAACACGAGAAACCGCCCAGGCCACTTCGAGTGTCTTCATTGGCACCTAGCTCGTGTAAGCTCCTTGCTTGAACAAAGGGAAGGCAAGGAATAGGACAGAATGGGAGGGGGGAAGAATTAACCTCTCAAAATATTACCAGTAGTCACAAAGGTCACGGTGAGGTCACATGAAGCAACTTGCACCATCCCTGACCCGGGTCTCTCAGAGATAGCCGAGGCTCCTTGCCCTCTTCCCAGGATACCGCTCGCCGTGTCTGTGGGTAACGGGAAGTCATCCCATGTGCTGGCCTCAGTTACCCCTTCACACTTAAGGTCTCAGCCCTGGAGAAAGTTCCTCGTAAACACTTCCACGTTGGCCTAAGAGGAAAATGTTTAAATTTTGTGCTCTCACTGATGAGGGCTGACCTGGCTGTGCGAGAGTCACCCTAAGAGTTTGTTTTCAGCACCAAAAATTCATCTCAGGAGTGATCTGACAGCATCTGTTGAAATTACAACTAAGCATACCCTTGGACCCAGTAATCTCCTGGGATTCTATTCTGTGAAAATAAAAAGATTTTGATACATGAGCATGTTTGTAGAGGCAAGGTGAATATACGAGAAAAAAAAAAAACTCTCTAAGTCCATCACTAGGGGAATGAATTGGGCAGTGAGTGAAGTGAGTTACACCTATACCATGTGTGATGGTTAAGTCTATGTGCCTGCTTGTCTTGGCCACAGTGCCTAGATGTTTGGTCAAACAACTTCTGGATGTTTCTGCAAAGGTATTTTTGGATGAGATTTGCATTCAAATAGGTGGGCTTTGAGTAAAGCAGATTACTCTCCGTAATGTGACTGACCGTCTTCCCTAATGCTCCAGAGACTAACTGCCCATAGCAAGAGAGAATTCGGCCAGCAGACTACCTTTGGGTTTGGACGCCAGCTTTTCCCTGGGTCTCCAGCCTCCCAGCCTACTCTGCAGATTTTGGACTAAGCTTACTTAGTCCTATGAGCCAATTGCTTAAATTCTGTCCTTCCCCTCCATTCTCCCCCATCCCGTTGGTTTTGTTTCTCCGGAGAACCCTAATTAATACACCACGAAACATTATGCATCTTTGAGTTATGTCATCACCTAGGGACCTGGGGAATTGCCATGATGTATTAGCTGGAAATAAAGCAATATACAGAAATTTATGTAAAAGAACCAGTAGCCGAGAATGTGTGTGTATAGTAGCCTATATAGTATAAGCACTGAGATGTGTGCAAGAAAATGTGACATGTTGTAGCAGTGGTAACCTGGAAGGGGAGTAAGGAGGTAAACTAAAAAACTAGGGTGAACTAGAAAAATGCTCAATGAAAAGCGTAGAATATAAGAATAGAATCAGATTCCATATGATAATATGAAAAATACAAAAATACTAAATATAAATATGGCCACAGGCAGGGGTTACAAGTAGACTTGAAAAAAACGAAACAATTCTGGGGCGCCTGGATGACTCAGTCGGATCAGCGTCCGATTCTTAATTTCGGCTCAGGTCATGACCTCACCGTTGGTGAGATCGAGCCCTGCCTCAGGCTCTACGCTGACAGTGTGGAGTCTCCTTGGGATTCTCTCACTCTCTCTCTCTCTCTGTTCCTCCCCTGCTTGTACTCTCTCTCAAATTAAATAAACTTTTAAAAACATTTAATAAATTAAAAAAAAAAAATTGTGTGTTCTTAGCCTGGGAGGTAGAGCTACTCTTTTACTCAAATTGCTCATTCTTTAATATCATAGGGGCATCTAAGTGGCTCATTCGGTTGGGCATCTGACATCGGTTCAGGTCATGATCTCACAGTTGGTTCATGAGTTCGAGCCCCGCGTCAGGCTCTGTGTGGACAGCTCAGAGCCTGGAGCCTGCTTCGGATTCTGGGTCTCCCTCTCTCTCTGCCCCTCCCCTGCTCATGCTCTGTCTCTCTCACAATAAATAAACATTAAAAATAATTTAATATAACAATTTAAAAATACCACCAGGCTCTCGGATCCAAGACCCAGTTACTTCATTTTGGCAAGGCAGCAAGAAGACGGGACACCAGAGAATCTGTAGTTTTAAAATAAAGGCCCAGCATGATTCTTGGGGCACAGCCAGGCTTGGGGACTGCTTGTGTGCATGGGGGTACACGTCTAGGAAATCCCATTAGAGAGGCAGGGAGGGTTTTCATAGATCATCTCCTGAGGACCCCATGCTTCTGTTTTGGGGTCTTCCTTCTGGCGACAGCCTCATAGAGAGCCCTGAATCTACAGTGAACTTCACTCTTATCCCATACCTAAGCCCAGTGCCGAAAGCTTAGCCCCAGTATCACTCTCTGAGTAGATCACAAGAATCGATGTCGTATGGACATTTTAGGACTGGAAAGATCCTTAAACTTCAGCTTAAGACCTCAAACCCACAAAATCATTTCCTGGCCCACAAAGCCGGGGCGTCCTCCTCAGGAATGGCCTTGGCTCATGGAGAAGACACGTATAAGGTATATATGTCCATGCATTTAGGTTCCTACGCCTCTTGAGTTGATGGCTCAGCCATGGCCATGGGGACTCAGGAATCCTGAGTATGTGACACAAGTGAGGTGTAGAAGGAGGGAAGTGATACTCCATCTCTTGGCCAAGTCAGAATGCACACTTGCTGTTGCTAGAATATCTCCTCTTTTTCTATTTTCTCTGTGCTTTTTCCTTCTCTACTTTCTCCTGAAGCCCCATAGTAATTGGAACAGAGTATCCAGGCACAGTTACGACAAAACTATTTCAGATTACTGCTTTCTTCCCTCTCTCTTTGAGAGAATCTCAAAGCCATTTACCTCCCCTAGCCAACACTCCAACTGCCCTTAACCCCGTCCATTGCTAATTCAATGAACAGTTTCAAGTGCAAACACCCCAGAGTTTTCCATAGAAACAATGAAGGAGGGCTCTCATCCTGAGCCAGAGGGAAATTCTAGGGCCTTGGCTAGCTCCACAGCCGAGTGGCATGCTCCCCAAAGTCTCCCCTGCACCCTAGTGGAAAAGTGTGATAACCTTGCCCCCCAGAACTAGAATGAGGGACGTGGGTGGCAGACTGAAGGGGCTCTCACATGCCACAGTCCCATCCACTGACTCCCTACCTCTGTTCTTTCATATGACCTCTTTTTAGAAATACCAATATTCATATAGCACCGTGCAGTAACTTCGTGTCCAATATCGCATTTGCTTCCCGCTAGATCCCAACATGGTGGATGGAGAGCCATCATTTCTATTATCCTCATCTACGTCTGGTGGAAATGAGGCTGAGAAACTAGTCAGGTGACCTCCTGAGACCCAGCTAAGTCATAGAATATATGGTACTTGACCCCAAGTGTGACTCCAAATCTCTTTTTCCCCAAACCCACCACACCGCTTCCTCACCTTGCTGAAATTATTAAGTGACCCCCTCTTTCCCACACCTTAAATATCCAGCCTTTAATCTTTGACGATGAGCGGCGAAAAACAATCTTATGTGATTGACATGGCACCTGACGGATGCTGTTTTATTTTTGTGTTTGCTCTTACTGTTAACTGCTTTGCCTCTGCCTCGTTTGTCACTTCATGTGGGGGCTTTTATTTTATACTCTGTGCATCACAGATTATCCAGGGCAAAGAGTTTTACAAATGTGTTTGGGAAAATGTGAACTGAATTGGCAAGACGTATTTTCCCCCGTAAGTGGAAATTATTGTTCGGTTGATGGGCTGGTTTGTCTTCTTCATTCCGAGTACACTTCGGCAATGAGTTTGGAAGTTGCTCCTGAGCCAACAGAACAAATAGCGCACCTGAGAATTAAAGCAGAGAAATGTCTTGCATTTTGTGATAAGCGTATGGTTCTCCAGTTAAGGAAAACTTTCCTGTTCTAAAAAAAAATTTAGCATGGACTAAAGCCAGGCCCATGAGCAGCAGGAGAATATCATTACTGCTCACAGAATTCTCTGGAGCCTGGATTTTTGTTCCTGACAAAATGGGGAGGGCTGCTCTTTGCTCACAGAAAACATCTCCCCAGGGGCGCCTAGGTGGCTCAGTTGATTGAGCATTGCACTCTTGATTTCAGTTCGGGTCATGATCTCAGCAGTTTATGGGTTTGAGCCTTGATTCAGGGTCTGCAGTGGGAGCAAAGAGGATGCTTGGGATTCTCTGTCTGCCTCTCTCTCTCTCAAAAATAAAATAAACATTTTTTTTAATTAAAAAGGAAGAGAAAACTTTTTCCCAGTTGAGGAAGCCTCGGTATATTTTTAGAGAGTTTTGCAGGTGTCAGCAACTGGTAAGAAATAAAAAATACTCATTAGCAATAAGAATGGAGGGAAGAAAAGGGAGGAGAGCTTCAAGTTAGCAAGTTAGGTTATTTGCTTGGGCAATTTTGCTGATTTGCAGTATTTGGTTAAAATCCAGTGAGTTACTAGGATGCCTTGGTGGCTCAGTCGGTTAGGCATCTGACTCTTGGTTTCTACTTAGGTCATGATCTCACGGTCATGTGATACAGCCCCATGTCGGGCTCCTTGCTAAGAGGCTGGAGATTGCTTGAAATTCTCTCTCTCTCTGCCCCTCCCCCACTCATACATGCACGCTCTCTTTTTCTTTTTCTTTTTTTTTCAGTATACGAAATTTATTGTCAAATTGGTTTCCATACAACACCCAGTGCTCATCCCAAAAGGTGCCCTCCTCAATGCCCATCACCCACCCTCCCCCCCTCCCACCCATCAACCTTCAGTTTGTTCTCAGTTTTTAAGTCTCTTATGCTTTGACTCTCTCCCACTCTAACCTCTTTTTTTTTTTTTTTCCTTCCCCTCCCCTATGGGTTTCTGTTAAGTTTCTCAGGATCCACAGAAGAGTGAAACCATATGGTATCTGTCTTTCTCTGTATGGCTTATTTCGCTTAGCATCACACTCTCCAGTTCCATCCACGTTGCTACAAAGTGCCATATTTCATTCTTTCTCATTGCCATGTAGTACTCCATTGTGTATATAAACCACAATTTCTTTATCCATTCATCAGTTGATGGACATTTAGGCTCTTTCCATAATTTGGCTATTGTTGAGAGTGCTGCTATAAACATTGGGGTACAAGTGCCCCTATGCATCAGTACTCCTGTATCCCTTGGGTAAATTCCTAGCAGTGCTATTGCTGGGTCATAGGGTAGGTCTATTTTTAATTTTCTGAGGAACC
>NW_024412444.1:5029054-5129883 GCF_014898765.1 Herpailurus yagouaroundi
TGCTCTACAGTTTTTTTAGATTCTATATTGTTTATTTCTGCTCTGATCTTTATTATTTCTCTTCTTCTGCTGGGTTTAGGCTGCCTTTGCTGTTCTGCTTCTATTTCCTTTAGGTGTGCTGTTAGATTTTGTAGTTGGGATTTTTCTTGTTTCTTGAGATAGGCCTGGATTGCAATGTATTTTCCTCTCAGGACTGCCTTCGCTGCATCCCAAAGCGCTTGGATTGTTGTATTTTCATTTTCATTTGTTTCCATATATTTTTTAATTTCTTCTCTAATTGCCTAGTTGACCCACTCATTCTTTAGTAGGGTGTTCTTTAACCTCCATGCTTTTGGAGGTTTTCAAGACTTTTTCCTGTGGTTGATTTCAAGCTTCATGGCATTGTGGTCTGAAAGTATGCATGGTATAATTTCAATTCTTGTATACTTATGAAGGGCTGTTTTGTGACCCAGTACATGATCTATCTTGGAGAATGTTCCATGTGCACTCGAGAAGAAAGTATATTCTGTTGCTTTGGGATGCAGAGTTCTAAATATATCTGTCAAGTCCATCTGATCCAATGTATCATTCAGGGCTCTTGTTTCTTTATTGACCGTGTGTCTAGATGATCTATCCATTTCTGTAAGTGGAGTGTTAAAGTCCCCTGCAATTACCACATTCTGATCAATAATAATAATAATAATAATTCTCTCTCTCTGCCCCTCCCCCGCTCGTACATGCACGCTTTCTTTTTCAAATTAAAAAAAAAAAAACATTTTTTTTAAAAGACCCAGTGAGTTATTATATGATAAGATTGATTTCCAAGGATAGAATCAAAAAAGTTGAAAATTTCCTTAATGGACTGCAAAGACAACTAACCTCATGACCAACAGTCTGTCTGATGACTAAATTCCTTCTGCTCATCTCCAAGTACACTAACCTGACCTTTAGTTTGGCCTACAGTTGAGGTCCCTAGAGGGTGTCTGTGGACACTTTGCTTCTGCAGCATTGCATTACGTTTGTCTCAGTGACAGTAACTATCTCTTCTGGTGACACTGGAGCCACACTGGTACCTGGTGGGATGTGAAGCACGTCTCCTTAATAACTTGGGACACTGAAGCCACCCTGCTTCCTTTCTTCCCTCCTAAAGTTCAAAGGCCCTAGTTTTGTGTCCTGGTCTCATTATTGCTGTTATTACTCTGTTAGTAATCTGAATGCCCAATGTGGGGCTCGAACTCATGACCCTGAGATCAAGAGTCACAAACTTCACCCACTGAGCCAGCCAGGTGCTCCTATCTTGGTCTTTTTTTCAATGCCAAATTCAATATAAAGTCTGAGGAAACGTTGGCGGGTGTCATGGGCAAATGAGCCCTTGACCTGGAAATAGGGGTGTAGGCCATTCTGAAGGCAAAGTCAAATCTATCTTGGAATAGCCTGATCTTTTTTTTTTTTTTTTACTTTAAAGAAAAGCTGGAAATCCCAGCTTTTCGAAGGATTTTTTTTTTAAGTTTTATTTATTTATTTATTTATTTATTTATTTATTTATTTATTGAGAGACAGAGACAGCGCGAGTGGAAGAGGGGTAGAGAGGAAGGGAGACAGAGAATTCCAAGCAGGCTCTGCGCTGTAAGTGTGGAGCCCAATGCGAGGCTCAAACCCGTGAAACCACGAGATCATGACCTGAGCTGAAACCAAGAGTCAGAAGCTTAACCAACTGAGCCACCCAGGCACCCCAGCCTGGTCTTAATAAGAAGCTTGATGCCTCGGTCAGTATTGCATGAGAGAGCACAGATAGGGCCCTTATTAATCTGACCTACGGATGACTTTTCCTTCAGGCTCTTATTCCCCTCCCCCCCACTGGCATTAACCATTTATTAAGTAATCTGGGTCCTTTGCCAGCCCACCTCTCTGAAGGGTACTGAAAAAAGACCCCAGCTTCGTTTCAGTCTTATCTCCATAAGGCAGACAGGAAAATAGCCTTTTGCTGTTTCCTCTTGATTAATAAAGAAGAGCCTTCTAAACCCCATGCTTTCTGCCTACGGGAGCAACAGACCATCCTAAAAATTAGAACAAAGGTCTTTGAGGTTCTGTCAATATGGAGCTGACTAAACGTGAAATACTAAGGCGATCAGTTTTGGTATAGACCAAGTTGTCATGACTTTTTCATCACGGAATCGCCCAGAGCTTCAGCGGTCAACATTACCATGTGGCATCTAAAGAGTTACAATGTGCCTGCTTTAATATCAGCCCTCCCCTTTCCCTGCCTTACGCCGTATGCACGCACGCACGCACGCACGCACGCACGGGGCTACGTAGAAGGCAGTGCCAGGTTTTGCTTTACAGTTTGTGAGACACTTTGATGTATATTAACTCCCTGGGCTTCACGGAAATGCCATGGCGGGAGGGGGAGGGGGTCTTCTTTTGCCCATTTTGCAGATGAAGTGAATCAGTCTTGCAAGAGCTTCATACGTTTATTTGCTTCTAGTTCCTCTGATAGAAGGTGAGGCCCTGGCCCCTGCATGTTTTTCTCGCCTCGGACTGGTCGCTCCCATTACTGTTCATCTGACTGAGGGAAAGCTATCACTGTTGTTTAGAAAAAACGAGATGCCGCCGTGGGCCAGGAGCCCACGGATGTCCCACGGTGCGGCGCTGAACATGTGAAAACACCAGCGTGTGTATTGATGCACCTGTGATGACTAGAAAGCATGCTGGAAGCACGTTCATACAACTGGGAACAGCGGTCCCTTCTGGAAAGGTGGAGGTGATGACGGATGGGACCAGCTTTGCCATTTATTTCACATACTTACATATTCTTTCACTTTGTCATGACAAAGGTTCATTACATCTGTAATCAGGTTTTCTTGTTTTTCTTTTTTTTTTTTTTATTAATTTTTTAGTTTTAACTCCAGTATTGTGACCATGCAGGCTTACAAGATAGTGATTTAATGGTTCTGTACATTCCTCTGTGCTCATCACAATGAGTGTGCTCTTAATCCCTTTCATGCCTTTCACCCATTCCCCCCCCCCCAGTTCAAATTTTCTTTTACTGAATATAAATAGCTAAAACATCTTCCCTACCTTAAATCCCTTTTTTCCTCCTGTCTCCAATTCTGTAGACCGGCAATGAGCGAAAAAGACCATAATTGTTCTCCATGTTAAAACTAACCCGCGGTGACACAGGTGCACATGACCCCATGGCACATCACACCTGCTCTTGTGCGAGGCAGTCGTGAATGTAAAACAAGGAATGAACAAACATTAATACCCTTGTGTGTGAAAGGCTCTTTGCATGGTCAGCCGCTGTGAGCCATAGGTACATGCAGAGAAGGCATCAGCAGCCGTGGCTCTACTGAGATAAATCCAGACCGCCGGACGAGCAAGCGACTTTCCCATGGTCACAGAAAACGCGTGGGAGAGTTGCAATGGTGCCTCTTCTGCACCGCCACGCCTCCTGGAAACTATCGTAACACAACTGTATTTCGGTGAAACGTGAAATCCAGATTAATCAGCATTTGGTTTCTACTTCTGCTCTTGTGAGACCTTTGCGTTGAATTCCTCCTGGCAATAATCTGTGTGATCCTCGCTTGGAGAAATAGGGAGGGTCCCCTGGGAGAAAAACAGGAGCCGTTGGTCAGTGTAATTTTGCTGTTGTTCAATATAAATTTTATTAGCTAAATAGAATTTTTGGTAGCAGAGGCATCGAGTGAGAATTAGTAACAGCAGCCCTCATGGCACTTCAAGCTGCCTCTTAGCCTCGTATGTTCATTCCTGCATTGTCTCTTCTGTTCCACTGTCCTGTCCTTGGCCCAGCCCTTCTCTCAAAGCGGGGACACAAAGGATCCCACCTGGGAGGAGCAGACGGGTTGCAACTCTAGAGACATCTTTGTTCCCAGATAATACTTCACATCCCCGCCAAGAAAGCCACTCCACTGCACTTAAACTACGTGACTTTTCCAGGGGGTTTGCACTCACACCTTGGGTAAATGGTACTTGAACCCTTAAGGAATGACCCCACTCTCTTATGTGAATCTACGGGTTTGTTAAGGACCAGAAAAAAATAAAATCCTGGAAGGCCACCACAATATTAACGGTGATGATGCAAGGCAAGAAAATTCCTAGTGATTTTTCACTTCTTTGTGTTTCTCTAGTGGTTTTCAGATCTTCTACAGGGAACATGTATCCGCTTTTTAGTCAGGATAAAGTGTAAATTGTTTTTAATTGTAAAAAGCAGGAGGCAAAGGCTTACTTGTAGTATTGTCCTTGCTGTATAACAAGGTGCTTTAAAAAAGAACTGGGGGGAAATAAGGCAAAATGTTTATAATGTCTGTTCCTAGGTAAAGTCCTTATGGTTGTTTTTGGTTTTCTTCCTATTTTTCTGTATTTGTCATATTCTCTCTCAAGAGCCTCTGCAGGGTTGTTACCCTTAAATAATAAACGTTTTTACAGGGTTGAAATTTGGTGAGGAATGTGTGCAGTGGGGTGGGGTAGGGGTAACTCTATGAAATTCCAAAATGTTGTTATTTTTCCTGCAGGAATGACGTCTACTCCTAATTCCTGGAATAGCTGAGGTTTCTCCAAGGTACCTAACTTATGCTTGGGGAGTAATACATTTATCTTTTGGGACCTAGCTCAAACACCCTCTTAATTCCTCCCAAACTGATCTAAGTTATGTTGCTCACAAAATACATAATGAGTCTCCCCTTCACACCAGATATGGTGATGGTGCTATTTGAAGGACACTGTCATCTTTGGGTGGTCTTCGTTCATTGGAGTGCCCCATTACCCTCACTCCCCCTCTAGACTTCTATCTCAGGGGCTACAGTCGTCAAAGGGGTCCAGACAGATACCACAAGTCCTTCCATGCTCTTCCATTCTTTCCTTCCTTCTTTTGCTCCACATCTGGAGCTAGGTTGATAGCTTCAGTCCCTATTAACATAAATGAGATTTCACATATGAAACAACACGCAGACCCTTTGGCTTAGCAAGTGACCTACTTCATTTTAAAAATGGTATTAAATGCAGTAGTTGGAAGTGAGAGCAGAAACCTGACGCAATTCCCATAAGAAAGGTCAGCATTACCTTCCTAAGTCTGAGTCCTCTGTCTCTTGGTTCATCCTTGAAATCATGACTGAATCTGATCTAGCCATCACTGCTCTGGAAAAAAAATTCCTTTGGCCAGCCGCATCTACTTGGAGACCTTATTTCATGAAATACTTAAGGTCTTTGGCAAACATCTATGAATTAACCTATTAGGCTAGATCCCCTTTTTTTTTTTTAAACATATAGAGTTCTGATTTTAGGTCTTTGTTGAAAACTAGAATTCTTTGCTTTAAATGAATATGTGAAACAAATCAAGGGAGGAATATTTTTTTTCTAGGAGGAGGAAACAGTGACTGTAAACTACAGATGTAAATCAGAGCAGCTTACCAGCCTCAAAAAAAGAAATCTGTTTTTGGAACTAAACATTCCTTCTTTGACTCAATACAGTAAATGCAATATGGTAACACAAACCATTTCAGTAAATACCAGCTCTAATAATAGCTGTGTATCCATTGGAAAGTATTTTTACCATGTGTGTACTAGCTCCCCAGCCATAGCCTTTATCAAGCAGAGCTAAACGTGTGATCACTCTGGCCCCGTTTCAGAGAAAGAAATGATTGATTGTTTGATCCCTGGAAGCATCAATACTGCTTAATGGGTCCTTAGCGTGAAGAATAATGGAGGAAAAAACACTGTGTGTCAGTTGATAGCCTCCATGGCTAAGGAGAAGGGTTTGGGGGGCGGGGGGAAGAGTAGAACAAGAAAAGAGATCTAATTCCCCAATTAATCTCACTCTGCTCTGACATAATTCTGGATGGCATAGAATAGTAAAACTCAGCATGCCCCATATTCACATTCTTCTCCTCCATCCTGTCTCCTATCCATCTCTGTCAGATTTTTCCCTATAGAACGAGGACAGGATTCCTCAAGGACTCGTGAGAGAGAGAGAAAAGAAGGAGTCCTCCCTAAATTTTGTAGTATATGATTCAGTTTTCACCTGAAGTTATCTCTAGGTGGTCCTATGAGGTTAAAGGTATCCTTGTCACAGTGCTTTTAAATATGCCCATACTCTCTAAATTCACTTTAAAAAATGGAGCCTAATTCCCACTCCCTTGAGTGTGGGTTGGATTAGGTGACTTGATTCTAACTAATGAAATATGGCATGAGACTTTTGAAACTAAATCAGGAAAGTTATAGCTCCCCTACCCCCTCTTGTCACTCAGTCTCAGGGAAGTCAATAGTCGTATCAAGAGAACACTTAAGTGGTCCTGTGAAGGAGTCTGTGTGGTGAGGGACTTCTACCAAGAACCTGCAAGGAACTGAGTCCTATGGCCAGTAGCCACATGAAGGAGCCATCTTGGAAGCAGGCCCTCCCACCACAGCCGAGCCTTCAGATGACTTCCGTCCAACATCCTCAGGAGAGACTGAGGTCAAACCGGTGAGCTCAGCCACTCCCTCTTCCAAAGAAACTTCATGACATCATAAAAATGTGTTGATCTAACTGCTGAGATCACTTCATTGATAACTTTTCTCTTGGGGGCTAGATAAGAGCACATTCCTCTTGAGTGAGTTGTCTACGAATTTAAACCTTGGGCTTGTTTCTGATTTACTGTGAAGAATTGTGTACCTTCATGATTCTATATTTGAGGGAGATGTGGGCTCCCCAGCTGCTTTTGTATAGACGTAGTCACTTTCACATCATTCAGCTGTGTCCTTGCCACCTATGATGGGGTAGACACCAGCTATCCTATCAGCTCGTTTTATTTTGTTTTTATTTTTTAGAGAGAAAAAGAGAGAGAGCATGAGTGGATGAGAGGGGAAGAAGGAAAGAGAGAGAGAAGAGAGAGAGAGAATCTTAGGTAAGCTCCCTGTTCAACACAGAGCCCAAAATGATGCTTGGTCTGACAACCCTGGGATCATGACCTGAGCCAAAATCAAGAGTCAGATGCTCACTGACTGAGTCAGCCAGGCGCCCCTCAGTCACCTCATTTTATAGATATGTCAAAAGTGGCCTAGTTGTGTCCCAAATGACAGTTAGTAGCAGAAATATCAGTGTTTGATTAGGATGGATAACTTCAATCGTTTAGATGTGGTAAGTTTTAATAAATGGAGTAGTATCAGGGACCAGAGTTCCTCTTAGAAAGATAACTGTCTCTGTTTGAAAAAAAAAAATACCTTGATGAGTTTCCAAAGGAAAAGATAAGGCTGGGGCACCTGGGTGGCTCAGCTGGGTGAGCATTTGACTGTTGATTTTGGCTCAGGTCGTGTTCTCATAGTTTGTGAGTTCCAAACCCCATGTTGGGCTCTGTGCTGACAGCATGGAGCCTGCTTGGTAGTCTCTCTCTCCCTCTCTCTTTCTCTCTGCCCCTCCCCCGCTCATGCTCTCTCTCCCACTCTCTTTCTCAAAATAAATAAACTTAAAAAAAAAAAAGAATAAGATTTTCTAGTGTTAGGTTTTTAGCGGTTTGAATTTCAGCGATAGAAATCTTCTATTACGTCTATCTCTGTACACATCTTCTTCAAGACTTTCAGTAAGTGCCCTGGTTGTGTAAGAGATTCATTCAAAGGAAATTAAGAAACACCAAGAAGGCATGGGAACTGAGGTGGCAGAAGATTGATCCAGACCTGGAAATTCGGGGCCATGGTGATTCACAAACACCTAAGTCCCCAAGGAACTGAGAGAAGTCTCGGGGACAGCAGTGGACTCTTCGGAATCTGTGAGAAGCACATGTGGTTCAAACAAGGGAGCCAAGGTGATCCCTATATTTTGTGCATAGCTCATCTGAGCCTTTCAAATGATTATGAATCCAAACAACGGAATTTTGCTCATGGTCACATGTTTTCCTTTGCTTCTATGTTTGGAGATCTCTCACTCCAGATTGTGATGTAACTTGGGCTTTATTTTTTCATGACTTTCTCTGCAATGTACGCATAGTGATTATCATCTCATACCATGAGCCCATCCTTTGTGTATCCAGTGTGTGTGTCTCTTAACTTGGTCTCACGTTTTACACACATTAATCTACATGTCAGCTCTAAGAGGTAGACTCCAGTACTATCATCATTTTAGAGATAAAGAAACTGAGACGTGGTGACGTTGCCTAAATGTCCCAAGACACACAGCTAATAGGAATATTGGGATTCAAATTTGGCCTTGTTCAGCTGAATAGCCTCCCCTGTTGAGTGAGGTGCTGAGCTGTCTTCCCACCGAAAAGGGGTGAAATTCTGCAAAGGGTCTCAAGGAGGAAGAGGCCTGTCAGGAAAAGGCCTGACAACAAAGCAGTGGGTTGGAGGCCAAATAGAAAATAACACGCAGCCAAAATGGATTAAACAAAATGTGTTAAGTCAATACCTGAACAGGAGAGATCATTGATGTCAGGAATCATCTAGAAAGGCTTCTTGGAGGAGGTGGGATTGGAGATGGGTGCTGAAGAATAGAACCGAGGGAGGCAGGAAATATTCTAAGCAGGGACACATCAGGGCGATTACAGCCAGACAGGTGGGAATGTTCTGGCATATTTGCAGGACAACCTGACCCACCTAGGGTAGAGTACAGTTGCTGGTGTATCGGAAGAGAAAGCTGGATGAACGTGGAGAGAAGATGGGGCATTAGGAGAGATCGTGGCTGCCGAGGGAAGAACAGGGAGGAGCCTAAGACTCTGGAGCTGGGCCACGCTGGCTCAGAGCAGTTTGCATTTGGGGCTCCCTTTGCTCTTGAGATGCTGTAATATCCTGCTGAATCCTGTTTCCTTCTAGGAGCAGGTTCATTTCTTACTCTTCCCAACATCTGCCCCCATTTGTAGCATGGTACCTGATGCAAGAGGCACTCATTGAATACGTGAATGGTCAAAATATGAAGAAAGAACGTAGAGTAATGGTAGAGTCAGATACACCTGACTGCCCACTTCCTTTTCACTTATTGTCTTGGTACCTTTGGACATGTTTCTTCCCAAACCTCAGTGTCCTTGTCCAGAAAACATGATGAATAGCAGCTACAACCTCATTGGGTTGTTGTGTTAGATGAAAAAAATGTGTGTAAAATATTTACTGTGGTGCCTCCCACAAAATAAGCTTTCAGTATGATGTGTTAATGTCATGAATCAGCTATAGGGAGTCCAGACCAAGAGAAGAGAAGCCCTAGAAATTCGGAAAAATCTTAGGAGAATGGTAAACCTTCCTCAGAAACCAGGATAGGGCCTCAAGCTAAATTTTGGCTAAGTCTCAAAGTGGAATGTTGACCTCAGCTGGCCTCTCCATTATAATTGGAGAAACGCCCCGGACTGTGATGGTGGAGGGTCTCGAATGTTCCGCCAAGGATGTTGTGGAGTAAAGTAGTGACAAGACTGTATCTCTTTCAGAACAATAGATCTAGTGGCCATGTGAGTGATGGCTTAGGGAGTAGCAGGAGTACAGAAGTTCATGGAGAGGCCACTGCAATAGTCCTAGTAGAGGTGATGAAGATTTGCAGTAATGCTCTGATTATGAGAATGTAGAGAAGTTTGAATTAAGAGGCTATGACAAGAAACTACCCTGGACTTAGAGACTGTATGTATATTGAATACTATACTGAATGTATATTGAATGTATATTGAAGCTAGATAAGGGGAGAAGGCAAGAATAACCGGGGTTTATTTGAGCATCTGGCTGGCTGGTAATACTGGGGACGGGAGCAAGGACAAAGGCAAAATACATGAGGATTTCAGTTAGGCAACTGGATGATTCCATTAACCAAAAGAGAAATTAAGAGTGGATGGGTCTCATCCACCTCTTTATAATATTTCCTTTTAGGAACACTTGCCCAGACATTGAAGGATGTCTCTGACTTGCTCAACTTCCAATGGACTTTACCCCCAACCAAAAAAAAAAAAAAAAAAAAAAAAAGGGAAAAAGAAAATGCCTTAAGATGGTCCTCTTATTTCACCTGGCACCTCTCTCCACCCTGTATTTCACCTCTAGTCTTGGAAGAGAGAACTTTGCCTCGGGGAGGCCTATAGTTACAATGACTATTTCTGTGTCATAGAAAATCTTCCTCCCTCCAACTCATGACCCACTCACAAGAAGAAAGATTCAAATTAGGTCAACAATAGAGTGAAATTTCTACCAGCAAAAGAATCTGTGATTGGACTTGGCTTGTATGTGCATGTGTGCATGCGTGTGCATCACCCCGGATCCACACACATAGAGAAAAACACAGATACAGAACACACAGCACTTTAGAAAACTCCCTTTGAATCAGTCTTGGCATCACCATGGTAACATGAACAAAAGCCGTCCTCCTAATCATGGAGGGGAAACCTGCGGTTTTGCGATAGGCACCCCTCAGGAGGATTTCAGCCACCCTGGGACCATTTCAGCCTATGACCCTCCAATAACCTCACGGGCTCTGTTTATCTCAGACTCTCTCTAATCTTCGTCCTATCTGTTCTTTCGATCAGCCTTCTCCTAGGACCACGGCACTCCAGCTCTCGTGCTTGGCCGTGGTTCTAATTTCCGGGGGGAAAATGGTTCTCACTAAGGTTCTTTTGACCACTGCAAGTGGGGCCTTTCCTCACTTAGGGGATTGTGGCACAGAAATAAAATAATTCTGCTGGACTTTAAAGTTATTTGAAATTATATGTCATTTTAGAACTAATCTTTAAAAAGAGGCTTCAAAATGCCAGCAACATCCATTTCTCGGGTTACTTATGCATGCACTCATGAAAATGACGTGTCTGTGACCTACAGACTCGAAATACCAAGTCAAAGGTCTGCTACCTGTGTGTGAGGTTGAAGAAAGCCTACTCGGTCCCTGCAAAAGAAAATCAATCTGGCCTTTATTATTTTTTTTGGAAGAATCAGAAATAGCATTCATTAGAGAAACCCACTTTGCTCCAACTCCAAAGGGATTTCAAATTCTCCAAGTGTCTTAAATATTGTATCTCTGGTAATAGTTGTCCTAAGGGAGAGGTCCCTTCTTCCAAATAACATTTAAAAAATCTTCGAAGGCTTCTATCTGCTAAAACTGATATGAAAATTGCATTTTACTTAAGAAATCATCTTTAAGTGCCAAACCGTTTTTTTTTTTTTTCCTTTGTCTTGGATATACAGCATTACCTACAAATGTCATTCTAACCCTTTAAAAATCAATGATTTTCATTTGAGGAGCAGTTGAAACAGAACTTGTTCTAATGAAAAATTTAACAGTGTATTAATTTCAGGGTTTTACAGTGAAGGTAGGCATCTGTGTATTCATACAAACGTATGCACATATATGCTTATATGTACAGGTGCATACGTACACATAATTGTGTGTAAGGATACATGGGTATTATACGGTACAGAGGTAAAGAGGATGGGGTCTGGAATTAAACTGTCATGGTGTGATTTCTGCCTCCCGTGTGACTTCGTGTAAGTTACTTCTCTGCCTCTCAGTTCCATCTGTAAAATGGGAATAAGGATAGCAACTGCGTCATAGACCTGCGTGGTAATTAACAAGTTAATAAACACTTCATGCTTAGAGCCTGCCACATAGTAAGCGCTCAGTAGATATTAGCCAGTTTTATTAGAAGTAGTCTAAATGACCGATATTTTAAAAAATTGACTTCCCTGCAAAGAAAAAACATTTCACTTACCGGTGTGCTTTGCATAGTGTACCAATTAGTAATGGTAATAGGTAGCCTCTTGCTGTCATTTGCTGTGACAGGAGAGCGAGAATAAATGGTGTCCTTCTACTGTGGTATTCTCTGCTTTCACCCCTCTGAGAGTTGAATCTGGTTCCAAGGTTTTCTTTTTCTTTTTAGTATTTATTTATTTTTGAGAAAGAGAGAGAACACAAACAGGGAAGGGGCAGAGAGAGAGGGAGACACAGAATCCGGAGCAGGCTCCAGGCTCCGAGCTGTCAGCACAGAGCCCAACACAGGGCTCAAACCTGTCAACTTGGGGATCATGACCTGAGCTGAAGCACACGCTTAACCAGCTGAGCCAACCAGGCACCCCTGGTTCAAGATTTTCTTTTGCACAGTTAGCCGCTCAGGGGGACATTCCACCCTTAAAGGCTTCAGCTTCTGAAGGAGCAAGTGAAATCAACACAGAGAAACCTGGTGCAGGGCGGTGACTCTTTGGAATTGTTGGCAGTGGTCCGGATGGTGGTGTTTGACCCTGTTTTGAAAATTCTTTTCGTTGTTGGTGTCACCAGAAAGAATGTAGAGATTCTAGAATGGATACGTATGATTCAAGCAGGGTTGGAATTTCAGAAAAGGCTCTCTCCCGGGAAGATGATTTGTAGGGGTGCTTGTTTTGAACTTCAGAGTAAGTGGTGGTTGATGATGACAGGGGTTGCGGTGGTGAGCCTTTCTTCAGTTTATTAGTATCTCGGAAGTTACACACATACCGCTAATCTTAACAAAATCTGGACTCGGGAAAAGGTAATGGAATGAAATAAAGTTAAGAAAGAGGGAGTGGCTCCTGTACCTTGAGCTCTCCCTCTGGGTCGAGGACTGGCCTCAGCACGTCCCTTCCCTACAGAACCACCCGGGGAGGGCCCAAGGAGGCCTCTGGTAGCCTGAGGTTCAGTCCACATTTCTACTGTTGGGTTTTTAGACAGCTTTGAAATAACACTGTTCTCTGGCCATGTAGAGAGTGCTCTTCCGCTCATTTTTAATAGACTTTATATTTAGAAAGCTTTTTTTTTTAACAGACAAATGGAACAGATAGAACAGAGGGTTCTGATATACCAGGTGCCAAGTCTCCCATTTGCTAATATTTTAATTAGTATGGTGCATTTGTTACAGCTAATGAATCAATATTGATGTATTGTAATTAACTAAAGTCCGTACTCTATTCCTATTGTCTTAGTTTTTACTAATGTCTCGCTCTGCCTTTTTTTAAAAGTTTATTTCTTTCTCTTAGAGAGGGGGAGGGTGCAGAGAGAGAGAGAGAGAGAGAGGGAGAAAGAATCCCAAGCAGGCTCTGCACTGTCAATATCACGAACCATGAGGTCGTGACCTGAGCCAAAATCAAGAGTCGGATGCTTAACGGAGCCACCCAGGCACCCCTGTCTTTTTTTTTTTTTTTTCTTAACCTAATGTCTTTACTTTATTCAGATTGTCTTCGTTTTACCTAAAGCTCCAGGACAGCAGATGACATTTAGTTACATATCTCTTTAGGTTCCTCTTGGCCCCACTTTTCCATATAGCGCTTTTCAGAGGGAACCCCCTGTATACAGCCCACATTTAAGGAGTGGGGAGTCCTGCTCTCCCTCCTTGAGGGCAGAATGTCTACATAAATTATTTGGAGTCCTTCTTCATGGGAGAATTGTAAAGTCATTTTTCAAGTGAGTCTGTACGAGAAAATTGGCCAAAGAGAAAATTATGCTCAACAGATGTGTAGAGACGAAGAGGAAGTATTGAAAATAACAAAGAAAAAAAGAAGTCTGAGGAACATTTTTCATCTATTTATAAAATCTACTGAATGATCAGGCAAGGGCTTAGAAATATGTCCAAAAATGTTAATTGCTTATAATACCTAAAAACAGAAAGCAAGTAAAATATCCAAAAAATCATGGTATAATCATATAGCTGTAAGTCAAAACCATTTTTATATGTGTATATATAAAATTTATTGGCATAGAAACAATCTGCTGGTAAATTAATTATATATAATATGAGTACCCTCATGTAAGTACACACACCTAAATGCTTAAATGGGTATACACGTGTATAAAAATATACTTACGATCTAAGTATATTATATACGTGTGTGTGTGTGTGTGTGTGTGTGTGTGTGTGTAAACATCTGCAAGGCTAGCTTATACCAA
Source organism: Herpailurus yagouaroundi (assembly GCF_014898765.1). Lineage (NCBI taxonomy): Eukaryota > Metazoa > Chordata > Mammalia > Carnivora > Felidae > Herpailurus > Herpailurus yagouaroundi. Next base: position 5,042,868 of record NW_024412444.1, read on the forward strand.
AAAAAAAAAAAAATCATTATCTCCAGCTGGTAGGCTTATATGTCATTTAGAATATTCCTTTTTTTTTAGAGTTCATTTACTTACTTACTTATTTGAAAGAGAGAGAAAAGAGAGAGAATCCCAAGCAGGCTCCACGCTGTCTGCATGGAGCCCAACCCAGGGTTCAATCCACGAACCATGAGATCATGACCTAAGCTGAAACCAAGAGTTGGACGCTCAACCAACTGAGTCACTGAGGCACCCCTAGAATATTCCTTTTTAATACCTGTACATACTTTCTATTTTCTTCAATATTTTTTATTCTCCCAGTAAAACCTGAAAATTAACAGTAAAATTGCTTAAAACAAAAGGTATACTGACAAATAGAACACTAGCACATAGTGTTAGTAATCCAAATCATTAAAAACTCACTACATAACAGCAGTTTCTAAAACCCCTACTAGGACTTGGAGTAAAGACGGAGGGCAAGAACTTCACCAGCGCTTTTATGCTATTTCTCTAACACCGTTTATCCTGACCAGCGAGCCCTCCATCCATCCAGGGACACTAGACTCCGAGACGCCATGGAATAACGTGCTCAATGTCCCCAGCCTTCTCCCATCTCCTCTGTTGCCCCGTGTGCCTTCCTTCGGCTCCTCACAAAGCCTGGAATTCCCCCACCCCCTCATCTTCCTGTTGTCTATTACCTGGTTCTTACCGGAAGCTCCCTTGGACTGTTGTATTTTCATGATGTTCCCCAAGAGCTGGCAGGGCTTATTTTTCTTCTAGTCGGGTACCCCTGGTGCCTGGGGTCATGCAATGTATGCATTTGGTCCTTGGCAAATATTTGTTGACGCCCATGACTACCTGGAGTCAAGATATAAAGGTGTAGCAGGTGGGATTGAGGGAACAGCCAATATAATACAAACAACATTAAAAACCCAGCCACTGGAGCCAGACTGCCTCTGAGCTCCGTTGCCCACGAGCTGAATCATCTTGAACTCCTTCCTCACCCTCTCTGAGTCAGTTTGCTCCTGTGTAAAAAGGGAGTGATGATGGTACTTACCGCGTAGAGGTGGTTGAGGGGGGAATGAGCTGAGTCATGTGAAGCACTCATGGTTTGCAGGTCATCAGACAAGGTTGGCTGTTATCACAATTAGCTGGTTTGTGCACTTTGCCTTCAAAATCACATAGGGTGGGAGGGCAAAGTCTGTCTCACAGACCACTGTGGTGCCAGCACAGTTTAGACGCACACACGCTATTGAGGATCCAGGATGATGTTTTGTAGCTATTTTAGATATACCCTCATTTTGTTTTCATCATGTCATTGTCATACAATGACAGACACAGAGATAAACGCCTTGGAAAGAAGAATTTATTACTCACTTTTCTCAAGAGAAGGGGCCATACCACCCCATGCAGGGCCACCTGGGGAAGCCCCGGGATTGATTGGGAGGCAGAAGGAGTGAGAGAAATGCATGGGTGAAGGCCTTTCTTACTACAACGGTGGGCAGTTGGCAGGTGGGCAGGTTCCCTATAGGAAGTTGGGGTGTGTGGTTGGATGCTTTGTAACATGAATCCCATGAGCTGGTGGAAACCCGGGGATAATACGGTTGTCAACACTTTTGGCCGCCGGCTTGGCCCCTGACTTCATCGTGCCAAACCATCAATTCCAGGAGGTCCGGAACACTTATGACAGCAGCTCGAGCCTCTTCCTCACTGTGGTTGCTCTTCCTTTGGTTTGCAATGACTCCGATCCTTTTCACCCATGTTTCTATCTCTTGGCATCTTCTTGAGGTGGCCTTACTGGGCCTTGGGTTTTATTTAGATCTCCTCTTCTTTGGCCCGTGTTGCTTCCTTTCCCTCTCCTACTCTCATTCTGCTTCCATTATAGCTGAAGAAAGATTGTCTCCGTTTTTCACCCCTTCTTGTGCAAACGAGAGCTGCTCCTTTTCACAGATTAGCGCAGAAACTTGGAAAACAGAGAGAAGCTAAGGCTGTGTTGCCATGTCAACCCAAAGCAGAGCCGACTTGTGAGCGCTGCACACTAATCGTTCTGGTTTGTGGACTGGCAAGGTCCTAGAAGACCGTTTTTGCCCACTGGGAAGTTGCGGGCAGTAATGGAGGAGCTCTGAGGCTGGCCCATCCCGGCCCTGGGTGAGCTGCTCGTGAGATCTGGTGAAATTATCTCACTGGCAAGACAGGACCCAACTACGGCCCAGCACCCTTCTCCCTTTCTTTCTTTTCAAAGGAGAAGCCCCACTTAATATCCACACCAGCCTGTGACTGGATAATTACAGGAAATCCTGGCTCCACTCAGCTGAAAAGAAAGAATTCTTAAGGAAGAATTTCAGGCTCTTTTACTGTTTCCCTTTGCCTTGTAGTCTGGCTCTGGGCCCTCATTTTGCTTCCTTTTCTCAGTGTTAGGGCTGTGTCCCTGACCCCTGCCCCATACCCCTGCCCCTCACCCCTGCCACCCTCCGTTTGGATGAACGCGAGACCTCTAATATGCAGCCTTCCACTCTGAATTGGCTGAAATTCTTTCCCTTTGGGGGACAAAAAAATGAGTATATTAATACTCTTAATATAATATTCTATAATATATATGTATATTACTATATAGCCTTTGCTTTACTATTTTATTCCCCCCCCACCTTTTTCTGAGGTGGAAAAATTTATCAGTAGGTATCAATCTCTCTAGCTTTGATTTCTGCTCCCTTTTCTGGGCAAGGGGAGGTTCTCACCTGATTACACCTTTAAAAAAAAAAAAAAACAGGGGCGCCTGGGTGGCGCAGTCGGTTAAGCGTCCGACTTCAACCAGGTCACGATCTCGCGGTCCGTGGGTTCGAGCCCCGTGTCAGGCTCTGGGCTGATGGCTCGGAGCCTGGAGCCTGCTTCCGATTCTGTGTCTCCCTCTCTCTCTGCCCCTCCCCCGTTCGTGCTCTGTCTCTCTCTGTCCCAAAAATAAATAAACGTTGAAAAAAAAAAATTAAAAAAAAAAAAAACATTTTTAGGTTTATTTGTTTATTTTGAGAGAGAGCAAGCGGGGAAGGGGCAGAGAGAGAGAATCCCAAGCAGGCCCCACGCTGGCATCAGCAGAGGCCGATGCGGGGCTCAAACTCACGAATTCCAAGATTATGACCTGAGCCGAAATTGAGAATCAGACCTGAACCCACTCAGCCACCCAGGCACCCCATCACCTGATTATACCCTTTAATGATAGTAGCAGAAGAAATGAGGAGACTCTTTCAGAGTTCTAGAGGGACCTCTTGATTTAGGTACACATAAAGCATAAAGACAGATTCTTTGAGCATAAAGACAGATTCACCAGGAGCCCTGGAATTTTCCTCACAATAATTGTCTTTCTTTGACAATTGTACTTTCCACAATTGGGCATCCTGTGACCTGCACGTCCCTTTTGCTTGAAGTGTCACGCTGCAGGTCTCAGCAGAAGGGACCGAGCAGAGCCGTGTTCGGTGCTTGGGGAGGGGAGCACACAAGTGACCGACCAACCCCATCCTGGTTCCAGCGACAGAATTGATTCCAGCATAGGCTCCAGATGGAGACACAGCTGTATCTTGCTATATTTGACTGAGGCAAATACAGTCAGATTTCATTTTCTCTGACATTTATTATTTGGGGGAAGGGCTGTCGGGGGAAGGGGCATTAGCCACAAATATGACAAGGTTAAAGGACAATGAGTCTGGTCTGAAGCATTGTATTCAGACGGTTGACATCCTAAGTTCATCAATCAATATTATTGACTTGGCCAAGCTTCAGGTTGGAGTAATCTCTATAATGCGATTTAGCCTGTGCCACAGAATGGTGTGTTGGGGATAAAATGTCGGAAGCCAGTCAGTCGTCTGTGAGATACATTTTGGGAAACATTCTTTATCTTAAAAATAGAACTTGAAGTGTTTGCAGCCAGGAAGATGCTTAATTAGATTCATATAGGAGCCACCAGCTGTTCATAAGACAAACAGAAATATCTGAAGTCTCTTCCGGTTCTGTGGAGACAGGCAAAATGGCTCCCCCTTTTCGAGTCAAATCTGAGAGACCCTTCAGTGAAAAGCTCTTCAGGCCTGAGTGGCCAAGCTTGGCACACAGAGGTCACGTTTTCCTCTTCCTCTGTCCTCTTGCTTTGCTCTCAAAACCTGAGGAGCTTTTAGTCACAACGGTACAATGTCCACAAAGGGATACTGCCGTGGAAAGGGCCACACTCCTGCATGCATGGCCGGCCGTATCCCCCAGCCTCCGGCCCACCTTCTCCCCCTCACGGTCTCAGAGTCCTATGCCGTCCTCACCAGATGGATTTCCGGATCTTGGTGATGCGGTTAAAGAAGGGTGTCGGGGAGACAGGGAGAGGATATACATGAAAGAAGCTGAGAGGCAGGAAGCGAGGTGGAAAGGCTTTTCCAGAAACTCTAAGTTGATCTGTGTGACCAAGATTTGGGAGCGAACAAGCGAGTATGGGGGGAAAGTCATGCAACTAGGACTGATTTGGTAGATCTGGCTCTTGAATTGGGGAAGAGAAAAAGGAGGCTGTGAGAAGTATGGTTAGGAGTTAGGAGTCTATCAGGAAGATTTGGGATGAGTTACCGGCCTCACGGAGTGCCAGGAGAAAGGGGCATTTGAAGCGATGGAGATTAGCCTCCCATTCGATGCGGGAAACTCTTTTAGGGCACGCCTGCAGAAGGGCCACCCAACCCTTACTTGGAAACTTCTGGTGATGGGAACTGTGGTCTTGCACTGGCAGTGTAGAAAAGGGGCTGAGAGCACAGATGTTAGAGCCAGACGGCCTAGGTCCAAACCCAGGGGCCACCACCTCCCGGTTGGGGCACCTTACGTACGATACCTGACATTCTGTGCCTCAGGTTTTGTAGCCACAAATCGAGGCTGGTGATAGCAGAGGGTAGTTATGGGAATTAATCTTACGTATGTCTGTAATTATTCATAAAGGATATTTATCACTTAGAACACTACCTGGTATACAATATATATCATATAAGTATTTACTATTACTCTCACTGCTGTGAGGTTGTTGCATGTATAAGAAAATTCTGTTTCAGATTGAGTGAATTTGGCTTCTCTGATTCCTGCTTATCCCATTTCTCGGCTCTGAAATAAGTCAAACCAAGGCTATTCTGCCTTCCACGTGGGTACCCACCAGACATCTGAAGATAATTATCCTGTCCCTCTTTGTTCTTCTTAGATTGTAGAAGAGAGCTTTTTGCAAATGCCGTTCCTTCTCTGTAGGACACCTTTTCCTCCCATGTTCTTTGTGTTCTAACTCCGATTCCTTCTTTAGGAAGCTTCTCCACATCTGAGTAATTTATACCGCATTTTAACCCTGTCCTCCGTGTATAAAGGTGAACATAGTACAGATTCTACTAGCTGTTTGTGTATGTCACCATTGTAGCATGTGCCTTGTGCGTCTCGGTAACCCAGCACATGGCACACGATGCTTATTGGACGCATCAGGTGGAATATGAAGGATGAACGCGTGTGAAGCAAAATGTGGCATTTCCCTGGAAGAACAGAGTCTTGGGAGCAAGGAGACGGGAGAAAAGAATGTTGGCTTTGTCAAACAATTACAGGAGGCAGGCATGCCCAGAATTCCATAAGCTGATAATTTTGTCCATACTAATTCCGTCAGAATGGAAAGTTTTTCTTGGATTCTTCATTGGCTGGTCACAGGTTTGCGGACTCTACAGTGTTGTGCAGAATCCTATCCGTGGGAGAGTTGAAAACCAAGAAATAATAACGCAAGAGAGGATAAGCGGGTCCAGATAATGAAGAAATAAGGCAGGGAGTGAGGATAGGGACAGCTGAGGTAGAAGAACCCACTGGGTCTGGATGTGGGCAGAAGGTTCTTCGGAAGAGGAGAGAGAGAAGACAGTGTTGGGCAGACGTCACCGGCAGGAGTGTCGTCTCAGGAGGCTTTTCTTATTTTTTATATTTTTTATCTATTTTTTAAGTTTTTTTAATGTTCTCATTTATTTTTGAGACAGAGAGAGACAGAGCATGAGCGGGGGAGGGGCAGAGAGAGAGGGAGACACAGAATCGGAAACAGGCTCCAGGCTCTGAGCTGTCAGCACGCGACAGCTGTCGACGCGGGGCTCGAACCCATGGACCGCGAGATCATGACCTGAGCCGAAGTTGGCCGCTTAACCGACTGAGCCACCCAGGCGCCCCTCAAGAGGCTTTTTTTTTTTTAATTTTTTTTTAACGTTTATTTATTTTTGAGACAGAGAGAGACAGAGCATGAACAGGGGGAGGGTCAGAGAGAGGGAGACACAGAATCTGAAACAAGCTCCAGGCTCTGAGCTGTCAGCACAGAGCCCGACAAGGGGCTCGAACTCACAGACCGGAAGGGAGATCATGACCTGAGCCCAAGTTGGCCGCTTAACCGACTGAGCCACCCAGGCGCCCCTCCAGAGGCTTTTTAAGGGAAACGTGCTATTCAGTGTTTTCTCGTGAGCCTGAGCAAGATTTATTGGCTTTTGATGTGCATTTTCTGGTAGACTGCTGTTTCTTTGACACGGCCCAGAGCCCCAGCTGTGTGGGATCCCACTTATGTTCGTGTTATGTGCTGCTGAAGCTGGTCAGTTGGGTTCATACTCAAATTCTTGGGTGCTCTTGTTCTGTGGGATGCTGAGAGTTGCTTCACTGGAGCGCCTGGTAAGAGAGTAGCTATTACGTAGAGGCAGCAATGTTGGTGTCTATAAACGTGTGACATAATCAGGCACGGGCACAGTTCAGAGAGCCCACAGGCCCCTTCAATTTCCTCTTTGTAGTAACGGGGGCTGTGTCTCCTAGCTTCCCAAATGGAGCCAGTCCTGGGTCACAATCTTGACCTAGACACTGATCCAGGGGCACATTATTTGGGGGTTAAGTCCAGGGCAACAATATTCGTCGTGTTTATTCTTTTTCCCCATAAACTAATGGTGGCATTGTGAACTAAGATAGAAAACATAGGTAAAATGCCAGCATTCTTTTCCCGACTGGGCGACTGAATTCCATCAAAAGATATTGGTGAACGGTCTCTGGTCTGCAAAGCTCTCCTAACACCTCTGGTTTTATTTGCAAAAGCCCCCATCGTAGGAGGCATGTATGCACCCCGGCTGCACAAAATGGAAAAAGGCTAGCTCTCTTCCTATCACATTATGGCCAAGGGTTCAGCTTTGCAAGATGCTGCCTTAATTGCACCAAGAAAGGGAAGCTGACATTCTCCAGTTGTTCAAAGGAAACGTGATGTGTCCACCCTTCCCAAGAGGACATTATATTTACTCTTAAGGAAAGCATCCACCAAAAATATGAAAGAAAATGCATTCTGACAATCGTTGAAGAAGGATCTTTTAAAACACTTCCCTAAGGGACCATTTCTTAGAGAACATCAGTTTCTGCTTCTGTTATACAAATCCAGTCGTCTTGCCTGTTTCTTAGCTTGCTCTTGAGGTTAAGCTTTCCCACCTTCATTACAGAACACTTAGCATAAACGCCATAATTAGCCGCTTGGAATTGTGTATTTAGGTAATCCTCCCAGACAGCTCCATCAGAACTGGCCTCAGCTTTTCAGAAATCAGTTTGAGTTAATTTATTAATAATAATAATATTATCATCGGAACGCTTGCTGGAACGGTGCCAATCTGCTACCAAATCTGGACTTCATTTTACCATTAAATTTGACTTTAAAAATTTGCAGAAACTTTTTACCAAACTCTCTGTTTATAAGAGATTATATTGCCCTACAACAGCATGGTGAAAGTGATTATCTCTGGAAGGTAGAACTACAGACAATTTTAATCTCCTTCTCTCGGATAATGGCAAGAAGTCTAATGGAAAAAGTAAATGTTTTTTAAAACATTTTTTATTTTTTAAATATATTTTGGAATACATTATAAAAAGAGTCTGGGGCGCCTGGGTGGCACAGTCGGTTAAGCGTCCGACTTCAGCCAGGTCACGATCTCGCGGTCCGGGAGTTTGAGCCCGCGTCAGGCTCTGGGCTGATGGCTCGGAGCCTGGAGCCTGTTTCCGATTCTGTGTCTCCCTCTCTCTCTGCCCCTCCCCCGTTCATGCTCTGTCTCTCTCTGTCCCAAAAATAAATAAACGTTGAAAAAAAAAATTAAAAAAAAAAAAGTCTATTTCCCTTGTGTTCCCAAGCATTCAGAGGAGGCAGAGTGCATATTTCTCAGGCATCGCTCACATGTGTTCTAGATTGTTTATAAAAGGATCAGAAAAGAAAATTCAGCAAAAAGCGGGAAGAGAGCGGTAAAAAAATATTATGCATGGCGACACGAAAAACTAGTTATATTATAACTGTCTGCAAAGTTTGAACGTGATTTAAGCTGGGTCTATGCAATTACTCGACCAATTTAGGTCAAAAGCCACACTTAAAAAAAAAAAACACTGGCAATTCAAAGCAAAAGTTTTTTCCATTTTTTTTTTTGAAGTGTAGTTGACATGCAATGTTATATTAATTTCAGGTGTACCACATAGTGATTTGACAAATACATTATGCAGTGCTTATCACGGTAAGTGTACTTACCTTATGTCACCGAAGTTTGACTATATTCCCAAGGTTGTGCTTTTCATCCCTGGGACTTACTTATTTTTAACGGGAAGTTTGTAATCTTAATCCCCTCACCAAGCAAAAGTATTCTATTTGCATTAATTTCTACTCCATATAAATGTAAAACTGGCCCAAACAGTTGGGAAAAAAAAAAGAAAGAAAGAAAGAAAGAAAGAAAAGCGTTCTCATTCTCTCCGTCTCTTGCTCCGAATGTGAGCACATCATAGATGAAAATAAAACAGAATATGGTTCGAGTTTCACTAGGCGTCATCCTGGGAAATCAAGGCAAGGCAGAGAGTGGGCGGTGGGTGAATAGACATTAAGAATAAAATATTGGGGCGCCTGGGTGTCTTAGTCGGTTAAGCGTCTGACTTCGGCTCAGGTCATGATCTCGCAGTTAGGGCGTTCGAGCCCCATGTCGGGCTCCATGCTGACAGTTCAGAGCCTGGAAGCCTGCTTCAGATTCTGTTTTCCTCTCTCTCTGTCCCTCCCCTGTTCACTCACTCACTCGCTCTCTCTCAAAAATAATAAACGTTAAAAAAATTTTGTAAAAAAGAATAAAATCTCCTCTTCTTGGTTGCCGCCTTGCCCGTGGAAGCGTGCCCACCCTCTGCTCTGCTTTGGCGGGGAAGCTGTGCTCTCACGTGGCTCTGTGACATTCCATGACATGTGCCTCGAGGCTCTGAGATATGGCAGGGAAAACGTCACAGTGTAAGGGCAGTGCGACACGGCCTTCCAAGGTGCCGCCTGGGGACCGAGGGAGTCTCAGAACACAAACACCCAGCACTATTGATCTAAGGGCACGGGCCCTGAGATCAGGGAGGAGCTGAGCAAGTGCAGGAAACTTCCCGGCACCCACGGTTAGAGCAGGAAAACCAAAGATAGAAGTCTGTGCGCCGGCGACAGAAGTGATGACAAGTGTGTTGGCAGTCGTATTTTGCGAACAGCTGGCAGTTGTTAACAAAGGGCCCTCTCTGGAGCTGGCAGAACAAGTGCATACCTAAATGGGGTCAACTGATCACCGTGTTCGTGGGTTTTTTTTGAGCTAAAAGGCAAATTGCTTCAGAGCGGAGGCAAAAATGCTCTCTTGCAGATTCCTAATTGGAAGGCACTTTATCAACCTAGTCATCAGGAGGATGCTGGTCATTAGGGATGCCTACATTAAAGGTGCTAATACATTTGCATTCGGTTCAGAGTCAGAATGAAAGGAAAAGAACAGGGATTCTCTTAGGCTGCGGATCTTAAGGTCTTTGTGACCTTGGTGTCCAGGGCTCTCCTGGAGTTCAGCTCCACATAAGGTGAGAAAAGACCAGTCGCCCCAGATGTGAGCGTGGACGCTGCATCATTGCACAGAGAGCTCCTTGGTTTCCACGGTAGGAGACCGTCACATCTGAGCCCTGTGTCGCCGGCAAAGCCAGCGTGCCCAGAAGACACCCGGTGCCGCCACAATGTAGAGAGTTGACACCGTGGGCGGAAAAGCCACCAGATTCACATTTCCTCCTGCTCAGGAGAGCATAGGAAGAGAAGAAGAAAGCGAGATACAGAAACAGAAAACCAAATCTTGTTCTGTTCACAGTGAGGAATGAAGGTCTGTTCCACACCACACACATTCCTCTCTCTGTTTTCCCTCGTTCTTTATACAGTTGAAGTGACACTGATATTTGGAGTCTGACTCACTGAAGCAACGACCTTACTTGCTCTAATTCACTCCAAATACATATACTTAGTCTCATTTTCTAAAATAACTTCAGGGGCGTCTGGATGGCTCAGTCGGTTGAGCATCTGACTTCGGCTCAGGTCGTGATCTTGCGGTTCGTGAGTTCGAGCCCCACGTCGGGCTCTGTGCTGACAGCTCAGAGCCTGGAGCCTGCTTCAGATTCTGCCTCTCTCTCTCTCTCTCTTGCTCCCTCAGCAATAAACAAACGTTAGAATTTTTTTTTTTAAATAGTAAAATAAAATGGTGACTTTGTGCCCATGTTAAGGGGCGCCTTTTTAAAATTTGAACAGAGCGATGAGCCCATGTTTAATGCATGACAGGTACCGGACAAGTAGGAGTGTGTGCCCTCCACCTCAATTGTATCGTCCTCACACGGAGAGACTGGAGGCAGGGAGGCCAGATGAAACGTCTTGTGCGCTTGTCCAGCAAACAATAATAAAGTAGTCGCCGCAGAGCATGGGGAACCATGTGTTAATATCCCAGGACCTCAGCCCTCCTTTTGTCCGGCACCGGAGCCTCCAGACCCATTGAAGAGGGAATTCATAGGACTTGGTGACGGAGCAGATTTAGGAGAAAAGAGAGACGGAGGAGCTGAGGACCGTGCTAATTTTTCTGGCTCCGGCAGCCCAGTGGATGGAGAGACCATTACCACAGCAAGGAACCCAGGTCCCTGGGTCATCCTTGAGAACATCAACCGCTGTGCTGTGCTCCGGAGCCTTTGGGGGTTATTGAGCCGTGCTGGACTCTTCGGTCTGCTTTTTAAGTTTCTTGCTTCTACCCCAGCTGACAAACTGTCAGCTGTCACTTCTCGCTACTGTCGGTGTGCCTGCTTCTAAGCATTTCCCTGTCTTACTTTCTAATTGGCTACCTCTGAAACACCCGAGCGGCCAGGTTGCTAGAAATGTGTGTAAAGCAAGAGTCTACAGGGGCAAAGCGATGGTCCTGGACCGTTGTGTGTTATAAAGTACCAGCCTTGCGCCTGCTGTCGGGGCCGCTCCAAGGATTCTAGTTTTTTTTTTTTTTTCTTTTTAATTTTTTTTAATTGTTTTTATTTATTTTTGAGACAGAGAGAGACAGAGCATGAGCAGGGGAGAGGCAGAGAAGGAGAGGGAGACACAGAATCCAAAGCAGGCTCCAGGCTCCGAGCCATCAGCACAGAGCCTGATGCGGGGCTCGAACTCACGGAGTGCGAGATCGTGACCTGAGCCGAAGTCGGACGCTCGACCGACTGAGCCACCCAGGCGCCCCTCCGAGGACTCTAATTTTAAATGAGTTGGGTCCTCACAGATCTGGGGTTCAGCTAGCTAAAGAGATATTCATTTCTTTCTGTATAGCAACTTTGAGGATAAAACCGTTCCCCACATCATCCACTGATGAATTTTTAAGGTAGGATTTCACAGTTGTTTGGCCACCACAGAACTTACAATAGCTGACATTTGCTGGGCGCTTAGTAGGTACCAGGCCCCGTTCTAAGCCTTTTTCATCCGACATCACTAGGGGTCAGCGCGGTGGCACTAGGGTCGGGCAGGGCTTTTGTTGCCCATTTTATAGATAGGAAGTCAGGAGCATAAAGAGGTAATTTTTCCAAGGCTCCGCAGTCCATTAGCACCAGAGCCAGGGTTCAGATGCAAGCCATCTGAGCTCAGGCCGCGTGTCCGTAACAGTTTGCTCCCCAAAACGGGCCATGGGTGGAGGCCAGCCAACCCGAGTGCCCTAGAGTCTCTCTGGTTAAATCAGTGAATGGGGCTTTGGACAGACTTGCAAATCGTTTCTGTGAGGCTTTCGGGCATAACAACTCTGGTGCATTGGGAGGACAACCCAGTCTCAACCCCCCTGCCACACCCTCCTCTAAATTCACAGCCCATAGGCATCAACCACGTCACACACGCGTGCAGCCCCCTGACTTGGCTGATAACGCAGAAAAGCAGCACCAGGATGAAGCAGAGGTCGGGGGGCCAAGTGACCGTTGCCTTTCTAACAGCGTGTCCCCAGCTGACTCCTGGAGGCATACGCGTTTGCGCATTGCCCTCGCTGTGTTTCTTCCATCCCTGCACCAACAAGGTTCTCGCCGTGTGTTTCCATTGAATTAGTCCCCTGAGAATTCATATGGTCAAGTCCTCACCCCCTACATGACTTCAGAATGTAACTATATTTGATGATAGGCCTTTCAAGAGGTTATTAAGGTAAAAGGAGGTCATGTGGCCCTCCAATGAAAACCTGTGTCCCTGTGAGTTTAGGACACAGACACAGAGAGGAGAGACCACGAGGAGACTGAAGAGAGCCCTCCACAAGCCAAGCAGAAGGGACTCAGAAGTCATTAACCCTGCCGACACGTCCGCCTCAAACTTGCAGGCTCCAGAACGCAGACGGAGCGCATCTCTGTTATTTGAGCCACCTTGTCTGCCGTAGTTTGTTATGACAGCCCTAGAAAACCAAGCCAGGGATCAAAGAGGTCTGTTTTCAGAGTCTTAAGTAGCAAGTCCCTGAAAACAGCCTCCTCCCTGTTCGGTTTTTTTCCCCCAAAGCTTAAGCTTATTTAGAAATTACCTTAGGAGTAAGGAAGGAAGTTGAATTTCTTGACAGGAATGGAGGGGCGGAGGGCAGAAGTGAGGAAACCTGAGGGGAAAAGATTCCCCCAGACCAGCAGGGCACCTGGCTCCAAGAGGAGAAGGCCTCCGCCTAGATACTGGGGCCCCAGTCTTTTCACCACCCCGTACTCCTGTGCCCAATATGGCTTCGTTGAAATCCTGCCATATCCGTCAGATAGGGCCTCCTTCCGAGGCGGGCATTATTTCTAATTCGGCTATTTCTCTGAGTTCACAGCGTAATGAGGCAATTTTCACACCCAAGCTTGTTGAGGAGAACATGAGTGAAGTCATACCCCATACACACGGACTGATCACCTTGAAAAGGCCCCAAACAGGGAGCTGACGGCAATGACTACCACTGCCCTCCCCTGTCCCGCACTGTCCCCTTCTTCCACTAGTGACGCACCTTGCTACCTTTTTGAAGAATGACTTTCCCCAAAAGGGCGTGGTCCTGGAGGAGCCAGGATGATAGTTTGCCGGGGACAAGATTGGGACCAGGGGGACCCGTTTGGATCCTCCCCCTTTTGAATCTTGAGAGGTAATCTGGGGAAGAGCAGACGATGCAATTAATTCATCCCAACTTGTACTCTCTGGAGTAACTGGCCAGAGCTCCAGTAATGAAACCAGAAACCAGTTCCGCAGGCTTCTCGGGCCTCCCTCGGGGGTCCACACCTCCTTCAGACGAGTTTCCTCTTTTGCTTAAGTCCCCCAGAGTCTGTTTCTGTGCCTTACAACCACAAAGCCTGAGTTAGTACAGTGACTGTGGAGACGGACCCTGGAGGTTAAGACCAAAACAGTAGATCGTGATCACCAAATTTTGGGGGATGTCATAGCCTGTTGTTTATTGAAAATTTCGGGCGCCCATTGCCTTCATCGGTGGGTCAGTGCGCTGAACTTAAATACGAGAACTTTGAGATTCCAGGGGCGCCTGGGTAGCTCAGTCGGTTAAGTGTCCAACTTCCACTCAGGCTGTGATCTCAGGGTTTGTGGGTCTGAGCCCCAGGTCGGGCTCTGGGCTGACCGCTCGGAGCCTGGAGCCTGCTTCGGATTCTGTGTCTCCCTCTCTCTCTGCCCCTGCCCGGTTCACACTCTGTCTCTGCCTCTCAAAAAGTGAATAAATGTTTAAAAAAATTTTGTTAAATAAATAAATTAAAAAAAAAAAAGAATTTTGAGATTCCAGTTGGCCCCTGACCCTAGAGCTGAAACCACAATTGTCCGTTGCAACCAAAAGTGGGCTTTATTTCAGAGGCGTTTGCCAGAAGGAGTGCTTCTAATTCATTTCCTTATTCTTCCAATAAATATCTTTTGAATACCTATTAGGTTTCAGAACCTGGATAACCTGGTTATCAGCAGCTGATAAGCCACTGAAAAATCCCTGCACTTGTGGAATTGAATTCCAGCATAATTTCAAACAAACAAGCTGAGACCTCGGGATTATACAATGTTGTCCCTTTGTACCTGTTAAGACAATAGAGGGCAACGTTTATTTGTGTATCAGTTTAATTGAGATACAATTTCTATACATTTCACTCATTCAAAGTACAATGCATTCATTTCTAGTAAAGTCCTAGGGCTGGGTGACCATCACCACGGTCGATGTTAATACCTTTTTATCACCCCAAAACAATACCTCAGAATCTATCTACCCACCTCCAACTTCCCTATCCCCCGCCGCCCACCCCCAGCCCGAAGCATCACTAATCCATTTTCTGTCTCTACATATGGACACGTTCTGGACATTTCATATAAATGGAATCACATAATATGTGGTCTTTTGTGAGTGACGTCTCTCACTCGGCATGATTATTTGGAAATTCATCCATGTTGTTTGTATACCTTCCTTTTTACTGAGGAGCCATATTCCATTGTATGGACGCACTAAAGTTTGTTTATCCATTCATCTCTTGATGTACATTTGGGCCATTTCCAGTTTGGGCTATTACAAATAAAGCTTACAGGAATAGTTGTATACACATTTCAGAACGGATGTTTATTTCCTGTCCCCTTGAGTGAATAACTAGAAGTAGAATTGATGGATCATATGTTTACCTTTCAAGAATGTGCCATACTATTTGCCAAGGTGTCCTAACATCTGCGTTCCTACCAGCAGTGGGTTAGGGTCCCAGTTCCTTCACATTCTTGCCACCCTGCGGCATGTGCGGACTTTCTAACAGTGGCTGTCTCTTGAGGTCTTAATCCCCCTTCCCCCAATGACTAATGGTGTTGAGCATTTCTTCATGAGCTCATTGGCCTTCTGTATCTATCTTCTTCAGTGTTGTGTCTGTTCACGTCTTTTGCTCATTTTTATTGGGTTGTTTGCTTTCTTGTTGAGCTTTGAGATTTCTTTATATAATCTGGATACAAGTCTTTGATCAGATACACACTTTCCAGAGAGTTTCTCCCTGTGGCTTTTCTTTTTCTTCTCTTATCAGTGTCTTTTGAGGAACAGAGATTGTACATTTTCATAAAATCCAATGTATACATTTGTTCTTTAATGGATTTGGGTGTTATAGCTAATAAACCTTTGTTTAATCAACGATTTTCTCCTGTTTTCTTCTGGGAGTTGTATAGACTTAGGTTGTAATGTGCTGAAAGGTAGAGATCCGAGTTCACTTTTTTACATATGTATATCCAGTTCTAGCTTCATTTGCAGACAAGTGACCATTCTTTGTATTGCCTTTGTCTCTTTGTCCAAAATCAGTTGTCCATGGTTGGGAGGGGAGGGTGCCGTAAATAGGGACCGTCTGGTCTGTTCCTTCACTTGCTTTGTCTGTCTTTATACCAGTGCCATGCCATTTTGATTACTGTAGTCGTATAATGATATTGCTGTAGGCGTGTGTGTGTATGTAGATTGCGAATATCCTAACAATTCATCCCTAAATACTTCAGCACAAAAGTCTTAAGAACAAGGGTGCTTTGCTTAAGAACAGCAAAGAAAATTAGTGGTAATACCATTGAATATATAGTCCATATTCAAATATCTCTAATGTCTCCCAAACATCTCTAGTTTTTTTTTAAACATGTGATAGACCTTTTATCAATGTCTCCAGCTCCAGCTACTCTTGGATAATTCAAAAGTTTAAACTTTTTTCCTTGGTCAAATTCCGTAATTGATCATATCGCTAGGAATTCATCCTTCCAAGTTTTTTTTTTTTTAATTTTTTTTTTTTAACGTTTATTTATTTTTGAGACAGAGAGAGACAGAGCATGAACGGGGCAGGGTCAGAGAGAGGGAGACACAGAATCTGAAACAGGCTTCAGGCTCCGAGCTGTCAGCACAGAGCCCGGAGACGCGGGGCTCGAACTCACGGACTGAGAGATCATGACCTGAGCCGAAGTCGGCCGCCCAACCGACTGAGCCACCCAGGCGCCCCAATCCTTCCAAGTTTTTAAAACTGTTACTGTAAAAATAATTATTCAATCTCTGAATTCATTTGAGTTACTTCTGTCTCTGTGGTTATTTCTTTCTCCTTTTTTTAAAAAAAATGTTTAAAAATTTCTTCTCTTTTCTCCTTTCTAATCTGACCTATTTCTGCTTATCTTCTCTCTTTACCTCTCTTGAGGTTTCTTAATCAGGATTTTAAAGGTTTTTTAATTTCGCCAGTCTTTGCCAAGAAGTAGCTTTCAGATTTATTTATCCTCTCCGCCATCTAATTATTACCTCTATTACCTTATTACGTCAGGGTTTTACCTTTATTTTATCTCTCTTTCTAGTTTCTTTGGATTTATTTTGTTGTGCTTCTTAGGAAATTGTAAGGGTTTTTTTTCAACGTTTATTTATTTTTGGGACAGAGAGAGACAGAGCATGAATGGGGGAGGGGCAGAGAGAGAGGGAGACACAGAATCGGAAACAGGCTCCAGGCTCTGAGCCATCAGCCCAGAGCCCGACGCAGGGCTCGAACTCATGGACCGTGAGATCGTGACCTGGCTGAAGTCGGACGCTTAACCGACTGCGCCACCCAGGCGCCCTAGGAAATTGTAAGTTTTTAATGCCTCTTAGTCTTTTGTCTTTAGCCAAGAAGGCGTTCAAGACCTTGGACTCTCAGGATAGGTCACCCTGTGTCATAAAGGTTTTGTAAGCTCCGTACTGCTCTCTGTCGCTTTCTAGATAGCGAATAACTTTTCTTTTTGATTTCTTTTTTAATCCAACGTTAGCAGCAGCCCCCTTTTAGTTTCCAAACGGGAAATATTTCCAGTCATTTTTAAGTTACTTATGTCTGATTTTATTGGATTGTCACTCGGGAAAGTGTGTCTTATAAGATCTCAGTGCGGGTACTTGGGTGGCTCAGTCAGTTAAGCGTCCAACTCTTGGTTCAGGTTCAGGTCATGATCTCCCGATTCATGAGATCATTGGACTCTGCTCTGGTAGTGTGGGGCCTGTGGGATTCTCTCTCTCTCTCTCTCTCTCTCTCTGCCCCTCCCCCACTTTGTGTGCACATGCACACACATGCTCTCTCTCAAAATAAATGAATAAACTTTGAAAAAATCTCATTGCTTTTGAATTTTTAAAGTTTTAACTGTGGACTTCTATCACTTCTCTTTCTCTATGATAGGATATCATCTCTAATATCTCTAGGATATTCCTGTCCCTTTGAAAATAATGTGTATTCCCTCCTCGATGGATGCAAGTTTCTCTAAGTCCCAGTTACCTCTGGTTTATTGATTGTATTTTTTTAAATTCCTCTATGTTCTTAAATTTCATGTTGGATATGCCTTCTAAGGGGGCATCCTACAAGTCTCTGATTATAATAGTGATTTTGTTAAGTTCCTCTTGAATTCGTAATCATTTTTGGTTTATGCTTTTAGCTTCTAGAGTTTGGTACATACGTGCTGTGTCTGTTACATAGGTTTAACAAATGTCAGCTTTGTGGTTACAAAATGGCGCGGACATCCTGTTGAATGGTTGTGACCTTTCCGTTCATCTTCTTCCATGGGGAGATCTCTCTTGTGGTTCATCTGTGGTTGACGTTGAGTCTCAGTTAAAGCCTTGGAAAGGGGTGTTTGGGTATCAGAGTTGCTGGCCCTTTGCTTACCTCCAGAGATCGTTCTTTCAACCTGCCCAGTGGGAGATGGCTGGGTACAGGAGTCTTAGGCTGCAGTTCTGCTGTTTGAGATGTCACCCCCCCATGTCAGTGTCACAGGTGAGAAGTCATAGGCCCTCCTGATGAATTTTTCTCCATGTGCATGTTGGGGAAGGAGGTGCAATCTGAGAGGAGGAGGAAAGAGTATCAACCAGTGATGCCACCATTCAGAATTCCAGGAGGCACCAGCCCTGTCCACTGTCCTCACAAGAAACACAGGTCTGTGAGTCAAGCTCTTCCCAGCACCTGCCACTCTCTTGTACTCACCCAGTGCATGGGGGGAAATACTTCCACAGGTTTCTCCACCAGACAGTCCTCAGAGCTGAAGGCTTCACACGAACCCCACTGCCCTTAGACTTCGGCAGGAGGACCCCATGCGAGGCAGAGAGATGGAGTGAGCATGAACACACCAGGAGTTGCTGTCTTCCATGTTCCCAGAATCCTCCTCATCCCTCTCAGCACAGGGCTCTTGGAGCGAGGCTCGCTCGAGATATGCACTCTCCATATTTAGAGATCTCTCAGTAATGACAAAGCTGTTACACAGTAGCCGGAGCATCCTTTTAAACAGATTAGGTGCTAAATGTTTCCCTAAAATAAAGCTGAATGCATGGAATCAGTGTTCTCCTTAAAAATATATATATGGGGCGCCTGGGTGGCTCAGTCGGTTAAGTGTTTAAGCGTCCAACTTTGGCTCAGGTCGTCCTCTTACAGCTCAGCGTCAGGGTCTGTGCTGACAGCTCAGGGCCTGGAGCCTGCTTCAGATTCTGTGTCTCCCTCTCTCTCTGCCCCTCCTTTGCTTGTGCTCTTTCTCTCTCTCTCTCTCAAAAATAAATAAACATTAAAAAAAAAAAAAAAAAAGAATGGAAGGCAATTGGGTGGCTCAGTTTGTTGGGCGCCTGACTCTTGATTTCGGCTCAGATCGCAATCTCAGCACTTGTGAGGTCGAGCCCTACGTCAGGCTGGGCTGACAGCACGGAGCCTGCTTGGGATTCTCTCTTTCCCTCTCTCTCTGCTCCTCCCACCCCCCTCCTCTCTCTCTCAAAATAAATAAACTTAAAAAAAGAAGAGCGCTAAAAATTTTAGACATTTGGCTTGTATGTGGTCCCGGAAATCTACCAGCCAGACTGCTTTTGAAAAGGGAAGAACCCACAGTGCATGGGGTGACAGTCCAGAGCATTGGTGACCTCCTTGGAGAAAATATCCCACAAGAGACCATCTGATTAGAAAGCAGAATCCATGAAATAAACTTGTTTGGCTATGTCTGCATCCTTTTGTAAGGCCTGTGCTCACTAAGAAGAAAGAAAAGGCTGTTATCCACTGGTGACAGAAAAGCAGTAAAAGCCACTTAGAGACCTTCTGAAAGTTGTATTCTAATATATAGCTGATCAGAGGTAGGAAAGGGGGAAGGAGGAAACCTTGCAAGATTCAAGAAATCGTTGACTAAGTCAGAGAAACATATCATATGTTTTCACTCATATGTGGATCTTGAGAAATGTAACAGAAGACCATGGGGGGAGGGAAAGGGAAAAGAAATACAAACAGAGAAGGAGGCAAACCCACAAGAGACTCTTAAATACAGAGAACAAACTGAGG
Source organism: Herpailurus yagouaroundi (assembly GCF_014898765.1). Classification (NCBI taxonomy): domain Eukaryota; kingdom Metazoa; phylum Chordata; class Mammalia; order Carnivora; family Felidae; genus Herpailurus; species Herpailurus yagouaroundi. Next base: position 5,062,398 of record NW_024412444.1, read on the forward strand.
GTTGATCAGAGGGTGGAGGAGAGGGGAAAGTGGGTGATGGGCCTCGAGGAGAGCACTTGTTGGGGTGAGCCCTGGGTGTTGTATGTAAGCGATGAACCACGGGAATCTACCCCCAAAACCAAGAGCACACTTCACACACTGTATGTTAACCAATTTGACAACTTACATTAAAAGAAGACAGAGACAGACAGAAATAGTTGACTATATGGAGACACAACTGTTTTGTGTCTTGTATAAAGCTAAGAAATAACGGGGGGGGGGGTTCAAAGAAGAAGAAGCAATTGGTCTCTTGGACTAGAATAAAGTATATTTTTGAATTTTTTAAATTGTAAAATATATATAACAGAAAATTGGCCACGTTAACCATTTTTAAGTGTTTCATTCAGTGGCATGAATTACATTCACAGTGTCGTGCAACCTTCACACTATGTCCAAAATGTTTTCACCTCCCAAAACAGTAACCTTGCGATGATGAAGCACTAACTACCCCCCCTCCCTCCCTTTGGTCCCCAAAAACCTCTATTCAACTTGCTGTCTTTATGAATTTGCCTATAGAATGAAATATTCTTTGGACTGGGGAGTAGTAAAAAGTTGGAGCCTGGGTGAAAAGACTAATCCTTAATGGATTCAGTACTTAATTGTGCAGACAAGGGAAGCCATGTAAGAGTGCAGGGCAAGAAATATGGCCTGATCAGAATGTTGCTTTCAGAAGCTTCATCTGGCAGAAGTTTGGGAGACAAATGGGGGTCTGGAGACCAGTTGAGAGGCTGTTATAAAGGCCCAGGCTGGGGGGGGGGGGTGTTGGGGGGGAGAGAATTTGTACTGCTACTGAAATGGAAAAGAAGATTTAAGAGGCGTTTGGGGGAACATATAAGGGAAGCCATTGCACGGCCTGGCAAAAATGCCTTGGGGATACAGGAAGGGGAGAGGGCAGCTGTTTTGAGTCTGGATATAACTCAGGTGATTCATTTTTTTTTTTTTATTAACTAATTTTTAAACTATACATTTGAAATTGGGCTGCTACTTAAAAGACACAGAAACAGTCATTTAAATGATCAACAGAGAGTAGGAGCCCAAGTTCAGAATTAGTAAAACCCACATCAGACGACAAGAGAATTCTCTTCTCTTCTGTGTCAAGGTTCACGTGAACACGGCACTTTGCAGAAGGGAAAGAGGTACACAAGCCTGGGGTCATCAATCAGTGTAGGGAGACTGAAGGTCAGAATTCAGGGGAAGGAGAGGGAGGCAATTCCATATGGAGGTTCCATGCTGGTGGGGGAGTATGGTGTTGTTAATCTTCGACACCAGGCAGTGTGATATCATGGCTGGGAGCACGCGGTCTGATCCAGACCTCCTAAGTTCGAATCCTACAGTGTCATGGACTAGCTGTGTGGCCTTGGTCAAGGTACTTAACCTCTCTGAACCTCTGTAATATGGGTAAATGATCGTATTTATCTCATTATACTTGTTGACTTAATATTCGCCCAGTGTTTAACGAAGTACCCAGCACATGGTAAATGCTGAATGAGTTTGGTGCCGTTATTAGTATTTTTAAGGCAATTTAAAATATAAAGCAAAATAAAGGTTTCCCTGTAAGTTTGAACAATTTAATTTACCAAGAAAATCAGAAACGAAGAAATCACAAAGTCTTAGAAAGCAGCCACGGTGAAAGGGTCTACTCTCCGTGGTTTGAGTTGACCCTTCAAGGACACTAGCCTCCAGGTCAATGCTAATTACTCTCCTTTGGGTTAAACGTTATCTTAAAAATACACAATTGGGAGCATCATAAGTCACTTTAAAAAATTCTTTGGTTTGGAATTTGTTTAAATTTCTTTCTTTCTTTCTTTCTTTCCTTCTGTCTTTCTTGAGAGAGAGAGAGAGAGAGAGAGAGAGAGAGAGAGAGAGAAAGAGATCTGGGGAAGGGCAGAGAGAGAGAGAGGGAAAGAGAGAATCCCAAGCAGGCTTGCGCTGTCAGCAGAGCCCGCTGCGGGGCTGGAACCCACAAACCATGAGATCATGACCTGAGTCAAAATCAAGAGTCCCACCCTTAACAGCCTGAGCCATCCAGGGGCCCCAATATTTTTTTCTTAATGGAGTTTTGGTTTGTCCCCACCGCCGGGGTCTACCTCTTCGGGTTATTTTGTTCTGCTTGCCTACCACATGCGATGATGAGTTGAGCCCATAGTAGGGGCTGAAGCAATACATGATTGACTACATGAAGAATATACTAAGTTATTCACGTGTTCCGTTGTGTCCGTTGCTTCCGTTGTAACTAAAATCAGGGGCAGGGTTTCAAAGGTCACATCCAATTTTTAAATAAGTGGATTTTCCTATGATGTTTCTCCTGTGAAATTAGGAAGAAGCCCACATTCGCTCTTCTTAATATCGAGTGCCTGCACCCATTACCCCCTGGCCCTGGGCGGCCCGCCTGACCCACCTTGCCCTGCGGGCCTGGAGCCCGGGAGCGAGGACTCCACACTTGGGGCTCTGCGCGACTCAGTGGGCACTGCTGCCCTCTGCTGGGAGTCTCGAGAAACAGCGCACTCCCTACCCTCCACCCGGCTGATTTTCAGAAGAAAGGAGCTGAATACCTCTGAAACCCTCCAACTCCCCGCCTACCCCGTGCGCCCTACCAGGAAAAGCTCCAAAGAAAGCAGTACTAAGTAGTATAAATGAGAAATAAGAAGTCCAATACGGTTGTGATTTATGCCATGATTAGACCACAGATCTTGTTTAAAAGTTCATTATTTAATTCCTTCCCAAAGTTTACTTTCTCCTGCCTTTGGGTTGCTGAATCTGCTGCTGGTGGAAACAGTGCCATTTCAAGGGGCCCCGCGTAGGTGTTTCAAGTTTATCTTGAGAAATAGGAATTCGCATGGGGCATGTCCCCCTAGACTGGTGGCAGCACCCTGTGGCAGTCATGCTCTGTGGTTGTGTCCTAGACTCTTCTGATGACCACAATCGGACACTCACTCTTTTTCTTTTTCTCTTTGGCATTTTGTGTCCTAGCAGTTACCTCTGAATTTATACCTTTTTTTTTTTTTTTTAATTTATACCTTTTCAAAAAACGTGTATTTATTTTTGAGAGAGAGCACTGGTGGGGGAGGGGCAGAGAGAGAGGGAGACAGAGGATCCAAGGCAGGCTCTGTGCTGACAGTGGCGAGGCTTATGCGGGGCTTGAACCCCCCAACCATGAGATTATGACCTAAGCCAACGTCGGATGCTCAACCCACCAAGTCACCCAGGCGCCCAGCTTTATACCTTTTGTATTGCCTTTCCGCCTTTGTTCCCTTTATCATTTTCGTTATTAAATGATAACATTTGGTTTCTGGAAATCACTGCATCAGAGCCCATAAAGATCTTCTTTATTATTTTTTCACTGCTGTGCAGTATTTCATAGTGCGTTATAGGCTATAGTTTGTTCAGCCCATTTCCTATATTGGGCATTGCAATTGTTTCCGATATCGTACAATTTCAAATAGTGCTGTCATCTATAACATGTGTAGAACCATGTGCATACGTGTTTTTGTGTTCCTGGAGGTTTGTCTTCAGGGCAGGCTGCTAGAAGTGATTGCTAGACGAAACGGTGAGGGTGTTCACAGTTTTGTTCACTTTTACCCAATGGCTCTTCCTGGGGGCAGAGATACACTCTGACACTGTTAGTGACTAGCATTTATTGTAAGGATACTTGTGATGAGGAAGGAAGGAAGGAAGGAAGGAAGGAAGGAAGGAAGGAAGGAAGGGAGGAAGGAAGGGAGGAAGGAAGGAAGGAAGGAAGTCTCCAGGGAGACTGGAATACTAGCCATGTGGTCCTGTCTCCTGAGTCCTCCAGAAAAGAGGCTGGTTGGTGCGGTAGGGCAAGGCTTGCGCCTAGAACTCCTTGGAAGGTCAGAAGCAGTAACACAGCTTGCCCTCATAGGTTTGCTGCTGGTTCTGGACCTAAAGCACCCTGGGGCTGCTGAATATTCATTCAACAGCCAGCAGGGCTGGTATAGGGAGCAGGTGACGGTCTGCTCCGAATGAAAGAATCCAGGGCCATGAAACAGAACATCGTTTTCAGAGCCAAATGCTCTCACATAAAGGCGTGAAGCCACTCCCTGCCATCCCTGTGCTCTTCCCAAGGTCACCACCTGACGTCCTTGCTCTACAGACACAAACCCCTTCCTCCTGCTCCTTCCTCCTTGCTCATGATTTCAGCTTGCTCTGAACTTAGGGCTACTCTGTCCCCACATCCTCTCTCTTCCATGACACCGGTTTCTCTGCCCACTCACCCATTTCGAATTCCAGGTCTGAAAAGCACAAGTCTGAATGTCCCGTATCTTTCCTTCAGCTCAGAACTTCTCATGCCAGGACCTCTCCTCGGCCAGAGGTAGATGTCCACCTGCAATTCACACACAGTACGGCACCCAGGGTCCTGCGTCTACAAGATCAGCCCCTCCCAGGGGGGCTATGGGTGGGACTGGAGCTATGACAGGTAACATGACTGACAGGTGCAAGGTGGCAATTTACCAGGAATGGAACAGTGGCCACTCTTCATTTCAGACTTCACCTGGTATGTTCCCAATGGCTGCACAAGGCCGTTGCAAGTCCCTGCTCTTTCCCGTCGCTGTCTTGTTTTTGAACAGTGAAGGGAGGAAAAGCTTTAAAACCTTTTCATTACTACTTATTCTGTGTATGAAGGGAGGTAATTACTCACGGAATCAAGAAACTTGACATTAGGTAACTTCCTTTAAGGGGGATCCCAAACCAAGCCCATCCTTTTTGTCTTGCCCTAACTGTCACCTGACCAAAGAGCCTTTCCTTGGCATCTCTGTTCCACTAACGTGTTCATGTCATCACGGTTCTCGCCACTGTCTGAACCGTGTACTTAGTGGTTCCCTCTTTGTGTGTCTTTCCCCATCTCTCCCCCACCAGAATGTGAGCCCGTGAACCTGGTGCCCACTGGCCTGTTCTGCACCCCGGAACCCAGACTGCATTAGTACAGTCCCACCTGGCACACGATTTGGCACGAGCCACAGTTGGGCAACACAGCGGCAGCCCAACAGACACTTGTTGAGAACATCAGTATACTAACCGTGGCGTTGCGTGCTTGTGTCGTGCTGTGCCCACACACGTTTGCCACTTCCTGCTCTGTGCAAGTGTCTTCTTGTAATCCCAAAAAAAAAAAAAAAAAAAAAAAAAAAAACCCCAAAACCTAACTGATATTGATGACATCAGTTACTCAAGCTTGTTAACTGGATCCAGGAAGGAGAGCACTTTCTAAGCCCTCTTCGGGCTCCAAAATGCTCCTCTGGAAAGGTGTAATTAGTGAGGAAGAAATGAGCACGCTGGATCGGCTGACCGTTATGCTGCAATCACACGGACATCCTGTGTGCTCCAAGCAGATGCTTTCTGTAAAGAACACACCCCATAAGGCGTCATTAATAACTGGCCAGCAGGAAAGACGCTGGCAGGAGCAAAGATCATCGTGCACGCAAACCCATCCCAGACGTAAGCAGGGGATTTGTGACCAGGGCCTCTCACATCAAGTCTTTGAAATTCAGTGAAAAACGCCAGAGTGCATGTAATCAAAAGTGAGTACCAACACAGTCGAGCAGATAAAGTTAATTATACAGTACGAGGAACTTTTTTTTTTTTTTTTTTTTTTTTGCAGTGGGTATGGCACTCATCACAAGAACAGCCAGCAGGGCTGGTACAGGGAGCAGGTGACGGTCTGCTCAGAATGAAAGAATCCAGTGCCCTGAAACACAACATCCTTTTCAGAGCCAAATGCTCTCACATAAAGGCGCAGTACAAAGGCTGTGAAGGAGGAGGAGGGCTTGCTTCCTAGGCTCTCTAAATAAAACCAGGCCCGACTAGAAAAGCGCTTGTGATCCTGATAATAAATGAAGAAAGTATGATTTAAAAATAAGCCCCGGAAGCAGTGCAAATAAAGAAGGCATACGTGCCCTCGGCTCACCGTAGCCTGTTTCGATTAAACATTCTAATTTCTGCGGAGCAGGATTCTAAAAGAAGATGCCTATTTATTTTCCCTCTGTGAGAGTACAAAGATTCCCAAACTTCAAGCTTAGAGAAGGCTCTCTGTAAAACGAGTTAATGCCGTCAAATCGAGCTAATGGCTGCAGAGAGATTCACGGAATGGGTGATTTAGTGTCCAATAATGAGTTGTCGATAAGGGGCAAAGAGCTGCCGTGGTCAACGAACTCATAGCAACAGTTCAGGGTTCGATTGATTTCTTAGCAATCAGTGGTAACGGTGCTAAAAAGCAAGGAAAAAGACAGATTTGACTGGAAATTTGTCTCCTGTGCGCTGAGTGGAGAGCAGGACTATGCGTGTGGTTCGGAGGGCCTTGGCACCTGGCATGGCATGAGTCACAGAATCCCCTGTAATTCCGACTCTCTGGCCATTTCAGTGTGGTTAAGAATCTGTACTAAGGGGGCGCCTGGGTGGCTCAGTCGGTTAAGCTTCCGACCTCGGCTCAGGGCATGATCCCGTGGTTCGGGAGTTCGAGCCCCGCCTCAGGCTCTGTGCTGACAGCTTGGAGACTGGAGCCTGCTTTGGATTCTATGTCTCCTCTCTCTCTGCTCGTGCTCTATTTCTCTCTCTCAAACATAAATAAGCATTAAAAAAAAAAAAAAAAGAATCTGTTGTAGGAAGAATTGGAACCCAAAATATATTAGTCATATCTCACTGAAACTGCCTTCTCTGTATTAATGACGATATACGCAGGTTTTCCCCTTTAACTCAGTAACGAATTTTTGATCATATATCCGGCTCTTATCACAAATCTGAATCTCTGATGACTTTTTTTCTTAATTCTTCGCTGATGAACTTGAGTTAATCCATTCCTCTCTTTGGAAACAGTTCTTGTTTTTGCTCTAAGTTTTATCACATTAGGCAATATTTACATTGGGTTTTGTTTAAAACTGGGGTTCACCTGAAATCATCAAATTACAGAAATGAATATTTTCACACAAATTACCCAAGAGATATATCTTCACAGGAAAGTATGAAAACGGAGGTGAGAGGTACAATAAATGAGCACTAAAAGTGTGCCAGGTATAAATGCCAAAATGTCGTCTGCATTCGCTGTAATCTGTGCATTATTTTCATTCAGGAATGCTGATTGCAGGGGTGCCTGGGTGGCTCAGGTAGTTAAGTATCAGACTTCGGCTTGGGTCATGATGTCATGGTTCGTGAGTTCGAGCCCCAAGTGGGACTCTTTGCTGACAGCTTGGAACCTGCTTGGGATCCTCTCTCTTTCTCTCTCTCGGCCCCTCCCCCCTCAAAATAAATAAACTTCGAGAAAAAAAAAAGTGCTCATTGCTCTTGGAATCCACCTCTCTGACCACGGGGTTGAAATCCTTCCTCCAATGGAGAGACTCCACCAGAAACACAGGTTTCTAGAAGTGTCCACAGTCAATAACACATTTACAAAAACACCCTCGTAATATAACTGTGAAGAAACATAAGAGTTGTGGATATAAAGTCTTCACAATTCTGAGTTCAAAAGAGGGCAGTAAAACAAAAAAGCAGAGCCTCGTCTTCTTGTCTCAAATATTGAAATACGTTCTTCAAATTATTCAAGTCCTGTATGGCTTGTAAAGATTGATCTTGAAAAAACAAAACCACAGGGTTGGATGACAGCTTCTCCCTAATAGAATCCTACCATCTGGAGAGCATCACGTCTCGCCTTGTGTTTTGGGGGGTTGGCCCCCATATTTCTAAGCAATTTGCTTTTGCTACATCCTCTTCTTCTCCAGTTGTAAATAGTAACTTTTAAGTCCCCGCTAGGGAAGATAGAGCCCCACCCAGACATACATGTTCTCAGACTCTCTGAGGGTAGATTCAGTCCTGGGCTTGTTACCAGGCACAGGGGTGCTGGAGCATGTGGCCCCAGGGGCCCGAATAGACCTGCTTCCGCCACTCACCAGTGACAAAAGCCAAAGGTAGAGTGACAAGTGGTGGGGAAACAAGAAAGGAATTTATTTCAGTGAGGCCAACACCGGGAAGACAGTAGACTCGTGCCTCAAAGACTGTCTCCAAAAGAGCCGAAAATAATTTTCGGTTTATATAAGGAGACTGCGGGGCCACGGCCGGTAGGTATGTGCAGGTGGGCAGGAAAGGTCAGGCAGGTCACTGTCCTGGGGTCAATCACGCAGGGTCCTCCTGGTGCCTGGGTGGTCCCTAGTGTCGGAGGGGTCATATCTGTCCCCAGCCCTGGATGCTTGGCCCTCCTGGGTCTTTTGCCTGCGTTAAGAGATAAGCTGAAAAGACAAACTTAATCAATTAGAAAGTACTGACTGAGGTCAGAATGGAAGTCGTTGAAGTCCTTTCTCAGGTGGGAGAAAAAAAAAGTTAGGACGAAAACACAAGGGGATCTGGGTGGGTGAAGAGAACAGGGGTCTGCCCCGTTCTCAATGGCTGGCCTCACCTTCATCAGTCCCACCAACCACCCCCCCCCCACCAGTCTGTTCCTACCATCGTTTGCCTTCCATTCTTGCCCAGTGCCTACCTGTTGTAACTATATAAATGTCACTCATGGTGGAGTATTTTAGAATTACATTTCATTTTTCTTGTACAACTTTGGTACAATTGGAATTAATAATTTGTGTGTGTGTGTGTGTGTGTGTGTGTGTGTGTCTGCATGTGTTTTGGCATGGTTTTCCAAACTCCTATGACTGCCTCACCCCTGAAATTTTAGGCAAGAGTATAAAGGTGTTCTCACTATTTTCAAGCTCCTCATGGGGGCGCCTGGGTGGCTCAGTCGGTTAAGCGTCCGACTTCAGCTCAGGTCATGATCTCACAGTTCATTAGGTCGAGTCCCCCATCGGGTTCTGTGCTGACAGCTCAGAGCCTGGAGCCTGCTTCGGATTCTGTGTCTCCCTCTCTCTCTCTGGCCCTCCCCCACTCGTGCTCTGCCTCTCTCTCTCAAAAAAAATAAACATTAAAAAAAATTTTTTTAAAAACCTCATTATATATTTGATCTGTTCCTTCTTCTTGGAAACTCCTTTCTGGAGCTCCACCCCCATTTATTCACTCCTTCATTCAGGAAATATCTGTGGGTGCTTGCTAGGCACCAGGCCCTGTTGTAGGCATTGGGCATAGCAGTACCCATGACAGAAATCTTGCCCTTGTGGAGTTTATACTGGTGTTGGGGGAGACATGAATAAGGAATAAGTATACTAAAAAGTATTATTTTAGAAGATAGTCTATTTCATGGGAAAAAGAATGAGCTTGGTAAAAAGGATTGGGAAGGCAGGCAGCGAGACATAATGAAATTCTAAAGAGACAGGTGGGTCCCTATCAAAATAACGCCAGCATTCTTCGCAGAGCGAGAATAAACAATCCTAAAATTTGTATGGAACCAGAAAAGACCCCAAATACCCAAAGTAACATTGAAAAAGAAAACCAAAGCTGGAGGCATCACAATCCCGGACTTCGAGCTGTATGACAAAGCTATGATCATCAAGACAGTATGATATTGGCACAAAAACAGACACTCAGATCAATGGAACAGAACAGAGAAATGGGCCCACAAACGTATGGCCAGCTAATCTTTGACAAAGCAGGAAAGAATATCCACTGGAATAAAGACAGTCTCTTCAGCAAATGGTGTTGGGGAAACTGGACAGCAACATGCAAAAGAATGACCCTGGACCACTTTCTAACACCATACACAAAAATAAGCTCAAAATGGATGAAAGACCTAAATGTCAGACAGAAAGCCATCAAAATCCTAGAGGAGAAAGCAGGCAAAAACCTCTTTGACCTTGGCCACAGCAACTTCTTACTCGTCTCCAGAGGCCAGGGAAACAAAAGCAAAAATGAACTACTGGGACCTCATCAAAATAAAATCTTCTGCACAGTGAAGGAAACAATCAGCAAAACTAAAAGGCAACCGATGAAATGGGAGAAGATATTTGCAAATGACATATCAGATAAAGGGTTAGTACCCCAAATCTATAAAGAACGTATCGAACTTAACACCCAAAAAACAAATAATGCAGTGAAGAAATGGGCAAAAGACATGAATAGACTCTTCTCCAAAGAAGACTTCCAGAGGGCCAACCGACACATGAAAAAATGCTCAATATCACTCATCATCAGGGAAATACAAATCAAAACCACAAGGAGATACCACCTCACACCTGTCAGAATGGCTAACATTAACAACTCAGGCAACAGCAGGTGTTGGCGAGGATGCGGAGAAAGAGGATCTCTTCTGCATTGTTGGTGGGAATGCAAACGGGTGCAGCCACTCTGGAAAACAGTCAGAAGGTTCCTCAAAAAGCTAAAAATAGAACTACCCTATGACCCAGCAATCGCACTACTAGGTTATTTATCCAAGGGATACAGGTGTGCTGTTTCGAAGGGACACATGCACCCCCGTGTTTATAGCAGCACTATCGACAAAAGCCAAAGTATGGAAAGAGCCCAAATGTCCACCAATAGACGAATGGATAAAGAAGATGTGGTATATATATATACAATGGAGTGTTACTTGGCAATCGAAAAGAACGAAACCTTGCCATTTGCAACCATGTGGATGGAACTAGAGGGTATGATGCTCAGTGAAATTAGAGAAAGACAAATATCATATGACTTCACTCATATGAGGAGTTTAAGATACAAAACAGATGAGCATAAGGGAAGGGAAGCAAAAATAATATAAAAGGGGGACAAAACATAAGGGATCCTTAAATATGGAGAACAAACAGAGGGTTACTGGAGGGGTTGTGGGAGGGTGGATGGGCTAAATGGCTAAGGAGCATTAAGGAATCTACCCCTGAAATCATTGTTGCACTATATGCTAACTAACTTGGATGTAAATTTAAAAAATAATTAATTAAAAAATTAAATAAAGAGGCAGGTAGGTATGGCCCCCCTGAGAGGTAACATTTGAGTAGCCTTGAGTGGAACGAGAGTGTCTTGGGGCAGCATATTCCAGGCAGAGGGAATAGTCAGGGCAGAGGCCCTGCGAGGAGTAGATGCCAGGTATGTGCAGGCAAGGGCTAGGAGGCAGGGCCTGCAGCAGAGTGAGTGAAGGGAAACATGGAGAAGAAGAGCAGGGACTTTGGCAAATGCCATCTTGCAGGGCCTGCGGGCCACTGTGGGGACTTGATTTCACAAGTAAAATGGGGAACTTAAATCTTGAAAGGATGATGCCTTGCTGGTTGCTTTGTCAAGAAGATCGCAAGGGGAGAAGCGGGGAGACCAGGTAGGAGACCACAGTGATCCAGGTAAGAGATCATGGTGGGCAGGACCAGGTGACAACAGTAGGGATGGTAGAAAGTGGTCAGAGTCTGGATAGATTTGGGAGTTAGAGTAAGATTTCCTGGTGGACTGAGCATGTGTGTATGTGTGTGTGCGTGTGTGTGTGCCTGCGTGTGTGTGTGTGTGTGTGTGTGTGTGTGTGTGTGTGTATGAGAGAGAAAGAGAGAGAGAGAGACTTGTCAAGGAAAACCTACCCTTACTCCAATTTTGATGAGCTGCTGTCTAGGTCACCTGCAAGGTTGTCATCCTGAGATGTACCTTGATACCCTCCCAGAGATACTTCTTCTCATGGGTGGGATTTCCCATTTTCTGGGGGGAGTTCATCCTCTGTGACTTCCTTCCTAGGAATGGGTGCATGGGAGGTAAGTTTTTGAGATGTTGCCAGTCTTAAAATCCCTATATTCATCGTAGAATAAGAGTTGAGTCTGGAGTTCTAGGCTGGAAACCATTTTACTTCAATCTTGAGGGCCTTGTCCCATTGACTTCTGGTCACCAGTGTTGCATTTCAGGAGCTACCTATCATTCTGATTCTTATTCCTGTCCAGGTGACCTTATTTCTTCTCTTTGAAAACCTTCACAATTTTCTCCTTGAGCCCAGTGTTTTAAGTTTGCACAGTGAAGTATCCTAAAAAAAAAATCCACACTGCTGGCTGTGCAATGGATTCTTTGAAACTTGAAATGCCGTCTCCTTCAGTTCTAGGATGTCTGTCTTCTCAGGTTTCTCTATTCTTTCTAGAATTCTTACTCAGATATTGGCTTTTCTGGACTGCTTCTTTCTGTACACCACCAGGGAATTTCCTAGTTCAAATTCTCCTGAAGAGAACAGAATTCACCCAACCAGCTCATCTAGTTGAGATAAGCCAGATTAGTCATGAACTGCCAACCAGACAATGAATTGGTTTCCTTTGGCTTCACTTGGTCTAATCAGTTCTGGGTCATGTGACACAGCAGCCACTCCCAGGAGTTCCATCAGCAGGAGGGTAGACATTTGAGAACAGGCCTATTTTGTTAAGATAGAGCTGTCTGCAAATATTCTTTGCTGTCAAGTCTTATGTCAAGTAATGAGTTCTGGATTAGAAAAATACGATCATAATATATGTATATTTTTTGCCTAGTAAATTATGAAAATATTTTATGTATTTTTAGACTTATATTCCAGATGGATCAAAGACTAAAGCACTGAAAGAAAGAAAGAAAGAAAGAAAGAAAGAAAGAAAGAAAGAAAGAAAGAAAAATATATTTAAGGAAACGTGGGTTAATACTTTCCAAACCATGATGTTGGAAATATCTTACTAAGACCTGACTGTGAGAACAGAGACCATAAAGGAAAAGATTGATAAATTTAACTATATAAACATGGTAAACTTTTATGTTGAGAAGATTCCAGAAAAATGTAAAACAATAGGGAAATTTGCAACACTTGACAGTTAAGATCCTTAAGATATGAAGAGTGCTTACAAATTAATAAGAAAATTCCATAGAAGAATTGACAAAGCAAAAGAGGCATTTCATAAGAGGAAATACATATAGTAGTAGAAACATGAAAGAAATTCAACCTTATGATAATAAAATAAATGTAAAGGAAAAGCAACATTGCTATTGTTGCCAAAGCTTAAAATGGTTGACAGAAGTGTACTGATAAAGAGGGAGATGGGTCCTCTGTTTAATACTGGTGGGACCGTAAATTGCTCTGTCATTTTTTTGAAAACTAATTTATATAATTCTTACACAGTATGTCAAAATATAAAATGCTTAGACTCTCTTATTCAGAAATTACACTTTTAGGGATTTGGATTAAGGAATAATTGTATAAATATGTAAATTTATACACATACATGATCAGTAGTATGGTATTTATAAGACTGAGGAAATAAAAATTATCCAAATTGATAGCAATTAAGGATTGATGGAATAAAAGTTGGTACATGAAAACAATGAAATCTAAAACAAAAAAAAATTTTTAATGGGTACCTGGATGGCTCAGTCACTTGATCATCTGACTCTTGATTTTGGCTCAGGTCATGATCCCACTGTCATGGGCTCAACCCCTGAATTGGGAGCAGGCTGAGTGTGGAGCCTGCTTGGGATTCCCTCTCCCTCTCTCTCTCTTTCTCCTTCTCTCTCTCTCTCTCTCTCTCTCTCTCTCTCTCTCTCTCTGTTCATAGCACCTGGTACTTTGCAACCATGCAATAATATTTGTTGAATGAGTGAATGAATGAAAGATGGTTTAGAGAGTTCTTCGCTGAAAGTTTAACATGATGGAGTGCTAGTAATTTTTTTCTGTGTTCTTTATATTTTCTCTATCATCTGAGGGGTCCTCAAAATGCTTATTTTTACCAAAACAAGTAAATAATTTAAAAATGTGTGGTATGATGCCTACTGCTGTCCCAAATTTTCACTGCCTATATAAACTGGCTCAACTCCTCTGGAAAACCATGTGACATTACATTTTTAAAAGTCATAGAACGTTCTTTCCCTTTGTTAATCCTGCATGGGAATGCATGCTAAGGGAAATAACCGCAAAATATCAAATGATGTACGCACCCAAGGATGTTCATCCCAGTTGTTTTTTTCATTATTTTTTTTAATATTTATTTTTGAGAGAGAGAGAGCACGCGCGCTCGCACGCGCGCGCGCGCACACACACACACACACACACACACACACACACACACACGAGTGGGGGAGGGGCAGAGAGAGAGGGAGACACAGAATCCAAAGCAGGCTCCTGGCTCTGAGCTGTCAGCACAGAGCCGGATGTCGGGCTCGAACTCATGGACCGTGAGATCATTACCTGAACCAAAAGCTTAACCCACGGAGCCACCCAGGCGCCTCATCTCAGTTTTTATAGTAGGAAAACAATAACCATGGCCGACCTAAAGTTACCTCTCATGGAGGGAAGAGTAAAAGTAAATTATGGCAAATTCACCAGATGGAATTTCATGTAACTAGTACCGAGTCTGAAGACCCTATAGCAACATGAACAAAAAGGCTGAAAATGCAGGCGTGCAATGGTTTAAATGATGCAAAAACAAAATGTTAATGTCGTTGTATTAAGGCTGGAATTCGGGGTGCCATTTCCTTAGACTAGAGGAAAGAACGTGGGTTTTGCAGCTGTGGACAGAGGTTTTTCCCCTGGCATTGCTGAATAGCTGATACACAGCCTTGCTCGGGCAGAGTACGGATGCCACAAATTTTGGTGTCTGTTTTTATTGTTGCTGTTATTGACGATGATGATGGTGGTGGTGGTGGTGATATTTTCAAAAACTTTGCCAGCTCCTGTCACTTAGGAACGGAATGAAAAGTACACTAGCTAAAAAGCGAGGGAGGGAGACTTTTGGAAAATCGAACTTGGGAGTCGGGCCTCTAGCATACAGGGACTCTAGGGGGCCTAGAGCGAGGGAAAGCCGTTTGGGACCACACGGGGGCGCCGGCGCTCATGCCGGGCGAGGTGTTCCGCAGCGCGTCCAGCAGAGGACGCCGCTGGCGGAGGCTGACCCGGGACCGGAAGCCGGGCCGGAGGCTGCCGGGCGCGCTCGCCGACTCCTCCCGCTTCCGCTGCCGCAGCCGCCGCGGATCAGCGCCGAGTTGCCGTCCGCCCTCAGCCGCTACCGCCGCCGCCGAGATGCCGCTGGAGAACCTCGAGGAGGAGGGTCTGCCCAAGAACCCCGACCTGCGCATCGCGCAGCTGCGTTTCCTGCTCAGCCTGCCCGAGCACCGCGGAGACGCGGCCGTGCGCGACGAGCTGATGGCGGCCGTCCGGGATAATAGTGAGGCCCGCGCGAGCGCCGAGTCAGCGGCCTAGGCCCGGGCTGGCCCCGCGTCCCGGAGCCCGCGGGCATTTTCCCCGCAGGGGCTCGGGGCGCCCCGTGACGGGCCCCCGGAGACCAGGCTCGCCTTCTCGGGCTCTCAGGACCTTCCCTCCCATAGGGGTGCCCTACGGGGCCCTGCCGCCGTGCCGTCAGAGGGGTCTGCGTGTGTGGCGGCCCTTCCCCTCTGAAGGCGGCTTGGGCGGGAGTGCCGAGGTGCCGAGCTGCGTGCCCGGCACAGAAGAAGGGCTCGGGACCTGCCGTCCTCAGCGGCTAGGCCTGGGCGGGGGCGGTCCTGTAAGAGGGGCCAGCTGTCCGCACGGAGGGGAAGTCTGGGGTCGCGGAGTCGTGCGTCGCAGGCACTGGCCCTGGGCTCTGTATCCTTGACAGGCCTGGCGGCGCGTGTGCACAAACTGGCCTCTTTCCGCTGCTTGAAGGCTTTTTTGGAACAGAAGCCGGCCGGAGGCAAACAGGATTGCCCTGTCCCCAGCCAGGACTGGCTTCGATGCCAACCTCCCAGCAGCAGGCGTTTACGTTTCGCCAGGCCCTTCGCCGGGCTCTGTCCCGTCCCTTCCCGGTGACGGGGAGGACAGCGGCTCGTGCGAGACGAAGAGGGGGGTGGGCACGGACCTGAGGGTACCAGGGGCGCCCGCTCGTAAGTCACGGCCCTCTCTTTGGCTCGCAGACATGGCTCCTTATTACGAAGCCCTGTGCAAATCCCTCGACTGGCAGATGGATACAGACCTGCTCAGTAAGATGAAGAAGGCGAATGAGGAAGAGTTGAAACGTTTGGACGAGGAGCTGGAAGATGCAGAGAAGAATCTGGGAGAGAGCGAAATCCGGGATGCCATGATGGCGAAGGCCGAGTACCTGTGCCGGATAGGTGACAAGGTGAGCCGAGGTGGTCCCCCCGCCCACCCCCCCCCCAACCTTGTATAGCCGCAGATAAGCACTTTTCTAGGGTAATAACGTCTCACTTAAAAGATTAACATCCTTGTTAAAATACAAAGGTAATGTGCTTACCTGACCTCGTGAATGAGCACAAAAGTGAGTAAAGAGAAAGTTTTGTTGCTGCAGTCTGTCAGGAGTGCCATTAAACACGGAAGTGCAGGTGCAGACGTTGTTGTGTACCGCCTCGACAACCATGGGATCATTCCCAGTAGTGCACCTTTCTTTCTCATCTTGCTTGGAAAGCATCGGCTCTTTTGGAGGAGTTAAAAAATTACTCTTTATGTAAGTAAGAGTCGCCTTGTAAGAAACTGAACGTTACCCTTAATGCTGAAGTTCTATTTGATTTTTCTTTGTTCCCTGCCTCCTGAAAGGTAACCTTTTTACTTCTTTTATTACAGTCATGTAAATGTACCTGTAGAAACTGGGTAGGATAGTGTTTCAAAAAAAAAAAAAAAAATTTTGGGGGGCTTCTGGCTGGCTCCGTGGAGCATGTGACCCTTGGTCTCAGGGTCGTGAGTTTGAGCCCCCGGAGAAACTACTTTAAAAAATTGTTTTAAATAAGTGGGACGTTAGGGCACCCATGTTGTCTTGTTTACTTTTTCATTCAGCATTACGTCGTGATCTTCCCACGTTAACGTACATAACTCTCGCTCATTCTGGGTAATTCCTAGCTGGTAGTCCACTGTAGGGCTGTTTCCTTGGCCCTTCAGCCAATAGTGGACGTGTATGTTCTTTTCAGCTGTTTGTGCTGGTTGCTTCATTGGGCTTCCTTGTGTATATATGCTCATGTTCTCTCGAGAGGATTCTGGGAAATGACATTGCTGGGACAGGGAAGGATTTTTGTCTTCATATATATGGCCGGTTTTTCCACATATCAGGCAACCTGATTTCTTTCCCGTCAGTGCATGAGAGGAAATACCTACAGGTGTTAGACCTTTTGAATTTTTAATTTAGCAGCTGTGTGAATAGTGGGTAAGAGGATGGGCTTTGAATGTCATTAATTTTAAGTTGTGCCTCCTGAAGTATTTAGATGACAGATGTCGTGGCATCAGTATAAAAAAGTGTCATAGTGTGGATTCTTGGATCAGATGGGCCGGGTTAGAGTTCTGGTTTCAGTAATTATGATTTACTGGACCCTCCATTTCCTCATCTGTAAAATAGGGATAACGACAGTTTGTACTTAGTGAGGGTTAAAGATGGGGGCAGAGAGCTTAGCTTCGTACCCGGCAAAGAGTGCTTAAATGTTAATGACCAGGGTTATTGTTATTTTAGGCTTAAAACAAGTTTTTTCTTCTTGTAAATGTGATATGTGGTCACTAAAAATTTGGAAAAATCAGAAGAGTTTAAAAATAGCTGACAGTTTGTGTGGTTTTCCCAGTTGTGTGATGTGCTTTGGTTTTAAAGAGGGTACGTTATTACCTGTGAGTGAGCAACTTAAAGCTGTTGATTCTAGATTTGAGGAGTTTCAACAAGGACACGGTTGAGTCAACATCAGGGGTTATCCCTTGGTGATGTGCTCCTATCATTTTCCATGCTTATTAAGTAACTTTTCATTTTTTCCCTCCTGTTTACTCTGATTTTTTAAAAATGTGTTTTTGCTTATTTTGAGGGGGTGGGGGGGAGTGTGAGCAGGGGAGGGGCAAAGAGAGAGGGAGAGAGAGAGAATCCTAAGCAGGCTCTGCACTGCCAGCATAGAGCCTGACTCGGGCCTTGAACTCAGGAACCTTGAGGTCATGACCTGAGCCGAAATCATGAGTCGGTCACTTCACTGAGCCACCTAGGCGCCCCTACTCTCATTTTTAATATGTTATTTACTCTTACTTAATGGATTTTTATTATTCACTGTGTTACCATTGACTACAGTCCTTATTCTTCATGGTGCTCATTTTGTTACAGATGGGTTAGTGGAAACTCCTTCAAGAAGGTTTTTTTTGTTTGACATCTCATTGGTCATCCTTATTTTCTCACATGAGAGGATGTTACAGGCTCACCTTTTATTTTTACTCTCCAAACCTGGAATCATCTGTTTCTCAGGGTGGGAAGGGAGTTGTACTTAGAAACCAAGATCTGAGTGCTGGCTGTGCCCATTATTGCCTTGCTAGCCCCTATTATTAATTTAAGAGGTGTAATTTATAATTACATAAAACAAGGCCAGACACATACTAAGAAGTACAAGTATAGGGGTGTCTGGGTGGCTCAGTGGGTTAAGCCCCTGTCTTCGGTTGAGGTCATGATCTCAGGGTTCATGAGTTTGAGCCCCACATCGGACTCTGCTGTCAGCGCAGAGCCTGATTGGGATCCCTCCCCGTCTTGTGCACATGCTCATGCTCTCTCTCTCTCAAAAATAAACACTAAAAAAAAAAAGAAGTACCAAGTATAGACAGATGATTGTATTTATGTTGGTATTTTTAAAGCAGTAGAAACATCTTAGGGGCACCTGCATGGATCAGTCAGTTAAGTCTCTGGCCCTAGATTTCAGTTCAGGTCATGATCGCACGGTGAGTGAATTTGAGCCTTGCGTTGGGTTTCCAGCTGGCAATGGAGCCTGCTTGGGATATTCATTCATTCATTCATTCATTCTGTCTCTCTCTCCCCCCCTCTCTCCCCTTCTTCCTCCACTCCCCCATCCTTCCCCAGCTCATGCTCTCTTTCTCTCAAAGTACATAAACTTAAAAAAAAAATCTCATCCCACAGTGCTTTAACACAAAATTGTATAAACATTCCTTTGTATTTTCATAGTCAATGATTTAGGGAAAGTTTCTATTAACCTTTTAAGTAGTGTGGTCATTTACAATAAAGTAGTATAGTATAATTAAGGGGAAAAGTACTGAAAATGTGGAGCAAAGAATACTGAAATAATTGTGACTAAATTGTGACTATTTTTCTTACATTGTTTTTTAGAATGTTGAGTATATGTTTAGGCATATTTGATGTATTTTTTATACAAGTGGATAGAAAAGTACAATGAACCTTCATGTAGTTATCACCCACTTTCGACAATTATCAGTTTATGCCTAAGTTGTTTTATCCCTGCTCCTACCTGTTCCTTCTACCCATTGTTAAGAAAATTCCAGACAGCTGATAGTTTTTGAAACTTTCAACTTTTCTCACCTGTTGCCTTGCTTTTCTTGACAGGAGGGTGCTCTGACAGCCTTTCGCAAGACATATGACAAAACCGTGGCCTTGGGTCACCGACTGGATATTGTGTTTTATCTTCTTAGGATTGGCTTATTTTATATGGATAATGATCTCATCACACGAAACACAGAGAAGGCCAAAAGGTACTCTTTAATGCTGGGGATATATTCTCTCTCAATTATGCTATAAATAAGAAACCGATGTAAGAAATTTGCCTCTTTTATTTACAACTAATAAATTGGTCAAATAATTCAAGTACTTATTTAGTAAAATATTTTCTTTAAATATTTTCTTTTGATTCAAGTTGTTGTTTTCTCTTTGAAAATAACACAAAATTGATAAAAAGTGGCCTTGTCTATTTCCAGATTGTGACCTTACTATTTTTTATTTATAGCTTAATAGAGGAAGGAGGAGATTGGGACAGGAGAAACCGCCTAAAAGTATATCAAGGTCTTTACTGTGTGGCTATTCGTGATTTCAAACAGGCAGCTGAACTCTTCCTTGACACAGTTTCAACATTTACATCCTATGAACTTATGGATTATAAAACCTTTGTGACTTACACTGTCTATGTCAGCATGATTGCCTTAGAAAGACCTGATCTCCGGGAAAAGGTAACGACTACATCTTTAATACTCCTATTTAAAAACTACTCCCTGCTTCTCTAACTTAAGTACTCACGAAAGCACACATTTGTGTTTGTTTCTTTTTAATCTGTAGGTGATTAAAGGAGCAGAGATCCTGGAGGTGTTGCACAGCCTTCCAGCAGTTCGGCAGTATCTGTTTTCCCTCTATGAGTGTCGTTACTCGGTTTTCTTCCAGTCGTTAGGTAAGGATAGAGTTCAGTTGCTCATGTCGGTTGTCTGTCTTCGTCTTAATCTTGATTCGGTGTGCAGATAACTAAGGTGAGTTTTTATATATGTGGAAAACACTGCGCAGGTAGCTGCTGGCCTTCGATCGGTGTGGCTAATGTTTTGCCCCTTTTGTTTAGGGAGTGGGGTTAGCGGACTGTGACTTGTTTTTGTATAGCCCAGTAGGCAAGATTGATGTTCACACCGTTAAGGGTTTGTTTGAAAAAAGTTTTTTTTAAGTTCATTTATCTTGAGAGAGCGCGCATGTGCAAGCGGGAGGGGGAGAGAGAATACCAAGCAGCCTCGGTATCAGTCCAGCACAGAGCCTGATGTGGGTCTCCATCTCTGTGAGATTATGACCCGAGCCAGAGTCGAATCACGTGCTTAATCAACTGAGCCACCCAGACACCCGTTTAAAATTTTTTTTAAAGAACTAAAAAAATAACAAAATGTTTTTTTTTTTTTTTAAAGAACTGAGAAGAGTATGTGACAGAGGGCTTTGTGCCTTTCAGTGGCTTCAAAATGTTTAGCGTCTGGCCCTCTGATGAAGAACTTTGGTAGACTCCCTGATTTAGAGTCTTAAGGGGGTAGAAGTCAGAAGTGAGCACATAGTCAGTTACAAGTATTGAGTTTTATGGGGAAAGATGTGAGGGAATCCTTCATTTCCTGTTGGGTTAATGTTAATTGAGCCTTGAATTCAGCAGTGAGTCATTCTTTATGCAGTATGTTAATCTTTGGCTGATTTGCAAATCATTTTCAAGGGCTGTGAGTTGAGAAAATAATTTCGTGGAAGTACTTGTGGTATCCCTCCAAAAGTAGTTAAATGATCCTACCCAAATCTGCTTGATTTTCCTGTCGTCCCCATTCCTTTGTGGTCATTTGGTTTTCTGTTGTTGAGCACAAATACTAAGATGATAAAAAAAAATTGCCTTGCATCAAGTCAACCCAAAGGTCCTTCCTAAATGATCTTCCTGAAACTTGAAGAACTTGGCATTGATATATTTTCTTGCTTATGCAGCAAATTCCAGAAAGTATTTGCTTCAATAGATAGCCTTCACGAGAATTGTTAAGGGTGGGGATGGGACTCTAATGCTTGTTCGATTTTTGAAGTGGGTTTTGGCCTGATGTTTGTGGAGTGCTTTCTCTATGCATTAAAAGTTAGGCTGCTTTTTGAGAATTGATGTTACTTACCTTATGTGACGTGGGAACAGGGCCGTTACCATGATGCGTTTCCTGCTTGGCTTCATCTTCTCATGCATACTCAGGTGTGTTTGCACACAGGATTGTATTGCAGAATTATCGTTCTTCCTTTTTTATGCTTGTGGGTCTCCTGGTCATTACTGCGCTCACATGTGGGGCCTTTCCCCTCTTCAGAATGAATCCCTCCCCTGCATTCCTGAGGAGCTCTTCTTTCACGCCCCTTCCTCTTTTTTTACTGAGAAATAAATTACATACCATAAAGTTCACCCGTTTCAAGTGTAAAATTTGGTGGCCTTATTGACAAAGTTGTGCAGTCGTCATGAATTCCTAAATGTCTTCACCCTGAAAGGAAATCTGGAAGCATTGAGCTGTCACTTCCCATTCCTCCCCCAGCTACCACTAATCTTTCTATCTCCATGGATTTGCATATTCTTACTCTGACATTTCCTATAAATGGCATCACATATATGTGGCACTTTGTGCCTGGTTTCTGTTGCCCATTTCATCGGTCATCTTGTTGTGACATCTACCAGTGCTGCATTTAGTTTTATGGCTGAATGATACTCCATTGTATGGATATACTATACTTTTAAAACCCCTTCATCAGTTGATGGACATTGGGTTGTCTCTCCTTTTTGGCTGTGATGGGCATTTGTGTGTGTTTCGTGCAGACCTTTGTTTTCATTTCTCTCGTGTGTATATGTACTTAGTAGTGAAACTCCTGGATCATGTGGTAATTCTTTGATTAATATTTCAGGAACTGCTAAGCTGTTTTCCAAAGCAGCTGTATCATTTCAAGTCTCCACCAGCAGCGTGTGCGAGTTTGTTTCCTCACGTCCAGTATTTGTTACTGTGTCTTTGTGATTATAGACATCTTAGCGGGTGTGAAGTGCTATCTGGTGGTTTTGACATTTCTCTGATCTGTCTGATGTTGAACCTCTTGTGTGCTTATTGGTCATATGCCCCATTTTTACAAGAGCACATTACTTTGTGGTTCTTTCTTAGTTTGTCTCTTCCAACTAGAATTGTTGGGAGTTTGGTTTTTTTTTAATCTTTGTAATGAACTTGACTACCAGTACATTGCCTGTATATTAGTAAGTGCTCTGTACAAATGTCTGTTGTGTTAATTAAACCAATGACTTAAGAGAAAAGTGAGGAAAAATACTGTCGTTGTATAGGAAATTGATGGCTTTGGAAACTGGTTAAAGTATTAACCTCCAACTACGCTCCCCATCCCTAATCAGTCTTTTATTTAAACATTGTGGATAACAGTTTTTATCTCTACCAGATTAATATGTTGCCCAGATACTTTAGATGCAGAAGAATGGTTAAATTTTCTTTGATGACAGAGTCATTATTTGTACCATTTCTTCTCTAGTATAGTGAGACATGTAGGGTTTATTGGGTTTTATGAGCCTTTTTTGCTTCTCCAGATGGTCATAGTGTGTGTGCTTTAAAATATTTCATTTGAAAAAGGAAACTGCATCTTTTTCTAGGTAATATGATTGTTTTTTTAAAGTAAAAATAGAGAAAATCCTATTCCCACATCCATACCTGTGTTCACTCATCAAATTCTTCCAGAGAGAACCATTTTATAGATCTTTCCAAATCTTTTATTCATTCAAACATACTTGAAGAAATGGAAAACAACATAACAAAAAACCCAAGGTTGTACGTACGCGTGGAGAAATTTCAAACAATGTTATTTAAAGAAGAAAATGGGTCTCCCTAACTGATGCTTGCCAGGGTCCTTTCTCTAGAGGTGTTTGCTGCTCTCAAGTTTCAAATGTGTCCTTCAGGGACATTTGTGTCCAGAGATACAAGCATGTAACACCATCGTTAAACATACGTGGGTGTGTTTTACATGCTGTTTTCTAAGTCGCTTTTTTTTCTCTTCTCAGTATAACGTGAATATCTTTTCATGTCTCTATAAAAATAGTTGGTCATTGAGTCAGTATTTGTAAGCAGCTGTCACGTATCAGACACTGCATATGTGGTGGCAAATCAAACACGTGGAGCTCCTTGGACGTTCTGGTTACCCTCTTAAAAGACCTTCTGTTTCAGCGTGTTGGATGTGCCATAATCCATCCTCTACTGATGAAAAATTACGCTGTTTACAGTTTTCTCCTATTGTGAACAACTTTGTTTTGAACGTTCTCTTATAATTCATTTTTTCTATTTCCACTTATTTCCTTAGGAAGAAACCCAAGAAAGTGAATTTTACAAAGTATAAACACAATACATCTTGATCACTGTTGCCCTCCAGAAATACCCTGCCAATTTACATTTACACTTTTTTATTGAAGTATAACTGAAATGCAATGTCAATTTCAGGTGGACAACACGGTGATTTGATGTTTATATACATTGTGAAATGATTACCATATAAATCTTGTTACCATCTGTCACCATACAAAGTTAATACATTATTGACTATATTCTGTGTCCCCATGGATTTATTTTATGTATAAACCATTTCTACTCTCAACTTAAATCATTTTAAGAGAGCCTGGCCCCTTGCCCCCGTACTGCTAACCAGTCTGAGAGGAGGAAAATAATTATGTTGATATTTTATTCATTTCTTGTTTCCAGGGATAGTTTATATTTAACTCTTCAGTCTTCTTTTAAATGGCACATAAATGACAGAAGATGTTTTATGTTCGGCTTATGGATATGACCCATCCTGACGAACAGTTAGCTTCCCTGTCTCTTCCCTGGGTTTTCTTGCTGTATTTTCCAGTGTTATGGAGATATAGGACATGTTGTGTAAGTTTAAGCTATACAACATAATGACTTGATATTTATGCGTTTATTTTATTCATGTGAATAAGCATTATCTTGTCATAGGGCCATTGATTTCCATGTTGCTAAACCACGCATTGCTTCACTCATCCTTCTCTCCTTTGATGTTGACCAGCCTTTGCATCATGCCCGCATCTTTGTTCTCTTGAACGATAACACACATTTGTTTTCCCCAGACCTACCACCTTATCTTTGTCAGACCTCTTAGTGACTGCCTCAGACTTGGTCATTGCTCTTGTCCCCGTCTTCATTCTGTCAAGTACATCTGGATGGCAGTGATTTCCAAATTCATGTCTCCAGCCTCAGACTTTCCAGTGAGCGCCAGACCCATGCCTGAATGTCTCCTTGATATCTTCACTTGGATGTCTAAGAGGGGAATCCACATGAACACTGTGAATCTCCCTTTCCCTGCCTCCAAAAAACCTCCCAAACCAAGAAACAAAACAAAAAACAGTTCTCCTTCTCCAGGGATTTGCATCTTGTTAAAGCCAGAAACATAAGTACATTTTTTTAATTGTTTTGGTCTTGCTTACCTTCCTTCTCCCCATATCTGTCTCTGTGTTGCTGTGTTTTGAATCTGTCCTCCTTTCTATTCTGGGCCGAACTGGGCTCTTCCTGCCTTGGGACTTCTGCATTATTTGCATTGCTCTGTGCCTCCTGCTGTTTGGCCACTTCCTCAGAGGGGTTCCCTGTCCACCCCAAACCACAGGAAGGCCTCCTAGTCACTGTTACGTCGCTCTTCTGTTTTCTACACAGAATTTATTACTCTCTAAGAATGTCTTGTATATTCATTTCTCTCTCTTCTTTGAAAACTTAGTTTCTGTGGTAGCAGGGTCTTGGCTTTTTGGTTTACTGCCGTGTCCTTACTCTTCAGAGCAGTGATGCAGTAACTATGTAGTAAAATAATTTGTGTGGATTGCTCGTTAATATCCCATATATATATTTTAACCACTTTTAGTGACTTCTAAGAGCTCCTTAGAATCAAAGCTATTAATTCTTATGTTATAAACTTGGTCTCTGATTTCTCTCTTACAATTTGTCATCTTATTTGTTGCAGCTGTTGTGGAACAGGAAATGAAAAAGGACTGGCTTTTTGCTCCTCATTATCGATACTATGTAAGAGAAATGAGAATTCATGCATACAGCCAGCTGCTGGAATCCTATAGGTCATTAACTCTTGGCTATATGGCAGAAGCCTTTGGTGTTGGTGTGGAATTCATTGATCAGTAAGTTTAACAATTACGTTAATATAGATCCCTTGAAGTTATGTGTCAACTTGTACATTTTCTCAATGGTCATTGCTTCCCTCAATTGTAAAAAAAAAAAAAAAGTGAGTTTTTCTCTAAATATTATCAAAACAGTCATCTGTTATTTCTGCCTTCATGATATGCCCCTTTTAGTAACAGATGGGGATATCAAGTTGTGGAGAGGTTAAGTGATTTTGCGAAAGGTTGTTAGGACCAGTTATTACTACAACAGTATTGTGTTCCTTCTCTGTGGACTACGTTGCTGCTATAGTAATGACTCTGATGCCTTTCTTAGACCTCACATTAAGATCCTACTTTCTCTGCTAATGCCTCAGGTTTTTTGGGTACTGCTGCTATTCCGGTCACATTAGTTGTTAAAAATGGGACTTTTAGCCTTTGAATCAGTGATTCATCAGATACTTGCTAAGCCTTTATGGTATGGTTGGCACTGTTCCAGGTCCTTGTCGTTATGGACTTTAATACTCTTTATATGGGGAGAGTTAGCTGGTAGGCAAATCAATACATAAGGTAAATTGAGATAGAAATGAATCTGTGGAGATAATGGAACAGAAAGATGTGTTTGGCTGCAGTGTATTGGTAGTGTTGGCGGGGGGGGGGGGTAGGGTAGGGGAGCTGTGGGAGAGTCAGGCAGATACGTGTTTGTGCAGGGCCTGGTAGGCCATGGTATGGAGCTTCGGTTTTAATCTAGGCCCTGTGGAAAGCCCCTGGAGGATGTTACGCATGAGAGTGATACGTTTTCATGCTGTGTCTTAGACTGCAAGGGGACAGGGAGGCTAGTTGAGCTGGCCGTTCAGTACAGTAGCTCATGGAGGAAATAGGTGGTGGCCTGGACAAGGGTGTGGGAGGAGTACACATTCAGAATATGTGCTGTCCTTAGAGTGTCTGGATCAGTGCTTCCCAAATACAGGTCTTATAAATGTTGGTGATAGTTTTCAGTGGCCCACAATGAACAAGATGGTAAAGTTAAATCATGCTATATTTCATTTAAAAAAGAACATTCTCATTTTAGGGGTTTGATTTTTCTGGTTTATTATGAAAAATTTCACATCTGTAGGAAGTGCTAAGGGGTTACAGTGTTGATTGTATCGTTACCATTTTGTTGTATCTGGTTTACTCTGTATATCCTAGGTTTCAAACATTTCAAAGTAAATTTCAGCCACCCGTACATTCCATCCCTACTTGCTTCAGCATGCATATTTGCTTATAGGCTTGTTTGGAGGTAATGTTTACATCTGGGTGAGAGACACAGATCTTCAGTATGTCCTGAGCTCCTCTATTGAGCTGTCACTATCAGAAATCCCCTTATACTCTTCCTTTGAAAGAAAAAAGGCAGTGATTGTTTTGTTTGCATTTTAAAAATTGTTACCAAAATAGAAGGCTGGTATGCCTAGGTTGGTTTTAGTTCTGAATTGAACTAGTTTGTGAAATTCCAATCTGGTAACTACTGCCCAGCAGAGTTGGTTCCTGGAATGGGTGGTGTCTATTAAGAATGTGATTGTTCAGGACTCACTGAAGGGGTGGCTTACTGTGGTGAGTAGTGCATGCAAAACCAGGGCTGGCCTGGCTGCTTCTAGCTTTCTCACTGAATAGCTATGTGGCCTTGGTCTGATTCTGCCCCTTCCTCAGTTTCTTAACTGTGCCACGGAGGTGATCCAGCCTTCGCTCCCTGGGGGCTATTTGAGGCTCAAAATGACATTGTCGATAAGGTGCAGAAAAGCAGCAGGAACGTGCCATTAGACATACTGCAGTGTTCAACTTATTACGGTGACCTGAGTTCTGGATGGTGTATTTCAGATGGTATGTGACTTTTTTCCTTCATGCTTGCAGGCCGGCTCTAAAGGCAAAAGTTGTATGTACACACAGAGCTCTAGTTGTTACCTAGAAATAAATTTCTGACACCCAATTCACATCTGGGTTTTTCCTAGATCCTTCTTTTTTTTTTTAATGTTTATTTTTGAGAGAGAGAGGGAGGGAGAGACAGAGTACAAGCAGGGGAGGGGCAGAGAGAGGGAGACACAGAATCTGAAGCAGGCTTCAGGCTCTGAGGTGTCAGCACAGAGCTGGAGGCGGGGCTTGAACCCGCGAGCCACGAGATGACGACCAGAGCCGAGGTTGGAGGTTTGAGAGACTGAGCCAACCAGGCACCCCTTCCTGGATCCTTTTTATTCCTCCCTTTAAGAAGGGTCTGAATTAGTAATTTTGAACATAATTCTCCATCACTCTTCCACTTCCTTAGATATCTTGGAGAATGGGAAGGGGCCATTACTTGAGTAAACACTACTCTGTTGACAGGTTTAAGGTGACCCGCGATCTGCATTACACCATTGTGTGTTGGTAGGTCTTCTGCTTGAAACCTGGGATGCAAATCTGGTTTTTAGGTTATTTGTTCAGTAAGTACTCTGTTCATCCTTACTGCGTACCTTCTGTGTGCGTGGCACCATGCTGCAGGCTTGGGGAAATACTCCCTGCTGGCAGGACGAGCAAACGTGGGATGTGTTCAGTTGGCACAGAGGAGAGGACAGGTGGGTTGGATCTAAAGCAGGGAAATGGGACCTGCATGCAAACTTGGGGACTTACCAGTTAAGTTTTGTTGTTGTAAACAGCAGGGAAGCTGCGCCCAGATTATTCTTGGGGTGTAGAGTTCAGAGTGAGCATACCTGGGAGTCAGTATGTGTGATTCAAGTGCCTGAGAAACGGACACAGATGGCTCCTTGTGCGCCTTTAGACTTGAGGTCATTGCATTTTTAAGATTTCCCTAAGAAGGTAAGGAATAGGGGGCTTTCTCGGTGGAAGCAGTAGCACAAAAAACGTAGGAGGGTGTGGTGTGGCGTTATGTTCAGAAACAGACAAGCAGGGTTCTGAATGCCAGACTGAGGAGTCTGCCCCACCAGTCCAGGCACAGGTAAGTGAGGCTCTGAAATCTGGGGGTGCTGGGAGTGACATGCACCTTGGGTATCCACGGTCAGGCTCTGGGGTTGAGGAGTTTGTAGAGCTCATGTGTAAGTCAGAGCTGCTTTCAGAGGTTCCCGGATAGATTTGGGTGCAACCCTTAAGGCTGCCGGTGGTTACATTCGGTGTAATTTTCTGTGTGAACCTCAGCGCCGGAGTAGTAGTAGTTGTAAATGGGTTAGCAGCTGCCTCTGGAAATGGAACTATTTCAGTCTTTGCAAAACGAACACAAGTGAGTTTAGAAAACCCAAAACAGTTGAAAAAGACCAGTGGTTGGATCAGATAGATTTTTGAGGGAGAGTAAATGTGCCACCTGTGTGTCTGTCTGTACCTATCTCCCAATAGCATAGCTTTTTCAGCTTTCAAGCTCTTTGAAGCTCATAACCAGATTTTCCAAAATTATACATTTCCTTATTAAAAATGCTAATTCTTTCTACCAAGATTCAATAATAACGTTTAGTTCCTTTGCATATTGTATCACTCACTCTTCTGTAAGTGGGAGACCTCCCTCAGCATTGCATTATACTTTCTTCTCCCCAGTATGATGGCATTAGAGCTTTGATTTGCATTTTTAATGAGTAAAATGGATCTCCCTTGTGTATATAACTTTGCCCACATTTTAATGAGCCATTTGATCTGTGGGTTGTTTTTTTGGTTTGTTTTTTTTTTTTTTGTAATTTATCTTCTGTCCGTGTTGTCATTTAGTTTGTGACTTGGTATCCAATGTAGAAATTCTCTTTACATAACCAGGTTTATCAGGGGGTCTTTAAATATAGTTTCTGGGATTTGTCACAGTTAGTTGCCTTAATACCATTCTCAGCACTTTTGTCAGAGATTTGTTAAGATTCAGTCTCTTTTTTGTTGTTCATATGTTAGGATCAGGATGTTTTAGCATCTGGGAAAGTAATCTGTCATAGAATTTGTATTTAAATTGAGCTATTCTATTACAAGTAGATTATTTTAAAGAAGTCATCTTTCCATTTATTCTCTTGGGTAGCATTGCAAAGGCTTCAGCTTTTGTACATCTGTAAGCATTTATTTTTCCCTCTGTGTTGGTAGACGATCTCTGACCGTGCTTCATTGCTAATGCTAGTCCCGTCTGACCATGTTCTAGATAGCTTCAGTTTGAGGTTTGGGGTCATGACTGTATAGGTATTCCGAAAGACCTTTTTCACAACAGACTACTGTCATCTGTTCATTCCTGATCCTAATTTAGCCTGGCATCTTCTTAGGTCTTAAAAATAATTTGCCAGCTTTTTTTTTTCACCTCCATGCTCAGAAGGGATTTTGAAAATCCAGAGCATGATCTGCTCTTGTTGTATCACATGCCCCTGCCCCATTTGTTTCTCTCCCTCCAGGCTTTTCTTTGGAACTTTAAAGATGTGCTTACGAATAATTTCATTCACTAAATAGGAAATTTCGTATTCATCTTCGCAGAGGAGCCTGCAGTATGCCAAGATCTTCTCGGCTACTGCGTATTCAATAGCTCAGCCTGGAAGCAAACTAAATGTCCCCTTGAGAGAGAGTGGAAACATGTATTTAGGGCAGTTTATGTTTTTTAACAATTCTGTATGAGGCTAACACTAATGCCTTCCCCCCCCCCTCTTGTTTATAGGGAACTCTCCAGATTTATTGCTGCAGGGAGACTACACTGCAAAATAGATAAAGTAAATGAAATAGTGGAAACCAACAGGTACTGTTAAGTTTGTGTATCACTGTGTATCAGAATAAGGGGCATCCTTTTAAAAGCAGGCCGACTACGGTTATGCAGTAATGTGACTGGTAAATAATGCCATCTTTTTCTTGAATTTATTTATAGACCTGATAGCAAGAACTGGCAGTACCAAGAAACTATCAAGAAAGGAGATCTGCTACTAAACAGAGTTCAGAAACTTTCCAGAGTAATTAATATGTAAAACCATGTAAACCAAGGATTTCCTTTAGAGATAACTATTTGGAATTTTTATAGCTTACTTTACTATGTGCCCAGTTCAACTGTATAAAATAAACACTGCATTGTTGTTTCTTTCGATTTACTTTTTTCTTGTTAATACCTACTTTTAAAGAACGGAGCCTGGTGATATTAAAATAATGCCACTTTGATAATCAGAGACGATAGACCCAGAGTTCAAATCTGAGGTTTATACAAAAGTCTCCTGAATTTTAGAAAGAAGAAGAGTACATACTTGGGATGCCTCGGTGGCTCGGTTGGTTAACCAACCGACTCTTGGTTTCGGCTCAGGTCATGATCTTGCGGTTTTGTGAAGTCGAGCCCCAGCATTGGGCTCTGCACAGGCTGCTTGGGAGTCTATCAAAATAATTAAGAATACGTGCCATATAGTAGTCCATAACTAAACACCGCGTGTCCCATGTAGTACACCAGACAGTAGATAAATGAAATGCATCTCAAGCTTTCCCTCACAAATGAATAACCACAGAAGACATGGTAGTCTCCTCCAAAGGAGTAGTTTCCTAACCCTCGAGTCCAGAATATACCACTCTCATCGAACACCGATCACAAAAACCCAATAACCTATGTCGCTATTGGCAATGGGATCTGTTTTTCCCCCAATAAACCACCACAGTAAGGAAAACAAAGATGTTCTATTTTTTTTTTCTTAATTAGAATATAAACCCTGTGAGTCAGATGGGGAGAAGTGCTAGGAAAAACGAAATCTAAAACCAGATAAACGAGACAGTGAATTAGGGCGTGAAGAGCTCTCCTAGGGGGTGTCACCGAAGGCCTCTAAGGTGACATTTAAAGAAAGAGGAAGAACCTGCAAATATCTAGGAGGAGAAAGATGGAAAGTCACTGGAGGTTTTAAGCAGCGAATGACCCGATTTGACTTAACCTTTCAAGTGTCACGGTCCATAGCAGGAGCCGAATTTGCTGAAAGATGAGAATGTGGGGAGAGAGTGAGTCCGGGTTGATCTGAAGCTTTTTTAAATTCTGAGTTTGACAACAGCCATCTGAGTTGCAGTAGCATTTTACTATAAACGGGGAGAGAAGTATGTTTTAGTTTGCACGGTGGTGTTTTGTGATCAGAACGATTCAGTGACAGAGGAGAAAACATCTCAATCGATGGTAACTGACACAATTCAACATTCATTCATGATAAACGTGTAAGCAAACTACAGATAATAAAGGGGGCCGGTGACGTGACCAGAGCTGTGCTCCGACAGAAGTCTACTTCCTGCAGGCGCTGTATGGTGGGTGGCAGGCTAGTAAATTGCTGGACACGCCTCACGCGTTTGAGAATATCCACTTAACGGATTCCCAAAAACGCTTACTTACAAGAGCTTAATGATCACTATAATTTCTTGAAGAAAACGTGAATCGAAGTACTGTACTCTTAACCCAGGATCCTGAAAATCCGGGCAATTTGTGAAAGCCAACATCTTGTAGTCCACTGAGAACTTACGGTGTTCCTTGTGTCCATTTAAAGAGTAGAATTCTGTTCATAGCAAACTGACTCATTGCAGTGCATGCTGAAGGAAAAAAAAAAAGGACTGAAATGTCAGTTTCTTAAAATAGCCCTTTTCCTCCGCTCCCACCTCTAAGATCGCCATGCCTGACGTGATCACAGAGTGGTTCTGGCTTTTCATTCAAGGCTTAGACTTACCCCTGGTCTAGAGAGAGAGTTCCCAAAACACTTTTCTTTTTCCCCACTTGCTTTCAATGTACTTGATTTTATTTTTTTTTCACTATTTTAGCCCAACTGCATAAAATGAGGTGAGGATGACTTAGACGCTAAGCTAAAAGAAACATGCCATCTAGTTCAGGATAGGGAGAGTCACAACTCTAGTAGCTGATAAATGTCTAGTAGAATAACTTACCTTACAGATGAAGGAAACAATACAGTTTTGAGGTGAAGAGTCCATTTTTTCCTTTTTCTAAAAGGTAATATATGCTCATTGCAAAAAAAATTCAAGATACCAAGGTGGGGGGGGGGGCACCTTCCTGGGCGGCTCGGTTGTGTCCACCGACTCTTGATTTCAGCTCAGGTCATGATCTTGCAGTTGGTGGGTTCCAACCCCTACCTGGGCTCTGAGCTGATAGCACGAAGTCTGCTTGGAATCCTCTCTCCCTCTCTGCTTCTCCCCCACTCATGCACACGTGCTCTCTCTCAAAATAAACTTAAAAAAAAAAAAAGAGATACTAAAGCGGATTGCCTTGTCATTCCACACCCTGGAGACGCAGCTCCGGTCACCATTTTGATGCTCTCCATTTCTAATCCCCTGTACGTGTAGTTTTTAATAGAAAATTGGACCCTTTGTTACATAATGTTCACGAGTTATTCTATGTAATTACAAATCCCAGTGGACTACTATGATACCTCAAAGTAATCTGGAGGTGAAAATAAAGTTGGCATCCAACCCATCTCTTTCTAAGAGGCCATATGCTGTGGGAGAAACAGGACTGACACTAACGCTAGAAAACGCCAATTCTGGTCCCAGCTGCCCTCACACTGGCCACCTGATGTTGGGAGAAATAACCTCCTTCATCTCTCTCAGCCTATTCCCCCTCATTTGTAAAGTGCAGGAGAAATCAGGCTTATGTGGCTCATCTACATGAAAACACCACTACAGCACTAAACACAACAGCAATTTACTAAAATGCATTTCTCAGTACAGTAATCTGAGTGTTTAGTAGAAAGTTTAGTAGAAAGATGAATAAATTGAGGTACCTCAGCCAACTTTTGTAGGATAAACAATTGTCGAGATTTTTGTATTTGATCTCACCAAACTGATGTTTTTTTTAATGTTTATTCACTTTTGAGAAAGACAGTGTGAGTGGGGGAGGGGCAGAGAGAAAGAAGGAGACACAGAACCCAAAGCAGGCTCCAGGCTCTGAGCTGTCAGCACAGAGCCCGAAGTGGGGCTCGAACTCTTGAACCGTGAGATCATGACCCGAGCTGAAGTCAGACGCTTAACAGAGACTGAGCCACCCAGGCGCCCCGAAACTTATGTTTTTAACACACTTCGTCTGTTACCAAATAGGACTGTGGATTGCTAGTGTCTGCTTTATTGACAGAGTACTTTCAATCTGATAAAAGGCTTGCCGAGGAAATTTTAGGTCCAAGTTCATGTTTCCCACAGGTGGGGATCAAAAAGTTCAAAAACACCAAAGCCAATCAAGATGGCAAAAGATGCCTCCTGATGATACAAACTTGCATACTGGTCACCTACAAACTGCGATGCTACCGCTGTCCCCCCGACCCCCCCCCAAGTTTTCAAGAAAAAAATGATAATTTATGGTCACCATCTAAAAATTGAAAACATAATTCAGAAATCACCTATCTAGCTTCTCTGGAAGAATGGACACATTGGGCTAACTCCAGTCTCATACTGCCAGTCAAGCTAAATGGTTAGCACATACTCTCCATCATGGCCTGGTTCACTTGGCCTTCCCTGTTGCCTTCTACTGCTTGCCGGCCCTGGTGGCATGTGAGTTTGTTTTTCCTGCATTACCCTCCCCCCACCATATTGTCCACACTTTATGATTGAATGCATTTAGTCTTTAATAACCTGACCAAGCATTAACGGATCAGGTTACTGATCATTAGCAAACCAACTGTATAATTTTCAATTAATCCTTGGTGCTGTTTTTAACCTAGCTCTTAAAATTTTTTTTTAATGTTTGAGAGAGAGACAGAGCGTGAGTGGGGGAGGGACAGAGATAGGGAGACACAGAATCCGAAGCAGGCTCCAGGCTGAGCTGCCAGCACCGAGCCCAACGTGGGGCTCGAACTCACGAACCAGGAGATCATGACCTGAGCCGAAGTCGGACGCTTAACCGACTGAGCCACAACTGAGCGACCCAGGTGACACCAACTTATCTTTTAAAGAGGATTAATGGCTGATGCTTGAAATATTAGCTTCCTCCATGATGGAGGTCGGGGGGAGAGGGGGATCAGGTAATCTCTCACCTTCCTCATGCAGTACAAACTACAAGTTGTAGGAGACCCACCACCTCCACAATGGCCATGGGGGAATGAAGTTAAATCCCTATTTGGAAAACATGAAAAGCTTAGATAACCACTAGGTTCCAAAGGCACAGACAGAACACGGGTTTGCATTACTGTGTTTCTGAAGACCTACAAAGGATACCAAGAACTGTAGAAGTTTGGTCCAGCTCACTGTAACCTGGAAGTACACGGTCAAGGGGGAGGATTACCTCCTGTCACTCAGAAAGCTCTGCCATAAATCTCCCAGTACACACTGCATGTGAAAAGTTAAGGGCGGGCAATGGTCCACTCCGTGATCAGTCTCGGTCCAGCAGTTCTAAATCCTGAGACCGCCTCAGGGAAGTGACCACGTCGTCAGGACTGGCACTACGTGGCATCCTGGCAACTTTGCCAACCCCCTTAAGAGTTCGCCAGAGGCCCGCTTTTCCAGGGTCTCTGCAATTAGTGTAACATCGAGGCTGATAAAACTCTGCGTTTGGTTTCTGAGGACTCTGCTTTTCTTGAAGTCCTCTGTTAAGGGCTGTTCCCTCATATATACTGCAGAACTTGGGGCCAACACGCAGTCCACTGTTTGCTAGACCGTTGCTCTCTCCTGGCCCTAGGATTTCCACCCTCATTCAAAATGGCTTCTCTATGAAGCTGTTCACCACCTACAATGCCACCGACTCACTTGTGCTCACTGCCTTTAGACCTCCAAGCTCTCCATCCTATTTACGCCTGACCGAGCAGCTGGCTCGGTCTTCCTCTCAACCCTGACGACTTTGAAACTGGCAACCTATGCAGTAAGAGCCTCGCCTCACGGTTCCTTAGGCTGAACTCCAGGGCTCTCTCCCCTGCCACTTCTGTCCCCTGCCGTAGTCTCTCTCTCCCAGGACGCAGGAATCACAAGCACCTCTGAACAGCTCTGTTGTTAAAACCGAAACCTGCTATTCGACTCTGACCCCACCATCTGACCCCTCTGTTCCCTGACCTGTCCTTAAAGTGCTGTGCCACCCTCCTAACTCTTTAATCCGGATCCGCTTTGGTTAGCCCCTCTTCCGTTACCGGCCACGCTAAATTAAACGTGGACTTGGCTTTGTGACTTTGAACAAATCACTTAACTTGTCTCATCACAGACAAGTTACTTGGAAGGGGGATCAGGAGACTTTACCGGGAGGGTGATTACTAATATGGTTCCGGTTCTATCCCTTGAATACCCAATCAAGCCCATCATCATGGACTGAGCCAGACCCTCACTCACAGGCCTTAATTCCTTGCTCCCTGCTTGAGTGCCCTGCTCAAGTTCTACCTTTTCCACTCAACCAATACCTGTTGTTCCAATTATCCTGGAGAAAGAGGGAGGAGGAAATGCAAACCTTACCTGAGTGGGTTGATGACGGGGTTGTTAATGACAACGGGGTTAATGACGACGGGGTGTCAACTGTCTGTCTAAACTTCTAACGAAACCATTTCCACCTCATCCTCTGCCTTCCCTGAGCTGCTAACTTCACTCTTTACCGATCTGTCTTCACCAAAATACACTCTTTCTCCCAAGTTTCATCGTTGGGCTTTCTTCTATCCCTGGGCTGTGGAGGACGGCCTTCAGGTTTGTGAAGTCCTGCAAGTGGAACATAAAATGCGGTGCATCTGTGCCTCTGGCAGAGAGAATCCATAACTCCTTTCATGCGATTCTTGTAATCTGTGAAAGAAATAAAAAGATTAAGAACCCACGATCTGATAGGCCTGAATTCACAGCCTGGCGACGTCACCAGGAGTTGTGGAACCGTAGGCAAGACACTTAACTTCGTAGATGTTTCACATCCATATGAACAGGAATCAAAATGCCTACTCTAGAGAGGCTTTGTGAGTGATACTGTTTGCAACATGCTTCGATGGGCATTTCAGGCATTCAACTAGATGGGCATTATTTTAATATAATAATGAGCCAAATCTAATAGCGGCCTATTTTTCCTAGGTAAACTCATATACTCCCGTGACCTCATTCACCATCTGAGAAAAAATCATAGCCTTCTAAGGTGAAAGACAAGTTTAAAGAACTCCCATTAGCAACGGAAGCAAGAGTTTCTTTCTTAAAGGAAAGGATTGACAGAGTAGCAAGTGGGGTAAGGTGGGGAAGACTGTAGGTTTGGCTGAAGGGAGAATTCTTTGATGAGGATGAGGAGGGGGGCCCAAAGAAGACATCCAGATGGCCAAGAGGCACATGAAAAGAGACTCAACGTTGCTCCTCATCAGGGAAATACAAGTCAAAACCACACTCAGATATCACCTCACGCCAGTCAGAGTGGCCAAAATGAACAAATCAGGAGACTATAGATGCTGGCGAGAATGTGGAGAAACGGGAACCCTCTTGCACTGTTGGTGGGAATGCAAACTGGTGCAGCTGCTCTAGAAAACGGGGTGGAGATTCCGCAAAACATTAAAAATAGATCTACCCTATGACCCAGCAATAGCACTGCTAGGAATTTATCCAAGGGACACAGAAGTGCTGACACACAGGGGCACATGTACCCCAATGTTTATAACAGCACTTTCAACAACAGTCAAATTATGGAAAGAGCCTAAATGTCCATCAATGGATGAATGGATAAAGGAATTGTGGTTTATATACCCCATGGAATACTACTTGGCAATGAGAAGGAATGAAATATAGCCTTTTGTAGCAACGTGGATGGAACTGGAGAGTTTTATGCTAAGTGAAATAAGTCCTACAGAGAAGGACAGATGCCCTATGTTTTCACTCTTATGTGAATCCTGAGAAACTTAACAGAAGACCATGGGGGAGGGGAAGGGGGAAAACAAAATAACAGAGAGGGAGGGAGCCAAACCATAAGAAACTCTTAAATATACTGAGAACTGGGGCGCCTGGGTGGCGCAGTCGGTTAAGCGTCCGACTTCAGCCAGGTCACGATCTCGCGGTCCGTGAGTTCGAGCCCCGCGTCAGGCTCTGGGCTGAGGGCTCGGAGCCTGGAGCCTGTTTCCGATTCTGTGTCTCCCTCTCTCTCTGCCCCTCCCCCATTCATGCTCTGTCTCTCTCTGTCCCAAAAATAAATAAAAAACGTTGAAAAAAAAAATTAAAAATAAATAAATAAATAAATAAATAAATAAATATACTGAGAACAATCTGAGGGTTGATGGGGGTCAGGGAGAGGGAAAAGTGGGTGATGGGCATTGAGGAGGGCACCTGTTGGGATGACCACTTGGTGTTGTATGGAAACCAATTTGCCAATAAATTTTATATATATATATATAGGCAGAGGCAGAGAGGAGGAGACAAGGCAGAGACGTGTAAAGGAGGTGGTATAAGGCAAAACAGAGGGAAGTGCAAGAAAAAGGGATTTTCAGCAAAGATCGAAATGGCTTTGACTTTTGGCACTTGCACCACACCGGCTCTAGGCCCCGACAATCTCGGGGCGCTGACAGCTACATTTGGTTAAACGGTATGTCCCTGAGAATGAAGGCCCCATGCCATTTAAGGTCCTTGACAATGTGGTACCAACTTCTGCAACCCTTCAGCCCCTCCTTTCCAGAAGCTTCACCTAGAATGGATCTCTCTTCCACATTTCTTCCCACCTATGCTTGCCCAGTTTGCTCCCTCTGCCGAGAATGACCTTACCCTGCCTTCCTGCCAACCCCCCTTCCTTGCATTGGGAGCATCTCCTGCTATTCACGGCCAGGTTACCTGCAAGGGAAGGGAAATAAAAAAGCGTTAAGAAATTGAGTGAACCGGGACACCTGGGTGGTTCAGTTGGTTAAGTGTCCGACTCTTGATTTCAGCTCAGGTCATAATCTTGTGGTTCACGAATTCGAGCCCTGAGTCGGGTTCTGCACTGACTGTGCAGAGCCTCCTTGAGATTCTCCCCACCCCCCCCCCCACCCCCCCAGTGGAAAAAAAAAAAAAAAAAAAAAAAAAAATTGAGTGAACCTCCTCCCAGAAAGTTGAAGACGGACGCCCAAGGCAAAAGGAGCTTCTTAGGGATGATTTAGGAGTTGGTTGATCTAAGGAGGGAATGGGAAGTCCATGGTGTGGTGGGGGGTTGAAACTACCCTCACTCCAATTAGTATCTGGACATTTTCTTCAACACACAAATCAGTCGCTTCCTTTGTTATCTTAAGCAACAAAAATAATTTTTAATTTTTTAGAATGATTTGTAAATTGTCAAACTTGTCCAATTTCTAGAGACAAAAAGTTTATGTTGTGCGCTGAATAATACCGAAATGCACCTGCACTGCCGGTGAAGGAAGAAGTACGTAAAAGCAAGGAAGAGATCGGACTAGCCATGGATACAAAACTTACCTCGGGATACAAACGGAAAACCGACCACACGCCATCACATTTACACAAAAGCAAGCACAAAGAGAACGTGTTTCCCAATCTATCGACTTCCCTTTGTTGACAAACCTGCAGGGCAAGAATGCAGTAGTGTTCACAGTTTACCCAGTCATCAATTGCTCCCAGGCAAAGCTTTGTGCCCAAGAATGCAACATCCTCAGCCCTCACAAGTACTCAGCTTATACAGAAGGGAAGGTAAACATAGGTGCTTCACGAGGGGGTCTGATGCCAAAAATGAATGCAAGTCAGACGGGATTGAAAGGGGTTTAGGATCACGAGGCAGAAACATGTAAAATATTTCATGCAGCCAGCCTTATTTATTGAGAAGTCCTAATTTTATTGCCCATTTAGTAACATGTTTGTTCCACAAACTAATTTCTCATAAAGCAAAGCACAACCTTTTCTTATAAATAGTATAAATTATTTTATTTACAGAAACTTGTTACAAAACAAATAGACTATATATTTCTTCTCTTTTAAATATCCAAAGTAATTTTCTATCCCTTGACATTTGTTCATGTTTCTATACAGCAGCCAACACGAAGTCCAGCTGAGATGCTCTTGATTATGTGTACAAATTATCACACTATTCACACATTTCAACACAGGAGATTGCTTTTATAACCAAGCTCAAAAAAACAGCAAAATGCTTTTCAAGGCCCTACATTCACACTGACAGTATGTAGTGCTCATTTAAATGATCTGAAAATGTAAAATGTTTTGCACAAAATGTAAAAATGATTATTTTCTGTTAAACAATGAAACTTTTCACAATCATTTCCAAAGCCCCCTAACCCTCCCACCCCCCCTTCCCCACCCCGGACATAATGAGACAGTAAGAAATTCCTTGGCAACAGAACTCTCGCAGGAAGACAGCTGCCTTTATAAGTTACAATTTTCAAATTATACATTTTGCAATGTTTTCAGAGGTACTTTGTATTATATTTTTGGAATAGAAAATATTTTAAATATCCTATTTTAAACTCTGTATTTCATGAGTGAATAACAAAACGGATATATCATCTAAGTTGCTGGCTGACAAAACAGATTTGTAACCCTTGCTGCCACCGGGCAATACGTCACCAGTTGAATTACTGTGAACCAAAAGGCCTTAATTTTAAAATACCTTATAAAATTACCAGCATCGGTGGTTTTCAACCCCTCCCCTAAAATTTTAGAGACAATATTTAGGTGGAAAAAGCAAACTCCAAAGGTTTCAACTGAACATTCAAGTCTTTTTAAAGAATCTGTCGAAGCTTAAAACTAGGTTCAGGCACTTTTTCCGTTAGTTTGAAACCACATCACAGACTAACACACATGTGCTCAGAGCGTACACATACACACACACAGGCACGCACGCACGCACACGCACACTCACACACAAAACACTAACGAAAGAAAAGCAGTGTGTCACTTAGTTACATGTAGTCTATCGGGAAATCAGGCAACCAGAGAGAAGCAATGCCCACTTCGTCTGTACGAATCCACTCCCGAGACATGAAAAGGGACAACAAGACTTTCACAGAACAGAGGCATCCCTTAAACTGTAAAGGAGGCAGGTTCTAGAACTATTGGCTTGGCAGTGAACCACTTCAAATTATAAAAAGGTATTTACTTTTATTAATTAATAAATAAATACTAGATGATCTCAATTGTACCAAAACAGGATATCAGAAAAAAAGACCTGTGCAAAAATACATATTTAAATATGTACAATTCATTTTTAACAAAATATGTCTTCTGAAATAGGGATACTTCCATATTTATAATAGAACAAGAAATTCCAAAATAAAGATACAAAAGTAGGTTTTGTAGAATTCTTTGTTCATCATTGCAGCACATTTTTTTTTTTTTGTAGGTTAAGAAAACTGCAGGAGTTGTCATGAAATTCTATTGGAAAGAATATAAAAATTATCTTGGTTTTAAATTGATACCAAAGTCTGTCTAGAAACAACCCAACCACTGCAAATTTGGTTTTTGCAAGTTAATTTAATTCAAAAAAATACTTGTACTCCCGTGTTTTAAATGGTCTTAATTGTTCATTATAATAAAAAGTAGTTGTAGGAGAAAATAAAATATTTGAACAGTCTAAAATTTAATAGCACTGTTTAGAATAGGTCTGTTTGTGGCAGGCAGAATCCAAAATGGCTAATTTCCTAATCCCGATCATCTGTGTACTACCGGGAGACATAATGAAATTCAATTAAAACCTCAGTCTAAGAAATCAAATGATCAACACTCGCTTATCTAAATATCTACATAATTCTGAATCAACTTGCTATCATGGGTCCTATTCACATCTTTCGGAACAACGTGATCTGTCTATAAATTCCATTGCTAAAAGCAACTTTATTTATATCCATCAAGTCCCCTTGGCTCTGAAAATAAATTCTACCCATACCCCATTGCACTTGTCACCCAGGAATCAACTAAAGACGTTCTGATTCCCCCTTACCTCCGTTCTCTCCCTCCACTGGGACGGAACAACCAGACTGATTTCTCCTAACTGCACCAAACTGGCCCATCCACGCGCTCTCCTTAATAAGCTCTCCTATAGTATCATTTTTTAAAAATATTTACTGATTGCATAATAAGTGAACAAGATACTCCTCTCCCCTTCCTTAAAAAAAAAAAAATCAATAGTTTACATCAATTTATAGCTAAAGTATCTGCATAAAGTTTTCGTTGTCTTACATAATAAGAGTAATTCTGTAGCAATTCACATTATTAGGCTGGTAACCAAGTATTTATTCATTCTACGTGTTGTTGACTTGAAATTCCCTGAAACTGAAGTTTGTAACTCAAAAACTGTAGGGAAAAAAAGGATGCACTGATTTGCTCTGTCCAGGCTCTGCCCAGAACAATGATCAGAGCCTTGGGAAATTTACCCTGTGGTGTTCGGCAACTTTGTGTGTTCTTCTAAGTACAAGTGCCTGGGTTATTTATTGTTTCAGGAGCTGTGAGAGTGGAATCACCAGTTAAAATGCCCCAGCTCATCCCCCAAATTCAATGATACCTTCTTAAGCAATGACGTTTTAACATATTAAGCTCTGTCTTTTGGGATGGGGTATTCAAAAAAAATAAACGAATAACCACGAAGGTCTCCAAATCTCTCTCAGGAAGATGGCTGGCATTAATCCCCAGAAAGGAGGGTCTGTCGGGGAGACACTATATATGCGTCACAGCATCTGTGCATGGGCACACGTACACATCTGCCTACTCCCCTCCCTGGGTGCCTGCTCCCCACCCACTGGCATCCAAATGAACACGTGGACAGGAAGGGGAGTGCAGATACACACACGATATGGGGAGCACTCGACACAGAAATTTACAGAGTCCCAGGACAGTATCCACAGAGACTGAGGGTAATGCACAGAGTGCCCTGGAAACATTAAGTATATTAATGACTTAGTGAATGACAGTTTCTGCTGCATCCTAATAATTTCACTTTACAAAGGCAATTTTTTAAAAATGGGAGACTGAGCAGGACAGCCAGCCCAATCTACCATACTGTTTAACATGAAAACTTGAAGGATAAAAAATTCCATCTCTTTGGAAATCTTGGAAAAACATTCCCCCATAGTGATTTCATCCACCCCACCCCCCCGCCTTTCCCCAACCAAAATTTGGCTTTCCATTATCAAAACTAGTTTGCATTTGCATTTTCTTTAAAAAAAATCACATAGAATTGCTTTTGTACCATGAAAAGTAAGCCTCTAAAATGTCATATACTCGCTTTCTGGGCATCAATGGCTTTAAACCAGTTTGTAAGTTAGAAACTCTTGACAGCTTCTATCCCAAATCACCCGCAAAAGGCTGGGGGAAAACACAGGCTATTTTGTCCTGGTGCCTCGCGCTAACGTCCGTATTCCAATCCTGGAGCGTTGCTGTAAGAACCTAACGACCGAGCCCTTCTGCGAAGGGCTGTGCAGGGGGCAGCTCTGCCCTCCTCCGGAAGGCGTCTCCAGCTGGGGTACCTAACTGCTGGAGAGGGACCCACAGAAGACAGTGTACGAAAAACACCTGGGACGGGGAGAGGAGGAAGGGAGAAAGTCTACAGTAATGCTTTTGCCAAGACATACTCTCCCCCAGCCAATCTACTCAAAGAGCGGCTCCATGATGTGCTGCAAGTTAAAAAAACAAAGCAAAAACTTCTCACAGATTGGTAGCAAGCAGTCCAGACCACTTTAACACTGATAAAAGCAATTTCGGTGGCTGAACTTGATCCAGTGTCCTTTACGAGTACTCACTGCTACTGACATAGCTTCAGGGAAATCCTCGTTACAACAACAGCCCGGCAGATTCCTACCCTCGAGGCCCACAGGAGGTTGGGAAAACAGACTCAAAGGCATCGTGGAGTCCATAGTGCTGAGTGGAGGTGTAACTTGTCGTCAAAAGGGTCCAGATTATTCCTCCCCGTGCCATGTTCAGCTGTCAGGGACGTGCCTTTGGCTTTCAAAGAAGAGGGGGTGGGGAAACAATGAAAAGGTAAGTAAGCAGCTGTACGCGGCACCGCCCCGATGCTCAACACGAATATTCCAAAGGCCACGCGCCACTAAAATCTCCAGATGTCAGGGGCAGTCAGCTACAGAACTGGGCCTGAGCTTTCAAAAGCCTTCATCACCCTTGGGCACAATCACTGTAGAAGACTAAGTTTTAGAAAATCGTCTAGAAGAGATGCAGGCCAGGTTTCCAGCCGAGAGAAAAGGCTCTCATGTTTGCCTTCTGGTTTTATCTACTGATTTCATTTCCTTGAAGGTATTCCAGGTTGTCAGCTGAGAAGTGAACAAGGTCCCGTGGGCTAGCACACACAGGTGTGCAAACTCATACCCAACGCAGTGCCCTTGCCCGGGGAGCAGGAACTCAGACCCCCCACTCTCCCACCATAAGCCCTTGGCTGCAGAAGCCGTGAGCACACTAAGGGCTCAGGGGAAGCTGCCAGGCCCCACCTGCCAGGCTTCCCAGTATGTCCCCCAGCATTCCCTGGCATAGAGGGCTTCAACCAGCTCAGTTACCCATTTTAAAATCAGCTCCACAAGAAACAGAACTGAGGTTCCTACTTTTCTGAGAGGAGTATTCTTTAAATCATTTTGGAGTCATGGGTACCTTTAAGATTCTGATGGAAGCTATAAGGATCCCTTCTGCAGATAAACGAGCACAGACATAAAAATCATGCAACACGTTTCTGGGGTTTTACCGATCCTCCGATCTGTAGTCACGGGCCACCCTAAGCTTTGTGCAGCGTAATAAAAAAGTTTTCCACTACACAGAGGAAATCTTTCTCAAATACAAACTGAAGTTGAAACAAATTTTGATACCCCAAACTCAGCCTGTCCTAGTGGGACAGAGCCCTCACAGATGGTGGACATCAGAGGTGGCAAACCGCTAAGAGCCGTACTTGGGCAGATGTGTGGGCTATACCAGGTTAAAAAACAAAAGAAGTTCGAGCCCCGCGTCAGGCTCTGGGCTGATGGCTCGGAGCCTGGAGCCTGTTTCCGATTCTGTGTCTCCCTCTCTCTCTGCCCCTCCCCCATTCATGCTCTGTCTCTCTCTGTCCCAAAAATAAATAAAAAACGTTGAAAAAAAAATTTTTTTTAATGAAAAATAAAAAAAAACAAAAAACCAAAAGAAAAGTATTGCATAACTTGTAAAAGTGATCAAACTTCTCATGCAAGTCCAAATCTGCAGTTTCTTTGAAATCAGTAACCAGTTTCTGGGAGCTTCTGCTCTGTGTGGATGGGGCTCCTATTTCCTCATTTTCCACAGGCACTGCTGTGCCCACCAGTCTCTTCCCCTCCTGTCACCTGTGGGGTACTGAGGCCACAGCGATGTCTATATGAAGACAGACACACTCAGTAACGTAATGTACTGGGCATCCCAGCAAAACGG
Organism: Herpailurus yagouaroundi; assembly: GCF_014898765.1. Taxonomy (NCBI): domain Eukaryota; kingdom Metazoa; phylum Chordata; class Mammalia; order Carnivora; family Felidae; genus Herpailurus; species Herpailurus yagouaroundi. The sequence goes on from NW_024412444.1 coordinate 5,106,831, forward strand.
AACATCCCTCCTCCAGGTTCACACAGAATCAGGAAACTACACTCAGAAGGGAGTTTTTAAAGGATGGCTATACTACTTCCTGCAGTGTTTGCACTGAATTTTTATGCTCATAAACTATGATGAGTAACTACAAACCAAGAAGTAAAAGCCCATTTTCCCATGTCCAGGGACCCCTTGCTCAAAGAGCCAAGCAACATACCAACAACCCCTATAGACTTGAAGCTCATAGAGAAAAATTTAAGCAGTTGCTATTTAAATTCACCGATCATTATGTTCCCTGTACCTTTGGCGCTGGGTATTAATTCACGCAGATATTGGAGGGAAATCTATCACAGAAAGAAGCTTCCCAGTATATTCTGGAGAAGTCCTAACCTGCCATTTGAGTTAAGTCCTGAAGATGAAAAACAAAACAAATCAAAGCAGCCCCCACACTGCAAATCAGGGCTCTGGGGTGATGTTGCTGAAATTCCTGTTCGACAGCAAGGAAAGGAGATCTGCTGATGAGTGAAGAAACGAGAGGAGAGACTGGGACTCAGAGCCAAGGATGCTGGAGGAAGGGGCTCCAGGGGGAAGAGGGTCAGGGGAAACCAGCAACAGGTAGGAGAGTGGGAACAAAGAACGCACGAGAGAAAGTCACAGTTCCGTATGAACCTGACACCCAGGGAGCCACTGCTGTACAAATGGGCCACGTTCGTGTCTCTTTTTAAGCTCTGAAATTTGAGATTTTAGTCTTCGTCTCTACCCACACTTACTGTTTTCCTGCCTCCCTGGAAAACTGTGAGGGAACATAAGGACAGAGTCAACCAGAGAATCAAATTCTTTGATGGGAAAATTATTAAAAGGTCTTTAAAATTTAAACCATCCCTTTCTAGACCAGTGTGACTGCAGACCAGCTTTCTCCAGAGGAACAAACTAGAGACGCACTCTCCAGGAAGACATGGCCCGCCTTTCTCCCCAGGCAGTGGCACGGGACTTGCCCCCCAGGGCTGCGCTCACCGGGCCGCGGAGGGGACGCTGCCGTCCCGCAGGTTGGGCAGCTTCTGCAGCCCTATCTGCTAAAACACACTGCGTGGTTTCCTTACCCAGGAGCATCTTCCAAGTCATGAGAAATTCTGGCAGATACACTGTTTTACCTTCACATGGCCGCGAACGCTTCCTTTTTGAAAGGAGACCACAAAGCTGGACACGTGTTTACAGGCAAACTAACCAACCCTGCCACACACGTCCGAGCTGGTGCAAGAGTTCAAGGGAGAGGAAACGGGGGCATCCCCGCGGGGCTCACAGTCCATGTCCTACCTGATGAAGGAGGGAACTGTTCGTCAGTCCTTGTGCCCCTGGGCTGGCGCCCGCGTGTTTCATGTGCACGTTGTTCATGGCTGGCAATTTGGCCACCTTTGTGGGTTTGCTGCTGCCGTTGTTGACGCTGCTTGAGCCGGGCGAGCACTTTCTTTTCTTTCCTAGGAGTCTGTCTAGAGGAGTGTGAGAGTGTGAGTAACTGCCGTGGGAGTTGACGGGCAACTCGCTGGACTGGTGAATGAACGGGCCAAGAGAAAGCGTGGAGTCACTGCTGTTCACCATCACACTCATCCTCTTGATGGACTCAGCGGGGCTCCCACCGGGGGGGCCCCTCCCTGACTGGTCGTGCCGGACACTCACCGAGTTCGCTTTAGTAACCACACAGTTGAGGCCGATGCCGTGGGAAGATGTTACCGTTGAGGGGTAGGGAGGCCCAGAGTGTGCCATACAGTTTTTCCTAAAAGACTCCATGGAATGAGAAGAAGAGGAGGAGGAGGAAGAGGAAGAGGAAGAGGAGGAGGAGGAGGAGGAGGAGGAGTGGACTGACAGTGGGGAGCTATTTTTGCGTTTCTTTCCTGAGCCGCCGCTGGTACTGCTACTGGCATTGTGACAGTTAGTGCTGTTACCAGAAGGCTCCTTGGGCCTCAAAGACTTGCTGGATTTCAACTTCTGAGGTTTTCTGGACATAGGGGAGGAGGGGACTGAGGAAAGGCCGGAGGGTGTGGAGGGGGAGGAGGACGAAGAGGACACTTGTCTGGATTGCATACTGCACACAGGATCCATTGCCCCGGAGGCGGCGGGCTGTGCGTTCAGTGTGGTTCCATGAGCTGGTGCCGCTCTGCTGTTTGGGGAGATGCAGGTGGACGAGAGCAGGACTGGGGACGTAGACACAGTGGCCGCTGCCAGATAGCTGACCCCACACTGCGATGTGGGCACAGAGTTTGTCCGGTGAGGAACACGTGTGGAGACGGGTGTTGTGGTGCTGGGCACTGGTGGGATTTTCCTGCAAAAAGAGGGGCCAGTGAGTAATCATCAGCAGAGCCCTTCACGGAAACGCACGGAGGGGTGACCCTTCATCTCTGGCACTGAGCAGCACACACCCGTCAGAGGATCAACCTGAAACGCACAGCCGATCCTGCCGCTTCTCTGCTTCAAATTTTGCAAGGCCTTGCCGGGGCTCTCAGAACAATGGTGTGGAAAGCCCTGTGTGCCTCACCAACCACCGGTCCCCAGCCTCACACTGCCTCCTAGATTCCACCCAGCAACCCTTCTTACATCGCAACAATAGGCCTGGACGTGAGGCCCTGTCCATCTTCTGCCTACAATACTATGACCCCAACTTCTGCTCAGCTCGTACCTTCGGCCCACCATCACTTTCTTAGGAAATCTGTCCTGACCACCCAGACTCGCTTGGTTTTCCACAGACTCACTCTGCCAGTTCCCAGACTTGGGGGAACTCAAGGCAGCTTCCACATGTAACTGTGGATCACTAACTTCTCTAGAGAGCAGGGCACACCTTATTTAAAACTGTGCCCACAGCGCCTGCAGTACAGAAGGTGCACTAATGTTGAGAGAATTCACGAACAAAGAGGAGAAAGGAAGGGCAGAACAATTTCATAGCAACTGCTAGGTCCTAACTTCAGGCCTGAAGCACATCTCAGGGTTTCCAGCCACAATGATGGCACAGTGTATTTTGTTACTAACGTCCGGGCAAGGGACCAACCTGGGGATTAGAGAGTCATTCAGATGGCAGACCAGGGAGGCCTCTTTCCATTTTTGCTACGATTTTAACATGTGACAGCACCAAAATTTCAAAAACCCCTATGGCAGAACCAACAGCGAGGTAGCAACACAGACAATGGCCTGAATGGAAGGCAAGCGCCAAGACCGGCCCGGTCCTGACTTCACAGGGCAGCAACGGCTGATCCAGTCGCTGCACCAGCTAGGGTTCCGGCTTCTCATCTTCCAAGTGAGACTTGCCCTAAACTGTTGCCAAAGTGCTTTCCAGATGCTTTTTAAGGCCTGTAACTATTAATAAAAAGAACTATTTACTGTATTTGTCCCAGCTAGAACCCCCCCCCCCCCATTCAGGAGTGTAGCTCTGGCCCTAGAGATCCATGCATCCAGACCGACCACACCCAAGTCCCTATGGGGTGGGGTCCAGACGAGAGAAGTTTCTCAGTCTCTCTGGGAGATTCCAACAAGAAGCAAAGACCGAGAAGCTGGGCTCTATCCCCATACTACTCACAGAGGACAACCACGGACAGTACCTGAAAGGCTTATGAGAAACGATGAGTCCCTGCACCCCACCCAGACCTACTTCATCAGAATCTGGATCTCAACAAGATCCCCAGGCAATCCGTGGGCACTGGCACCTCTGAGAAGCCCTGCTCTAAATGGAGGCGTGTAGCACTGCTCGGGCTCACTGGGCGCACTGGCTTCGCGCGGCCACCAGGTGGCTTAGGGAAACGAAGCCTAAATTATCAGGCAGCTGGAACCAAATCCTGGGAAAAGGAAAAGCTTCCATACAGGGAGACATGTGGATCTCTCTGCACAACATATTGGTCCCTGGTAAAAAAAAAAAAGCTCTTTTAAGCCATTCGTTACCTTTTGCATAAGGATGAGACAAATAAAGAATATGTAGTTGTACTGATCTACGTCCATACAAATCAACTCTGCAAAGATATACAAGCAATTAATAAAAATGCTTCTGTCTGGGGGTAGTGGTGGCGGGGAGGGTGGGCAAAACGAATGTGGGGACCAGGGGGACTAAAACCTTGAACTGTATACCTCTTCATATTCATTTTTTTTTTTTACCCAAGTGAATTTATTACCAATCTGACAAATTCTGTAACCTCGACACTGCCCCCTATTCCACGCCCCACCAAAGAAAAACCTTTTGCTGATGATCCCATCCCTTCCTTAAGGAATGTGGAATCATGGTCCCCAGTCAAAAGTGGACAAGCACTTGACAGAAATCACAGAGTTTGGAACTGGCCTTTGCGGTCCTGGGCATGCTCCAGAGGAAGTGCTAGTCCAATTTGACCAGTGTCCAGATTCCTATATTGAAGATGACTTATTTCGCTGTCGTACTCAAATCCCACTTCCACATATCCTTAGCTGCAATAGGTAACTGAGGAGTAAGGAACTAAGGAGGGTGGCACCCAAACCGGGGGTCCTCCTGGAAGAGAGGACTTTTGGCTGAGCCAGCAGGATGGAACTTGGACCACTTTGGGAGTTCTGTTGAGTGCATCAAAGATGCCACCTGAGGACTGTTCTCCTGCAGTTGAGAAGTGCTCAGCTCCTCCCACCAAATCTCAGGGGCTGCCCGAGAAGCTTGCCTGCAGTGGCCAGCCTCACTCGCAGCACCTCACTCCAAGCTACCGTCTGCCCCAGGCCTGTGCGCCAGCTCATCACTGAGCAAAACATCTGTCTCTGCTGTACTGGCCTTTTTTTAAAACCCAAGTTCATGTTAGCGGAAAGGCACGATTTCCTCTTTGCTAGGAACAAGTGATTGATAAGGTCGTCGGCCTCTGACAGAACAAAGAGAGAGACGGTAGAGCACCTCATGATCTTGTGTCTTCCCAGGTTCACCACAGAAAGAGGACAACACCCACCCCCCCCACAAGCCACTAGGAACTGACACCATATGCACCCCAACTACTGGCCACGAACCACTTCTCAGGATAATGGGAAAAAGTCATTCTGAGGACACTTCTCAACTCTTAGGAATTCACTAAATCCACATTTCAGGGTGCTCAATGAGCTCCCCAAGTCCTGGTGGGCAGTCTCAAGAAATATGAAGCTGAGATTTCACGTATTTGGGGGTTTTCTGATGCTGACAGACCCCTAGAATCCCAACAAACCAGTGCCCCGTTTTTCCTGAGCAAGGGCAATGTTCCTTCATAAAGAAGAAAGAGGAGCCTCTTATCTAGTAAAACCCAGGAAGAAATGTGAAATTGAAAAGTAGAGCACCACTGCTCTGGGTCTGATTTTCTAAGTGAATAAACTCGAGTCCTGTTCATGATCACGGAGGCGGTTCTTCAGATTGCAGACTATCCGAGGCCTCTGACCAGCTTCCTTTGACTTTATCAGGAAACCAAGGCAGCAAGGCAAGTGGATGTACTGGCAGAGTCTGTTCAGGGAGGCTCTAGTAAATGATGCCCAAATGGAGAATATGGAATGACATGTGAATTAGTGGACAGCCCCCTTGGTTTAACAAAACTCAGTATTTCCAAAAATAGGTTCCACCAAACGTTAAGTTCCCAAAGATACTCCCCTAAAAGACGTTCCCAGGTCAAAAGAGCTTGTGAGATGTTCCACATTATAAATAATATCTCCTGCTTTGAGAGGTATAATGAACAGTGTGCCCCTTAAAGACTCTGAGAAGTCCTGCGGTAATGAAAACTATGTCACTTGAGAAAAAGCTGAGCCTTCTGGCCATGGAACTCTTCTTCCACTTAAAATCCCATGTAGGAAATACCAGCCCACATACGGACACACAAGATGACCATCTTACACTGTAAATCAGAGCACATGGCTCCACTTCCTGAGGCCCTCAGCAGCTCCCCACTGTACTCAGAATCAATTTCAGAGTCATCTGGCCCCTGCCAGCTTCTTAGGTCTCATCTTGCACCATGATCGCTTTCTCGCTTTTTTCAGACAAGTGTGATCTTTTCTGACTCAAGACCTTTGCACACATGGTTCTTTCTGCCTGCCCCACCATCCCCTGGCTGCCTTTTCTTTTTTTTTTTTAATTTTTTTTTTTCCCCAACGTTTATTTATTTTTGGGACAGAGAGAGACAGAGCGTGAACGGGGGAGGGGCAGAGAGAGAGGGAGACACAGAATCGGAAACAGGCTCCAGGCTCTGAGCCATCAGCCCAGAGCCCGACGCGGGGCTCGAACTCACGGACCATGAGATCGTGACCTGGCTGAAGTCGGACGCTTAACCAACTGCACCACCCAGGTGCCCCGCCTGGCTGCCTTTTCTATCCTTCTCTCCATCTGTGCTCTAGGATCACCTCTTCAGCGAGGTTTGCCCTGAATCTCTCCAGCTTGTTGTTTTTCCATCTTAGCTCTTTGTTTGCAACCAAACTGCCTGTGGGTCTAAACCCTGGCCCTACCACCAACTTGCTGTGTGACTTCTCAGTTTCAGTATCTGTAAAGTAGGGATAATTGAGGTCACCAGAGGCAGCGCCTTGTGAAAATTAAATGCAAGTTGCCTGGCACACAGTAAGGTCTCAGTAAGTCTCAGTGATTGTTAGAGCTTCCATGATCTCCCTTATGACGAGCTATAACCCCTACTGATGCGCTGTTTGGTGGTTTTTGTGCCCCCCTCCCCCGAATGCAAACCCCACACAGGTGGAAACTCCCTCACTGCCTGGAACCCCAGCATCCAGAGCAATACATATTTGCTGAAAAGACTGAATGAATAAATGATGAGGGGCCTTCTCAGGGATAGTCAAAGGCCACGTTTTCATTTTAGATAAGCTTATCTTCATTAGACCAGTCCCTTAAGACATAAAGAGGATGCGGCCCCAGGTGAGGTCAGCCCCCTTTCCCCGCCCCAGAGGCGCTGGGACAGGCACTCACTTCCACAGCTGCGCGTTCAGATGCTTCTCCACCATGAGGTTGAGGGCGCAGCGAAGCCGGTTCCACCTGGAGTCAAACACGTAATAGCCTCTTCCAATCTGCCGGCTCCCGAATGTGCAAAACTGCAAGAGAGGACATACCATGCGTGCTGGCTAATCCCGGCAGCAGCACGGCCTGTCTGTGATCTCTCTCCTTCAGGAGAGAAGCCATCCACAGAAGAACTCGCACGCTGTGTATCACAGGCTGTGAAGCACGAGAGTGACGATGCCCAGCTCTGAGTTCCACAGAAGAGAAAGGCAAAAGCCGGAGGTGTCCCAGGACTGAGTGCGTGCCGCCTCTGGGGCACCCTGTTCTGAGCTGCTCTCGCACCCTGACCACGTCTCACACACACACACACGCACGCATGCCAAGATCCCTGGCAACCACCCCACCCCCCGCCCTCAGTGCCCTGTCTCCGCTGTGTGGGGAGGGTCACCTCGGGGGGGCATGTGGAACTTACAGATGCTGGCTGAGGATGATGACCTGAATAATGACAGTCCAGTTTTTCAACAGACTCTTCTTTGTCATCGCCTTCTCCCTCCTCACTGGATAACCGAGAAGCTGGCTCAGTGGCAGACAGGGGAGGGTGTGGAGATTCATGGACTGGAGGAGGGTCAATGGGGGCACTCCCACCTTGCTGTGCAGGGCAGCCTGGAGGCCTTGGTGAGTAGAAAGTGCAGCACCGATCAGATCACACGTCCGGCAACCAGCCGCCTCAACCCAGATATAACAACGTGCCCAAGACCGCCCAGGGAGGCCTGGGGTCCCCCACTAGCACTGGGGCAACAGATGTTGATCAGGTGGCGTGGGAGTGAAGAATCCACTCTCCCGAACCGCATGGTGGCACATGAAGTTGTATGCCAGATCTACCCAAAGGAACTTATAAAGGGTTCTCCCTTCTACAGCCACCTGGGTGGCTCAGGGCCTCTTGTATTCTCCCCAAAGAAGGGGAAATAGAAGTAGAATTTAAGAGAATTCTTTCTTTGATTCCTCCTCAAATTTCACCTGGATGAGGGTTACGGAGGCAATAAACTCGATAGCTGGCAATGTGCTCCGCACCCGAGAGGGACAGGAGGCGCTCAGAGGAGGACGCAGCATCACTGCTTTACGTGGACCATCTACGGCCTACCGCCAAGAGCGGCACGGAGTGCTTCCTACATGGATACATGCCTGCTGATTCTAGAATTAGGCTGACTTTTGCATCGACGGAACAATTTCAACGAGAAGATGGCCGAAGGAAGGCTGTGCCAAGGAACTGACATCCCGGGCTCGGCCACATTCTCGGGAGCCACCTCCGAGGGTGCCCCCCCGGGCTGCTCACACCCGGGGCTCACATCGGGGCAGGCCCGCGAGCGGGGAGGTTAGGCACAGCAACCAAGAGTTGGCACGTTCCTAGGCCGAAGTTCTTGCTGCCAGTGGCCGACAGTGAAGGCCCTCATTCTTGACACCTTTCTCTTCCCTTTCTCTCTGGAAATTTGGTACAGGGTCCGTGACTTTAACTTCGTTAAATACACACGCGCAAATGCACATGTACCACCTTCACTGTCCCTGAGGTATGTAGGGAAGTTCTCATAAGACATTCTGGTCCACTACTTACTAAACAGCTAAAATGCCTAATACGTGCTTAGGCCAAGGTCCCAAATGAATAAATGAAAACATAGGTTGATAAAGGGATGCTATAAAAACTCAGGCTGAATGCCTATCCCCAGCAAGGCCTCCCACTGCCGTATTTTTGCAACAAGTGAGACAAATGAATGGGAAACTGCTGCCAAAGCCATGTGAAATATTCCAGTCACTAACCTGCGGTCAGCACCCGCTTTTGGGCCCTGCTCAGGGGGGTTAAGAATAGACACCTGACACTGATCACTCTTGCTTCGTGCTGCTTGCATTTGGCCCAGAAGAGCCCTGGTTGGAAGTTACTGATGAACTCGACAATTTTTTTTCCCTCAAAACCCAATTAGAAAAATCTCTCATCTTCTTAGAGTGAGCCTGATGTACAGTCCTCGATCTCATAACTGCACTGGGGGTTCACAGTGTCTGCCAGTCTGTTCTTTAAAGGAAGGATAGAGCTGGAGGGTTTGACTTACCTTGGAAGACTGGGGGTGTGAGGTTTAGGTTTACTAGCTACGAAAGGCTTTGATTCAGAAGGAATCACTCCGTGAGAGTTTTGGTGTGGCTCCTGTGGAGGTCTAGGAGGGGCGGGATGCGGGTCCCTGAGAGGCTGCGTTGGTTGCTGACAGTCCGGATGGCGAATCGATTCCTTTTCCCTGGTTTTGTTTTTGTGCTCGGCTAATAACACATCAAATCGTTTTCTTCTACCCTGGACAGCCCTCCGCTGAGTTAAGGAATGTGTCTACAGACCAAAAAAATAGAAAAACTGAGGAATCTCAGTAATAATTTTTTCTCTATCATATATCCAAAAACACCATTCCCAATTAAAAACAACAACAACAACAACAACAAAACAACAAAACAAGAAATCTGGACCAACAGCATAAATGCTGTTCACCATCTGGTAAGCTAAAAATCATAGGACGGTGACCTTTTTTCTTTAGCTAGAGTAGAAGCACATATTTGGTGAGGCTATTTCCACAGAAGAAAAAAGGAATGTTAGTTGTGCCACCGGGTATATAAGTGAATGGCAAACAGTAGAAACGAACAGGTGACATTGCCATTGTAACAGTTTACTTATTGGGGCTCTTACCAGCTCAAATAGAAAAATCCTTTTCTGGGCCATTTACATTTTAAATATTAAAAGGGAAGAAATGCTTATGCCCTAAAAAAATGTACTGGCTCAGTCAGTAGAGCATGTGACTCTTGATTGTGGAGTTGTGAGTTCAAGCCCCATGTTGCCCATAGAGCTTACTTTAAAAAAAAAAAAAAAAAAAAAAGTGTCCTTTTCCAGTAACAACTAGAAAGTAAAAATTAGACAAGTGTTTCTCTCTATTCCAGGGAAAATGCCATGTCAAGAGAAAATGGCTCAAAGCATCTTGCAAGCAGGGAAGCATCCTGCTTTGGTTGAGGAAGCCTGGGGAGACATAGAGACTACAAAGCCACGAGGAGAAAGGCTGTGAACACGAAGGGGCAATGAAGCAGAGTGAATCCCTATAAACAGACACTCACTATGGAAATCAAGAAGATGGACAGGCAGCACTTCTACAGCTAAGACATCCATTTCAGAACTGGGAGATGGGCACATCAAGGAAAAGAAAAGTCATGCCAACAGGGTAACTAACATAACCCCCTGCTTGAGGCTCATAAACCAAATGCATTTGATAATTCCTGTTTTTGTTCGTTTGCCTTTTCAGGCTCCCTTGGGACTACCACTATTCCTAGAAGAAGATAAAATCAAGTTAACCTGACTATTCCTTACTGCTGGGGTCTTACGTCTGTCAAAAATGTAAGTAGACAGTGACCCCAAATCACATACCGTAAATACAAGTTAATTCATCTATAGATTTCCTTCACTCTTTTATGTTACAAAAGTAACACAAATTGTACTCTGTGTGTGTTTATGGTCCTACACATTATACAAATGTATTGCTGCTCTATAAGCTTTTATGTTTGATATAATTTAGGGGTTGGAGGGGAATTAGGCTTTAACTGTCCTTCTGCAATTCAGTAACAACCTACCTCCTGACTGGACACAGTGAACAGGAGGTCTGCTCAAAATTTAACCTGGCAGACATAGTTACATCAGTGACTTTAGTTTCTTTTTAAACTTTCACTTTACTTCCTTTAATATGTAATATATCCATAAGAAAGTAACCTAAATGAAGATAAGGAACTTTGTTTTGTTCAGTGCTGTACTAGCTACCTACTAGTGCTCTGGGCACTCAGTAAATGCTTCAGACAAGAAGTATATAAAAATAATGGCCCTCTAATATGTGTTGAATGAATGAATGAACATATAACATCACTGGTCCACCTGCCTATCTCTCTGGACAGATGTCGAAGCATCTGTCTCTGAACGTCCCTTAGCACTTAACATAGCAAAGTCAAGCCAAGAAAGGAGGCAGAGGTGACCAATATTTTCCCAGCTTGGTTTGAAGACTAAATCGGAAGGATTTCCACTGAGCCCCTCACTCCTATCAGAACTCTTCAGGGCTACCCAAGTACCACACAGCCACGACTGGGTACGTAACGGGGTCCTCTATTCCTCGTGGCTCACTGCCACCCACTCCTTTCATACAAAGTGCCTCTTCCTCTTGCTCTTCAACCTCCTGGCTGGCCTTTCAGGTCCTAACGTGTCTGTTCTGCCCCATCACAGAATATTTACACATGCTGCTTAATGGGCTTCTAACAACCCTCTTCACCCAGATAAATCATGTTCGTTTCAGCCCAGCTCTGCTACGGCAAAGGACACTTCCCTGGCTCAGTCCCCCTACTGATGGCTGTCATAACACAGGCCTCCTTCCTTTTTATTACTCAGCAGTGGTCACTTCACACATACATGAGTGATCACGAAGTGAACCTCCATCTCGTTCACTAGACTGTAAGCCCCTCAAGGCTAGGGACGGTGTCTGGATTCTGTTAAAGCCTGTGTCCACTGAGACCCAGAATGAGGCCTGTGCTCAAGATATATGCAATAGAACTTTCTACAATGACTGAATGGGCAAGAATACCAGAGCTAGAATCTATTTGTATGGAAGACAGAGAGGACAGGACACAGGACATCAGACAGACAAGGAAGCGAGATGACAGGGAGCGTGGCAGGCAGACAGGAGGGAACGAGTGACAGGGGCAGGCAGCACCAAGTCCCCTGACACTGAAGAGGAAGGACTACATTGTCGGTCTGAGGCAGGAGAGACCTGGGCAGCATGGTGGGAGACACTCAGCAGAGGCACTCAGGCATGGGCAGCCCTCCACAGCTTAACAGGTTCAGGCCAAAACAGAGGCAGGGAAAGGAAGAATCAGGGACAAACAGAACACAGGAGGAAAGGAAGGGCAACCTGCACAAGGCCAGGCCTGCCAGTTCTATGCCAAACTCACGACACACCAGGGCTGCAGATACATGCTCACACAGAGACGACACCCGAAACAGAACACAGGGAGAGCACACACGACTTGAAAAGGAAGATAGGAGAACACCGCAGGATCCACATGAAGCCTGTTTACCCGTCAATAAAGGTTCGGGAGGAAGGCTGGTCAGTCTTGCACATTATGTATTGATAAAGCTTTTGGCTCACCAGCATGCCCCACCAGAGCTGACTGAAGGAAGGCATCGTGGATAAACTAAGCATCCTTCATTGGCCTCAGGCACCCTAATATCGGGAAACCCATGTACTGAGAGCCAGGCAGGCGGGAAGACGGCCGAGAGCAGTTGGCAAGCTGTGATCGTAGCGTGGCACGGGGCTGAGGCCCGCCCTCACAAACTCCCTCAGGGGCAGCTACACTGGGGCATCTAGTTCCACAGAGCTCGAGCGGTTACCTTCAAACAAGAGACCACTACAGGTGCTCAATAAATATAAAAGCAATCTGTCCTGAGATAGGCGTTTTTAGCCTAGAGATTCAAGGGTGGGAGGTTTGGGGTAAGATATCTGTGAACCCTGAGACGGAATGCCAATTTCAGAACATATATGTGTGTGTATTTTCTCCTTGGGGAACGTGCTCTGTAATTTTTTTTAATTAGATATTTAAAGGAGCTCTTAGCCAGCGCCTTTCTTCTAAAGATTCAGAACCACTGTTGTAAGATAAAATCTACACGCTAAAATTAAATTTGACATTTAAACTAAAATAAGAACCACTTAGGGGCACCTGGATGGCTCGGTTGGTTGGGCCTCTGACTTTTGCTCAGGTCATGATCTCGCGGTCCATGAGTTCAAGCCCCGAATCGGGCTCTGAGCTGACAGCTCAGAGCCTGGAGCCTGTTTCGGATTCTGTGTCTCCCTCCCTCTTTCTCTCTGCCCCTCCCCTGCTCATGCGCACTCGCCCGCTCTCTCTCAAAAATAAATATTTAAAAAAAAATTTTTTTTAAATAAGAACTACCTGGAAACAACATTTCTGGGGCACTCAGTCTGTTCAGTGTCTGACTTTGGCTCAGGTCACCATCTCTCAGGTCGTGAGTTCAAGCCCCACATCAGACTGTCTGCTATCCGCACAGAGCCCACTTTGGATCCTCTGTCCCCCTCCCACTCTGCCTCTGCCGTGTCTCGCTCTCTCTAAACAAACATTAAACAAAAACAAGGAACAACACTTCCACTTTCTGAAGATTTTAACATTCCTCCGTTAGGGGGTGGAATGGGGCCTGAAGTCCTTCGTCCAAACATAATCTTCGGTAAGATTTAAAATAATACACCAAAAATTTTATTAATTTTTAGAAAACACAATTTTTTACAGTTTTCACCCCCTCCATCAAACAAGGGTTTTCAAGTTACTTTAAAGCACTGATTCTCAATAGTTTTTGGACTCTTCTGAAGGATAGCTGGGGATACTCTCCAGAGAAACATATGTAAGCATATGTGCTCATTCATGCAGGGGTTCCACTGAAGCCACCCCATTTCAACTCTTATTTTGCAGCAAATATACCACCTTATTAGCATACTGGCATTTTAAAGGAAAACTCAGGACAGAAAGGAGGATGGTAACATTTTCGTAGCTTATACGTAAGTTAGATTGTATGTTACACAGTACTTTTTTGGAACTGGAAAAATAAGTATCTCAAAATCAGATTATTTTAAAGTGGCTCTTTAAAATTTAAGAGCCACCGATTACACAAGCATTTTTATTTAATGTTTGTTTTTGAGAGAGAGAGACAGAGCGTGAGCAAGCGAGATACAGAGAGAGGGAAACAGAATCCGAAGCAGATTCCAGGCCCCAAGCCGTCAGCGCAAAGCTCGACGCTGGGCTCGAACTCAAGAACGATTGAGATCATGACCTGAGCTGAAGTCGGACACTTAACTGACTGAGCCACCCAGGCGCCCCTGCACGAGCATTTTAAGAGTATTCACACATACACCAAGGACATTTCTGGACTTATTTTCAATCCATACAATTTAAACCACAGTAAAGGGTAGGCTCTCATTTTAAATCTCTCTGAAGAAATACTTTCAGTCTTCGAAAATAACAGACTGATTAGGAAACAACACTATTCCCCTGGAGAGGACACTGGAAGCAAAACGTCTCTTACGGTGGCAGTTTGTAACAAAAGGCTCCACGTTTCCTGAACGCGAGGCGTTCTTCGTCCCTTCATTTACAATACCCACAACGCTCCACGGATCAGATCCCCTCTTGGGGCAATGCCATCGATCCCAGCTCCTTGCACTCACTCACCAGTGTGCCCAGCCCTGTCGAGGAGCCCACCTACCTTGCATGTCAAAGACCGGGTGCAGGGCTTCTTGGTGTCGAGATCAATGACCCCACAGTGTATGTCAGGATCAAACTCTCTTTCTGCCAAAAGCACACAGACATTACAATGGGCTCATCGATGGGCTCATCCTTCATTAGTTTTGACAACAGTAGAACGATTCTCAAAACAGGCAAATTCTAACTTGAATAAAATCTACGACATCATCAATAAATATAAAATAGACAACGTGCGAGTGCTGCCAAGCCGCAGCAAGAGACGCCACAAAGAGCGCGGGGGACTACTGCCATCGCTTGACAGGAAAGGAAGTGTGCGTGTCAGCGTTCCTGCCGCGCTCCATTCAGAAAGACACCGCTCGAAAGCTATTTTTACATCACCCACAGACACGTGTACTTTAAAAGCAAGAGTGAAGAGCAAAGGCAGAGCACCTAAGGAACTTCCACGTAAAGCTGAAGCTGACCAGTTTTGAAAAAGCGGACCTGCAGACAGCAGTCCATTTGCTCCCTCGTGAATACCCAATTATATACAGAGAAACACGGAGAGAAAAAATGTGAAGTTACCTGATAATCTCTTATTCAAAAATTTCCTGTTACTGGAATTATCTTCAGACTTTTTTTCCAGAGCGGATGGTGCAGGAAGCCCTTTGCCATTCAGAATCTGTCCAGGTGAAGGCAAGGTTGGCTTTGGTATCGAGGGGCAGTTAAGGCCAGGCTTGACTGAGGAACTCACAGTAGCAGGACAGGTCGGCCCCACCGTAGATTTCAGTAGTGTGCCATCCATCTTCGGATGAATCTTCTCCACTTTGACAGAGGGCGTCATGCTGTCACAGGGGGAAGCGGAACATCAGCACCCAAGTGCGCCAGCAGCCCTAGGTGAATGGTGAGCTAGAGGGCTGAAGTCAGAGCCCGGATCTACCCACGCCCTGCACAGGGCTAGGCTCCCAAAGGCGACTTCTGAAAATGTGTCAGGACTACCCAGAAAACTCAGTACGATTCACGTTCATTCAAACTAGAAGCCCTTCTGGTGAGGCAAAAAAACTCCAGCGGACCATCGGATTGACGTGGTCTTTCATCATCCAGGACAATCTTACGCATGAGTCCACAGGGGAACTAAGCCTGATACCCAACTCAATTCCTGTAAGACGCAAAACGGGAAAGGGTCTAAAAGGACCAGAGACTATCTGTAAAACCTTTAGAGAATATCTTCAGAGAATTATCATTTTAAAGAAAGGATCCATCAAAACAAATCAAACTGAGTGAACAGGGGCAAGAATAACTGGAGTTAGATAGTATGTCCAAGAAATGTCACTAAAGACATACATGAATTCAAATGAGCCTAACCAGATCTCTGAGAAGAGGCTCTCTGCCCATCAGTGAGGGACACCAATGTTTAGTTATGTAATGTGTCACTGAAGTGATAATTCTCTAGTCTCTGAAAAAAGCTTCTATAATAAGAGTTCAGAATATAAGTGTCTGGCACACAGCTGGTGAGCACTGAATACCTGTGCCACTAATAAAGAATTAATTTTTCTGGGAATCTTACTGACACTAGCATTTGGATGGCAAATGCTGGTATGGAGCTACCAGTTGGCCTGGTCCCCCTCTTAAACCCAGCTCCAAATAAAGAAGATTCAGATTGATGAGGTTTTCTAAACTTTGTTCAGTAGAGTCCGTGCTCAAACAGCTGTTAAGCTGGCGAGTGACTTACACATAGCACTGGCATTTTCTTTGGCTTTTGGAAAGGTCCAGGAACGAAAGCCAAGCTTGCTGTACTTGTACTTCTGACAAATGGGGGGGGGGGGGGGGGGGGAGGGGATGGGAGGAAGGCATTGTTTCCCTGTCTGCTTTGCAGGCTCCAGAAAATCCCAGAACAGCATCTACGAATCACCTCACTTTTTTATTCCTACCGTTATCAATGGCAGCAGCAGAAGCACCAGCATCCATTCATTTACTGTCTCCTATGGGTCAGACATGACGCCAGGCACTTGAGACTGCTGTATTAATTCTACTTCTCCCAATAACCGCACACTGACTGTTACTCTCCAACTGTGAGAGCAACGGGGCCTTGTTCAAAGCCCTGCAGTTAGAAAGTGATAGAAGGGGCGTGTGAACCCAGGCCTGTCTGCCTGCAGAGTTTGGCTAAAGCTCCTCGACCGCATTACGTGTCCTTCATCCTTATCTGCAAAATGGGCATAACAACCAGACCTGTTTCATAAGGTTGTTGTGATAATGAAATGACAGCCCACAAAAAGAGCCAAGTTTCCACAGCTGGCGCACAAGAAAGAGCCAATCAACAAGTACCACTGACCTTATTACTGCTGTTGCTGTTTTGTGAAGTCTCCCAAAATACGACAGGGAAACAAAAGGAAACAACATACACTTGACTTTCCCCAAAACAGGAACAGAATCCCCACATGATTCACAACAGTTTCAGGTGCTACTGGTGTGCACAGTTCCACAACAGGCAGGGAAGCTCGAAGAACCCTCTGGGCCATACTCACATTCTACCATGGGGGGCTCTACTTTGCTGAATGGGATGCATTGGCCTGGTGTTCCCCCTGAGGTGCAATTTCTCTTTGGGTGATTTCAGCAACTTGGAACTTAATGAGGATGCGCCTAGAACACCTCCACTGGAAGAACGGTTGCTTCCACTTCCGCTGCCTCCTTTGCTTTTGGACAGAGAAGGGAAGAAGGGAAATACTGAAGTGGGAGGAGCGGCCCAAGAAGGCTTGCTGGACGAGCTGTGTCTTCTTTCTGAAAAGAAAAACAGGAGAAAAGAAAAAAAAAAAAAAAAAAGACACTGTGTTTCAGGCAAGTCTCCAATGGAATCCTGGAAGAGTCCCCTGAAATCAACACATTTAGGTTCAAATATGCGTCACTAAGTGAAAATATATTTCACTCAGCAGCTTTCAGAAACGGCTTATCTAGGCCTCACAGACTTATTTAGGATTCTAGGAACTGGTCCTTCTGCTTCGGAAACATCTCAGCATAAAGCGGTTTATCATACGCAGATAGCCATTAGGAAATTAAAGAGCCATTCTAAACCTGAGAATATTTGGTTTTGTATACTAGAAATGAACCTCACTCGCTCCAACAAGGAGTCAGAGAGGCAAATTATTCGTTCATCCATGCAGCTATACGAACTGACACCACACCGATTCCTTCCTTCCTTTCTAGCATAGCATCTTTCCAATTTTTTGAATCGCAAATGTCAAAAAACGAGTTGTACCTTAATTTTTTTTCTGTCCCTACCCACTAGCATGTGACGCCAAATAAGAATGTTTCTAGGGTTATTTTATCATCCTCTGAACCTGTGCTGAAATTTTCCAGTGAATCACTTTACTCCCTCTTTTGTAATAATCTCACTTGGGTACAGATGGCATAGCTCTGGTTCACACTGCTAAGATGCCAAAGGCAGAAGACAAAAATACCATGAGGAGCTACGCTGGTTTTTTAAACCCGGAAGTAATTCATAGTTAAGTACAGACTACACAGGTTTACCTGAAAATAAGTCTACCCACTGGAGAATCAGGTTTTCTGGTCATAAAGCAATCCATACTAAATAAATTGAGAGCTGCTGAGGAATGGCACTATCGGAAACAAGTCAATTATTTAGGAACTTTATCTACTTCAGTACCTTGTGATGACTGCCTTCGATTAAACTTGTGATTTAAAATGACATGTGGCAAAATAAATAAATTAAATTAAATTAAAATGACACATGGCTTGGCTTTAAGTTTTAAAATGTACATGATCCAACATTTACTTACCACTTCACAGAAGCTATATGAATATTTAAAAAATTAAGCAAACTGGAATCAGTGACTATCAGCACTGCACAAACGGTTTATTTCTAAAATCTTTTTTTTTTTTTAAACCAGTCCTGAGGCTCTCTGGGAAGCTGAGATGACTTACTCCCAGAAGGCCATTAGTTAAACAATGCTTTATGAGGTATCTAAGAACCTTCCGCAACAGGACAAAATTATAATGCTGATCTACAGACAAAATTCCAATTGTCCAACCAGACCGCACAAAGGCCACAAGCAAGTTAGGATGGCTAAAATGATAGTGATTTTTTTTTTAGGTTTATGTATTTATTTTGCCAGAGGGAGTGCAAGCGGGGGAAGAGCAGAGAGAGGTGAGAAACAGAATCCCAAGAAAGCTCTGGATTGTAAGCGAGGAGCCCAATGCAGGGCTCAAACCCATGAACCATAAGATCACGACCTGAACTGAAATCAAGAGTCAGACAGTCAACTAACTGAGCCACCCAGGCACCCCTAAATTGACAGTGATTTTAAGCGCCTGTTGCTTTTGCGTGTGTGTGTGTGTGTTTGTTTGTTTTTTTTTTACTCTGATGAAAGCTGTGTGCATGGAAAGGAAAACTAAAATAACTTAAGTTTAGTAACTTTCCAAATTTGGTATCTGAGGTTTTGTTTCTTTTTCTTCTTTTCTAATTTAGTTTCTCTCCCCTCTGTGATCCCCAAACACTATCTGAATATCCTTCCAAAGCACCAGCACTTGTCAGGCAGGACCGTAAAAATCTGTTTCCAGTTCTGCCGCCTTCCTTGGATGGTGAAACTTCCTGTCTGGGTCATCTCTGCCTCTGTGAGACCTGGCATGGAGCAGACCTTCACTTAACATGTGCACCATCGGTGCAGCTTGTCTTGTGAGGAGGAGTGATTTCAAACAGCCGTGGACCAGTAGTTCTCAACCCTGGCTACACAGTGGCATAACCTATGAGCTTAAAAAATACTGATGCCTGAGTCCCACCCAGAGAGATTCTGATTTAACTGGTTTGGGGTGTGGTCTGGGTATGCAGGCTCTTATAAGTGCCCCTGTGTGATTCCACTGTGCAGTCAAGGTTGAGAGCAGCCTTATACTAGGCTAATGCTCCAGAACCATTAGCCACGGCTGAGTAAGTTAACACTTGTAGGGCAATGAGAACACTGCCTGGCACATGGTGCTTTCTATCAGGGTCTATTAAATAAAGTTCACTGCTGCTACCTGTCCTCAACTACTGCTTTCCGGACTTCCATCAACTGCAAATTATTTCCATCATTCTTACCAAAGCCACATAAAATAGTATTTTTTACTTAACATCTTTATTTAAATTATCAGCTCTACTGTTCTCTCCTCCTCCTCAGCCATTAACCAGTCTCTCTCTGGGGGCATCACTGGTATTTTGGACAGAACAATTCTTGTATAGGATTTCAGGATGATCAGAGGTCCTGTCCCCTGCCCCTTAACCAGCAGTGGTGCCCTTCTGCCAGGGGCAGCCTGAACCTACCCTCCAATCCATTCTCATATCACCCAATGTGACGCAGGGTACTACCCTCAACTGGGAACTATTTCTCCAAACAACAGTATCTATGAAATAGTAGGTCTGATGAGCTTGTTATGTACTTTTTCTATATACATTCAAATAAATATTAAAATATTCCTCCATGGTCACCCACAGAAATCATCCTGTCTCTCACGGAGGACAAGTGTGTGCTGCAGGAAGAATAATACCATGTTTGTGGTATGAACAGGGAGAAAACTCCCAACTAAAACTTACTTTTATGAAGTACACCCCTTTCACTATTCTCTGGGGATCAGAATTCTCAAGCAAGTGTCTTAGAGTAAATGTGATTTTAAAGTATTTGAAAAGTATTTTCTCTTGATATCAAGTGATATAAATAAGATTCTCAATCTAATGAAATACAGTTTTGCTCGTAAAGCTTATTTTCAGAAAGTAAATCTATTCTGAAGCCACTGATATACTGAGGCACAATTTGAACATAATGAAATACTGCATCTGCTTTCACAAGATTTCATCTGCAAAAAGTACTGCGCCAATGCAGAAAATGACACCTGGCTGCACCCAGTCACATGGGCATACACAAAACACACCCCTCCCCCCAAGCACCCAACATGCATCCCAGTTCACCGTGCATGTGAGGAGCCACGCCCACCCACAACTGGTGCTACAACTTTCCCTTGATCTCAGATAACCTCCGTCCACTACTTCAGAGTAACTCACAGGCTGCAGCTCTTCCAACACCTGCTTCCAGAAGCAAATGTCGGTTCGTTTTCTAGTATTCACCTATTTTTAACCATTTAATCCATGGAAAACTGTGCTACTGTTTCTGTCAGGTTCCTATCTTTTTTGTGTGAGTCACTAATGAAGTTTTGAGTGCTGTGCCCGTAACCCCATTCCCCTAATGAGTCTCATGTGGATTCTATTACACAATGTTGCACAGTGCAGTAATTTCTTAGGAATGTGTGCTGTAGGACAGCAGAACTTTCTTCAAGTCTGTCCTTTTAATTCTCTATTCCCATTATAGTCCATTCCCGCCATTTTCTTCAGCTGATGCTTGTTTTCTAGTCTATTAACACTTGTTTTGGGGATTTTGCACTAGAAAAATCAAGGATCAAAGCTTTCTAGCATTAAAAATCAGCTGGTGTATCGATTACATTTATATTTTCTACTTCAGTAATAAAAGACATTTAAAAACTAAGAATGGCTATTACATGAATTTCTTTCATTCATTAAAACTTGAAACAGACTTGCGTGTGTGTGTGTGTGTGTTGCACACGCACGTGTGTGCTCGTGTGTATTAACGGATTCTGGCTGAAAAGTGCCAGCTCAAATCCTTGTCATGCTGCTGAATAAAGTTGTTCCTTCACATCATGGTCTGGTAACTTATTCTCTGGAAAGGGCGGCATCTGGCTTACTCTCTGAGAGAAAGCAAAGAGGAAAAAACATTTAATTACAGCTCAGTTGGAATCTCCCCATCCTTTCACTGTGGGCCTTTATTTTTCATAATATTTTAAACTGGGCTTCCAGCTTAAAAAAAAAAAAAAGTGTTCCTAGATCAAAAGAGAAATGGGCAAGTTATGGGTAGGGTTAGGGACCTTTTATTAAGTGGGAAAACTGGTGGCCAGGCGCTAAGCATAACTGCAGTGTGGCTTGGTGAGGAGTCCAAGTTGAGTTTTCAAAGCACTCCTCTCTACAGGGTCTGGCACCAGCTCAGAGAAGGCACACTCTGTTGTCCCTGGATGAGAGGGGTACTTTGAATGGCTCTAGCAAAGGGAGAGATAGTTAGGCAGCCCAAAAGACAGACAGTACAGACAGGGAAAGAGCACAGAGAGGCAGACATGGGTGAGTGTGTGTGTTGTTGGGGGGGAGGGGGAAGGGGCGCTGGGGGTTTGGAGTAAACAGGGCAGACAGACGTGAAGAAAGAGGTAGAGGTGAAAGGTGGAAGAGAGGGAGAGAAAAAGAGACTGTGTGAAGTGTGTAAGAGATGGATGCATCGGACTTTCTTCCCCCTTGTGGCTTGAACATGGGATAGCACTGAAGGGAGCAGCAGGGTATCAGGGAGGGTAAGGTAGAGGATAGCTGTCTTTATGTCTTCCAAAATGGAAAGCAACCAAGAATACTGAGCTTGCAATCTGGGATTCACGCTGAGGTTTAAAAATATACATATGTACGTGTTGATACCCAGGTACAAACCAAAAAGGAGTTCAAAGCAAATAATTAGATCTCCTTAAGTCATAAATAAATATTGCTTTGAAAATAACGAAAAATAATTCAGATGCACAAGTGTAAAAGTTAGGGCACAAACCTAAAAAGCTGTCAAAGCAAATTTTAACTTCAAACAATTCATTCTTGAAAAAAATCTACAAGGAAATACATCAAATTTTAAGCGGTTATCCCTGGGATTAGGGGGTGTGTGTGTGTGTGTGTGTGTGTATACTTTTTTTTTTTTTTTTTTTGAGAGAGAGAGAAAGCGCAAGCAGGGGAGGGGCAGAGAGAGAGTCCCAAGCAGGCTCCACGAGGGGCTTAATCTCATGACCCTGAGATATGACCTGAGCCAAAATCAAGAGCTGGACACTTAACCGACTGAGCCACCAAGGTGCCCTGGGTCTGTTTTTAAAAACTTCTGTATGTTGGGGTGCCTGGGTGGCTCAGTCAGTTGAGTGTTCAACTTCAGCTCAGGTCATGATCTCATGGTTTGTGAGTTCGAGCCCCGCATTAGGCTCTGGGTTGATAGCTGGGAGCCTGGAGCCTGCTTTGGATTCTGTGTCTCCCTCTCTCTCTCTGCCCCTTCCCTGCTTGTGCTCTCTCTTTCTCTCAAAAGTAAATAAACATAAAAAAAAATAAAAAAAAAAAACTTCTGTATGTTAATTTTTCTATAATGAATATGATTTACTTGATTATACTTTAAAAGGGGGGAAATTTTCATTTGGTGTTCTAGCCTCAATTTCACACATGCCAAGATAAAGGCGTATTATCATTTGTGAGCACAGAATCAATCTATTCCATTCTCAATGGTTATCAGGTAAGAGCAGGCAAGAGCATCTCATAGCAATTAAGACCACTTCACAAACTTGTTTTTGCTCAGGGCTCTTTTCACTAATGTTTTATATTTCAAACAACTGACTGGTTAGAAGTCTCACCTTCAACAACATTAACAACAGCTGTCACTGTCTATTGGGCATAAACCATGTGTCAGGCACCACAATGTGTAACTTACAGACGTTATCTCATTCAGTTTTGACCATCCTTCTACAAAGCAGATACTGTTATGATCCCCTCTTCGATATGAGCAAGCTAAGGCTTTAAAGGACTCATGTTGGTTGCCCAACACCACCCAGTTAGTTAAAAGGCATAGCTGGGATGCAATCCCAGGCAGGCTGACTCTCGTACCCAGGCTGGGCCACACTATATTCCACCTATCCTTGTGTGGTGTTATTAGCAAGCCATAATACATGGTCCAAAGGCAGGCAGAAGGGAAAGGGAAAGGGAAAGGGAAAGGGAAAGGGAAAGGGAAAGGG
>NW_024412444.1:5129893-5194952 GCF_014898765.1 Herpailurus yagouaroundi
GGGAAAGGGAAAGGGAAAGGGAAAGGGAAAGGGAAAGGGAAAGGGAACGGGAACGGGAACGGGAACGGGAACGGGAACGGGAACGGGAAAGGTGAGGGTTGGGGCATATATCAGTAAGAAGCCCATCCATCTTCCCAAGGGCTCAGCAAAATAGGCTAACTGCCAGCACAAAAGACTGCAAAGGTTCAACACACAAGGTTGAGACAGAATATTAGTAAATTCAGGATGGGGATCCAGAATCTGTTTAAGGGAAACCCAGGTTGTTGTTGAGATTTTATCTTTCCCTTTTGCAAGCTATCTATCCTAAAGATAAGCTATGCATGTCAGCCAGGGTAGCTTTTTTCTTTTTTTCCTTTTTTTGCTCAGGAGGGTTTTAAACCATCAAAGATGGTTTGCAGAGTGAATTCTGGTAGAAAAGTACCCGTCAGGGCTGTCTTTCTTGCTAAAAAGAATCATTTTACAAAGTTCCCAGATGGGTCTGTTTTACTAAGAACAGCGAATACCTATTCTATAGGATTAGGCTGGCCCCCTCTGGACCAACACAATGCATGTTTCTGGTCATTCTCTGGTCTCTGGCCAGTCATGGCTGCCTTTCCAGTAAGGGATCAGAGCTGTCAGGCACAGTGTTGATGTGAGCTAAGTAATTAACTAGGCTGAACAGAATCCAAATTAAATAAAAAAAATACTTTTGCGGGGGGGGGGGGGCGGCGCAACTCAGTTAAGGGTCCGACTCTGGACTTTGGCTCAAATCATGGTCTCACAGTTTGTGAGACCAAGCTCTGAGCCTGCTTGGAATTCTCTCTCTCTGCCCCTTCCCCACTTGCTCTTGTTCTCTCTCACAAGATAAATAAATACACATTCAAATATACATAAATTAAAAGTACTTTTTAAATAGATTACCTAAAAGAGCAAGAACTTTCGAATCAGAGACAGACGGGTTCAAAGCCGTGCTCTGCAACCTACTAGCTGGTAACACTGGGCAATAACCTGATTCCACCCACCTTGGCAGCCTCTTCATCTGTCGTCAAACCTACCCTGCAGGGCAGGGCTATTGGAGATTAGCTAAAGGAGAGTTGTAGAGCCCGCAGCTCAGGGCCGACTACAGACCAGGCACTGGGAACTCAACAGGCACTAAGACACATGCCCCCTGTTAATTCAGCTAATGCCAATTACAGACTCCTGTGAGAAAGGCATGCTGATTATCAAAGCAGGCAGAAATCACTTACAAACAAACCTAACCCACTTTATCTTCTCCCGTGGAGTACAGGTAGAAGCTACATATTTAGTTTCTGTGTCAATCCAAGCTCTTCTCATAAAAGCTCAGAGGAATAACTTTTAGAATTCATTTACAAATGATTACATTCACACCAACCAAAAAAGGAATGCTCATTTGAGCTAAAGTTATTTTGAAAATAAAAATTTGGTTCATTTTCCTGATGGAAACGAGTCATACCCAGGAGGAACTGCAGGTGATGGAATGGAATGAAGGGAAGGTCTCAAATTCAGCTTATGGATCCAAAGGTGGAAATTTTAGGCAGATTATTGAAGAAATGATTCCCAAAACTCACAAACTTTTCTCTATATGAAACTCACCCTTTTGGACAGATTTGGTCAGGTTAGGTTAAAAAGAGTGTGTACTCTGTATGCAATGGCCTTATGAAAAATATCAATCCACACTTTAAGGAATGTATGATTTCATGGGGTCTTTGACAGTCCCATCCCACTAATACTCTAGAATTGCCCCCTTTTAAAATAAGGGGTTTGTCTTTTTGTTTTAAATAATCAAGCTCACACATGGCTATAAAACGTTAAATGCACGCGTATGGATCATTTGGCCAGGCATAGCAAGCAATCCCTGCATGTAACAAAAGGTTCAGTTTAGAAAGTTAGGGTCATTCATTTAAGCAGGCCCTTCACAGAATTTATTAAATTGCTTATTTTGATATCCAGGTTGAAAAATAACTGCAATGTTATACTGCCAGCTCCCAATTAACCCAAACTGTCACAAGTGCACTTTCGGGCTGCCAACACAACTCCTGAAGGGTCAGCTGGCATTAGCGGTCTTTCTTAAAGATGACCCCTATAAAAATATCTAAGGTCAGGAAACTATAAAGGAAGACTACATATACATTTTTCAACTCTCAGAGCGTCTTCCTTCCACATCTACTTTGCACATCAGTGTTTTGCCTAAGACTTTTGACCTTCAAAGCTGAATCCCATTCCAGATCTTTCGTCGTTTCTGCACCTTACCTAGACTATTATTTGCTTAATATATTCTTCAAAATTCAGTGACTGACTAGGCATATCTAATTTAGCATTACCCTCAGCAATTTCTGTGAAGCTGTGACTTTGGTTTGACAGAGTACTTCTGTTTTTTTTCCTAATAATTATTAAAAAAAAAAAAAACTGGCATACCATGTAAATTCACACCATGGACATGAAGCATTAATGATGTGCTCACTACTTCCACTGTCAGCTTTTCCCTGTAAACTTCCTTCTTCTTATGTAAAGGCACCCGCTTGTGTCTGACCAGGAAACATGTTCCTACCCTACTCCCTGTCCTCACAGTTTCTCTTTAATTCAGATCTGCTTTTTCTTTGATCCAACTTCTTTAGGGTCCCTGGACACTTGATTAGACTACTCCAGAGAGAGCCTGGTGTAGTCTAATGCTAAAAAACACCCAACGGACGAAGACTGTCTCTGGAACATTCAAATCTCACGTTGGGGAATCCCAAACTGACCTCTGACAGGCAGTGCCTCAAAGGACAATTAGCCAAAAGTGGAGCTGGGAGGCAGCCTCAGAAAAGCACGCTTAGGTGGGTTACAAACAGCAATGAAAAACAGTGAGGAAGAAAAACTCTTTACCACAAAGCACTCAGCATCATTTCCACTAGAGAGATTTAATTGAAAAGGATGATTTCAACACTGGCTGCCCTAACAAATTAGTCTCCAACTGAGACTTCTGCCAAATGCATTTCTCCTCCCCCTAATGCAGAGGTGCTTTTAAATTAAAACATAAGGGGAAAGTGCAGAAAAGAGAGTCATTTACAGCACTTGGGCTACTTGAAACAACTTTTCACCAAAGGTCTATAATCAAATTATCAAGCTCCTCAAGCCAGTGCTTTATGATGAAAATAAAAGCCCCACGAAAAGTATTCCGCGTCTCCTGGCACTTCCACGTCTCTGGGCAGGGTGCGCCCTGCAGCATCCCCATTCACACTAGCGGCATGAAAGAGAACAGATCACAAAGGGCAGATTACAAGGGAGACCGACTCCGACTCCAGTGGGGGAAGGGACAGGCGTGAATGGATTGTAAATAATGTTGCTAAGAAGGGAGCAGAAATATGGCAACTTCAAATAATCCTCTTGCCAGGAATTCTTCCCGTGGGGACTGTTCTTTCCGTACTTTGCTTTCAAGTGAGAAATATGAAAAACTTCCTGAATATCTGGGGGTCCTCCTCCCCTGCCATCTTAACTTGTGGCTTTTGCAAACACTGCTAAAATGGCTTTTTAAAAATCCAAGTTTTTTTATTAAAGTAGAGGA
Organism: Herpailurus yagouaroundi; assembly: GCF_014898765.1. NCBI lineage: Eukaryota > Metazoa > Chordata > Mammalia > Carnivora > Felidae > Herpailurus > Herpailurus yagouaroundi. The sequence goes on from NW_024412444.1 coordinate 5,133,438, forward strand.
AATGATAGAGAAAAAAGAAGAGGTGCTGAAGGTACACCAGAGATCACCTTGGTCGTGAGTGTGAAGCATCATTTCTTCATAATCACCGTCATAAGAAAGCTTGTTTTAAGGAAGAGTGAATGGTCGGAATGATCCGTTCATTTCCTTAATGGGGCCCTTCCTATGCTCTCGCAACCCTGTTCAAGGTACAGACTCTGAACTGCGGGTTATCATCATGATCTCAAACAGGCACACAAAGATGTTTTCAGTGAAAGCACCTTGGGGGAAAAGGCAGCTTCTACCTTGAGCGAAACACAGCCACCAAACTCTAATTTTCTGCCACCATTTCTGACTATGGGCTATCATGCAACGAATGGCATGCTGGCTGACACTTCTACTTTGCTAACAGCCCTAAGGTCCTCTCTCTGCTGTGCTCAGGAAGCACAGTGTTACCCAAAGGATGCTGGCAGAGTACAGCAAGCAACCACCCTGCCTGAAACAAACATGATCTCACCGAGTGATGTGCACAACACTGTCGCCGAATTCATTCCCGTCTCCCTCCCACTCCATCAATGACTTGAAATGTTTGTGTTTCTCCGGTATCGGCATGTGAAAAGAAAAAAGAGCCAAAACCAAAAATCGACCAGTCTCTAGTTACTTCTGATTTAATCCTCCACTGGTTAGGGAATGAAGCATCCTACAGTTCAGTGATCTAACATTAGGAGTTTAATCTCCCAAAATTTGTTATAGAGCATGTGTGGTTCAGGCATCAATATACTCAGTCCTTCCACAAACTTCTCTCTAGTCACATTTTGGGCCTTGGTCACAGTTTTACCCAAATGAAAGATACAAAGCTATATCAAAATGCAAAAAGGAATTAAAAAAAAAAAAAGGATGTCTTTACCACTGCAATCCAAATTTTACACACACACTCACACACACACGTAGGAAAGACAGAATTAAAGGAAACCGGTAAAACTCAAATTCGAGTTCTCTTTTTCATTGTTTTTGTTTGGTGTGTTTTTAAAAATGAAAACTGCTGTGCAGGAACCCCCACAGGGAACATGGTCTTCCCAGGCCAAAAAAGAGTAGCAAGTCCAAGGTGCAAAGGAATGACGGCATCATCTGCTGCAAAGTGCTGCATCGAGTGGAAGTCACATTCTTATCGCTAGTCCCTGCTAATTCGGTATCCTTTTAATTTCACTTTATTTTGGATGGGGGAGGGAAGGAGACAGTGAACACGGGAACACCAAAAACCTCAAACTCAGAACGCAGTCCAAAATGCCTCCTTCATTAAGCACCCTGTTTAATAAGGAACGGATGATTCATTACCTAACAATGCCAATGTTTTCAATGAGTTTGTAGCATAGGTTTGTTCCCCCCCACCCCCACCCCTGCCCGCAATGCTCCCCAAAAAGAGAAACACAGCATCTGCCCCACCTATAGGCTGGGGCTGTCAACTAATGAACATCAAAAGCAATATTCAAAAAAAAACAAAAAAACAAAAAAAAACCCCAATATTCAAAAACGAAACTACAAAGAGCAAAACTAAAACTGCCTGACAAAAGAGAGTTTAAAAAAGATAAATTCTAAGGAATTAACAGCAATTTGGTTAAAGGTTTAAGATCTGTTTACAGTCCTTCAAACTGGTAAATTTTAACCTCAATTAAAACTATCTGGTCAAGCTCATTACTGCAGAAGCCATGAAATGTGAATCCAGTGAAAAGTAAAGAACTCAACTGTCACCTCACTCCCTGCTTACCGACAGAAGCACGAGACAGGGTAACTTGGAGAAGAGCCTCCCAACAGAGCCCAAAACAATCAGCTTGGCTGTACCGGCTACCTTGATAACACAACTGAAAAAAGTCGTCCTTTCTGGCAGTCAGTCTGTAATTAAATTTTTATACACTCAATTTAAGTAACTGAATGACTTTCCAGGGCTACTGTTTGTATCTTGAAGTTGTTCTTCCTCTTGACACAGTGTTCTGCTGGAACCTTTGCTATGGATTTGAAGTATCTGACCAAACAGCTTTCAAACACATTCGACAGGAAACACTATGAACTGCTTGTCATAAAACCTCACTTACCACAAGTGAGATAAAAAACAAACAGTTAAAGCGTGTTACAACGTTCCTCCATTTTTAGAGAGCGGCATAACTAATGCTTTCCCTGTTTTGAAATACGGGAACCGTGTGGTGCAAACCTCAGCATTTTGTTGGAGTTAATAACAAACTAGACTCCTGTCTGCGTTTGAACTTTGTCCAGATCACTCAAATGACATTTCAGAATGGCTCCTGCGGACGGCTTGCAGCAGCTAATCCCCCTTGTTGTGATTACCCGCTCGGACCCACCAGCTCTGCAGAGCTCACTCCCTCTGCCACTCCAGCAACAGACAGCCCAGGGCCTGCTGGCAGGGGAGGCCAAACGCCAGGAGGAAAGAGGCCTGCGCGAACTCCTCCCGCTCTGCTTGCTTCCATGTAATGTTAGCAAAGACCTAACCCACCTCCCGCAAGCTCATCCCCAACTGGGCCCCGGGCCAAGCCCAGCCTCTGAAAACCACCTCGGAAAACTTACCCAGTGGAGCTTTCAGCCCTCGTGCGGAGGAAGGGCTGTTCTGGAGAGGCTTCTTGTCACCTTCCATTCACATAATCTGGTTGTGCTTCATTGCACACTTGCTACTGCAAGCTTGCATCATGACTTGGGTCTGCCCACCAACTCCAAATATGCTCCATGTTTGGTCTTATGTAACATTTGCTACTACTGTAAAAAGCACTTGAATTACAAAGGTCCTGGCAGATCAACAGAAAACAAGGGGTGGAGTCTAATTTCAACTAATATGGTCATACAAGGCGTCCTGGCTGGTGTAAATTAATCCTTCTATTTGAAAGGCAACTTGCCCAAAAGGGGGAAGATGGAATTTATAAATTTAACCTCCTAAAATGTGAATCTACTCACACCCTGATTTTTCTGAATACCTTTAAAATGGACACTGCTGCTTCCAGGTATATTGGAAAATTTATATGATTCATTATACAGCCTACATTTTAAGCCTCGATAAACTGGAAAGTTTTAAAGTCAATGCATTTCTACAAAGAGTTGCAGTCTTTTTCGACATTTCATTTCCCCATGATCTATACTTAAAAATAACTAAAATTTGTCACTCTGAAGTCTACTTTCCTTTCTTAAATCTAGTAACAAAAATTTTAACCAATTTTCTATGCATATTTGTAAAATACATCTTATTTCAGAACAATATACACCTGACTCTCTGAAGCCTGGTGCTCAATCACTAGATGACTGACTAAAGCTAGGACCTTTTATACTTTTAATCCAAAAACTTGTCTCCCTAATGACTCTTTATAAACAGTGTCTTCCTGGTCTGTTTCTCTATGTCAGCCCTATTATACTCCCCATAAAACTATTCTCCTACTCTCAATCCCCAAATCTTACTGTCAAATAGACATGGAAAAAATGGCCAACTGATCTGAGTTTTATGATGATAAAGGCTGCACACATAAATAGACTCAGATGTCTGATAGTTCAGAATGAACACTTTTAAATGTCAAAAGGAGGGGGGAAATTCCTCTACAGAATCCCATCACCCCATAGAGAATATTTGGCAAGAAGTCATGAATTACATGTGTGGAAAAGATTTGGCCTGGAAGGGGTGGGAAAGAGTTGTGAGCCGTAGGAAATGGTTTCTATTAGAGCAGACACAAATTCTAAATTTATTCTAAAACAAAAGAGTAATAGCCACACTGCTTTATTTTCATGGCAAGCAATCAGATCCTGACCATGGCAACAATATTAAGATCCAGAGGGTTTTCTCAAACCTACTTCCCCCCCCCCACCCCCCACCCCCCACCAGGCTTCTTATAATCACATTCACACAATGCAAAGCTATAGTGGTCTTTAAAAGACTTCAGGAGGACACCAGGTAAGGGGCATCAGCAGATCAAGCACAGGATGAAAACATCTTTCAAAATTACTTAGCAAAAATAAGTTTAGATTAATTCACTGAAGGTCTTCTTAAGCTAGAAGAAAAAACTCCATTGCTATCCTACTTGATTGCAACAGGTCTGCACCCACCCACCCTTCCCAAGGGGCAGCTGAGGAATCTCCTTGATGTCATTGGTCACAGGACAAAACAGATAAGGGGCCTTTTCTCAGACGAAGAAGACTCCGTTCCACATCACTGCACCTATCAGGCCAGACCCCAGAGTCCTCGCTCCTCTCCCAGCACAAATACGTGCCTTTCTAATGTTCGCTTTTGTGGGGAAAAAATATCATTACACAACCCAGCCAATCCACGAGTTCTGATAATCAAATCTTTCTATAATCCTGGTGAAAACTAGGGTGAATTGCAACAAACCTTGTTCTTTTTTTTTTTTTTAAGTTTATTTTATTTTGTGAGAGAGCAAGCACAGGGAGGGGCAGAGAGGCGGGGAGAGAGAGAGAGAGAGAGAGAGAGAGAGAGAGAGAGAGAGAGAATCCCAAACAGGGTCCACACTGTCAGCGTGGAGCCAGATACGGGGCTCAAACTCACAAATCGTGAGATCATGACCTGAGCCACCCCGGTGTCCCTCAGCAAACATCCTTAATGGCTACAAATACATATATTTTAATTTTACATATGGTTCACCCTTAAACAATGTTGGGGTTAGGGACACTGACTGCTGCCCCCCCTACCAGGTGAAAAAATCTGTTAAATTTTTGACTCCCCAAAATCTTAACTACTAAAATTCTACAGTTGGTGAGAAGCCTTACCACTGACATAAAGCTACTTAATATTTTCAATGTTATATGTATTAAATACTGTATTCTTAAAATGAGCTAGAGAAAACATTATTTAGAAAGCCATGAGGAAAAGAAAAGTACATTTACGGTAATGTACTACATTTATTGAAAAAAATCTGTGGATAAATGGGTAAAATCTGCACAGCTCAAACCCATGTTGTTCAACAGTCAATTGCATGAACAAGAGAGAAACAATTTAAACTTAAATTTTTTTTTTATAAATTTTTTTTCAACGTTTTTTATTTATTTTTGGGACAGAGAGAGACAGAGCATGAACGGGGGAGGGGCAGAGAGAGAGGGAGACACAGAATCGGAAACAGGCTCCAGGCTCCGAGCCATCAGCCCAGAGCCTGACGTGGGGCTCGAACTCACGGACCGTGAGATCGTGACCTGGCTGAAGTCGGACGCTTAACTGACTGCGCCACCCAGGCGCCCCTTAAACTTAAATTTTTAAGACCTATATCCAAAAAGGGATGACTGATAGTGTAAGCCAGGAAAATATAACTTTGTACAATAAGAATATATACAAATACACAAAAGCTGGTCTTTTTCAAACACGCACATTCTTCTCTCTGAATGCCCTGAGTAAAATGGTTAAGCAAATGCTTAATTAAATACTACTTTGTTCTGCTTGGACAGCATTAGTACTATTTTCACTTTTTTCTTTTTCTTTTTTAAGTAGGCTTCACACCCAGCGTGGAGGCCAAAGTGGGATTTGAACTCACGACCCTGAGATCAAGAGTTAGATGCTTAATCGACTGAGTCACCCAGGAGCTCTGCATGATTACTATTTTCTACAAACCATCTTCCAATATCCTATCCAAATGAAGCTTATTTGGTATTAAGTTTCCCAATGATGGCTCATGTTTAAATGTCTAAGTATGGAGACATGGTCACATTTCTTTTCTCTTATGAAAAAAAAAAAAACAAACTGAAAGACTATAGACTAAAAAAAGCCTGAGACTAAAATACCTTTTTAGTAGAATAATATCCATGCCTTACAGACTAAAAATTATAGGTATTGGAGGTGTTGCGGATGGCGTGCAGGCATCAGATTTATTCTGGTGCACAAAGGAGTTCTGAACTGACAAAACTCTTCCGTGAATTAGTCTGCGCACAGCAAACACACACACCAGCAGCAGCCAGGGAGGGCAGCGCCTTGAAGGCTTGGGTTCAGGGGGCAGCTAGCCCGCAGTGTCATCACTTCCAGTTGTGCGGCCCTGGCCAAGACACTTGTGTCCCTCAGGGTCGGTGTCCTCTCTGGGGACGTGCTAAGACTGCCTCCTCCTATGGGGACGTGGTGAGGGGTCAGGAGGTGACGTACATGATACAGGGACTGGCACATCTTCAGTGCTCAATAAATGTTAGCTTTTATGATTGGAATCAAGGAGAAACTGGACGGTGGGCATCATGTGAAGGAACGGGAGAAAGAGATTGCTGCTACAGAAATTAGTGATGTCCCCAGCAAATCTTGGGATTTCCTAAATCAAATCCCTGAGAGGCCGGCAGGTGTCATCTGGTGTTCAGCACAGCAACCAACAAGTTGTTGGCAGTTGGTAAAGGCTGTGCTCCTGTCACTGGTGGTAGCCAGTTCTCCAGTTTACAGGAGCCACAAGTCTCCACTGACTTCACTTCAGTGTCTCAGCAGGCCAGGCAAGTTATAATTGGCCTTAATTGGCACTTACAGGAGCTTTAACATTCCTTACCTGCTGCCAAGGAACACTTGAAAGGGGGAGAAAGTATTTTCAAACTTGGAAATACCAAGCGATTCATTCAGCTGTGGGCTTGGAAGCCTGCTATCCAGAATCAGATTAGCTTCACCAAGAAATGTTGCTATGTTATTATCCAATGCTCATTAGGTACTCACGCCGGATTAGGAGAGGTGGGAGATGAAGTTTAAATGGGGATAATTCACCTTGGGGGCTAATACCATGCAGCAGCCTTCCTCTGGCTGCCATCATCTGATCTTTCGGTGGATGGCTCTTCAGGGCTCCGCCACACTTCATCCGTGTATCCCTTTTCAACCGTTCAAATTGTTCAAAGGCAGGGACGTAAAGTAAGTATAACCTCATGGCCTGATTTACATAGGCTTTGTGTTAACCACAGTCTGACCTCAGTCCAGTCATTATCTGATACACAAAGTGAACACTGCTAGAAGGTGACCAATCATGCCAAATGCAAGGAGGATAATGAGATCAGAAATAAAACAGATTCTTAAAATCATCAGTCCTGCAATTAAATTCACCCCAAAATGTTATCTTCTAGGAGCCTATACATTTTGCCGAAAGGGATCTCAGCCTAGCTGACCTAGATTTCTCCCAAAGGTAAATTCCAAGCAGGATGAATAGAAATTTCCCACAGATGCCAGGAAAATTGCCTGTGATTGCTTAAATCAATGTATTTTTTTTAAATCATCACTTGTTTTGAAAGATCTCTTGAAATCCTACTATCGTTACATATTAGTCAAACTCAGAACATCCATGCTAACACTGATAGTTAAAAAGTTTGCACTTGTTTCAGAAACTTAGTGCAGAGTTAGATCACAATCAATTACATTTGTGTGTGTGTCTGAAACACTTTAAGACACTTTAGAAAAAGAAACTGAATTTTAGAAACTGAATACTCCTGGTGGTGATATTCTCAAGCACACCTAATAGATATAAAGGATGATAGCCTTTGGGGAAAACAATCTAGTAGCAGCTATTAACAATGCATAGAAGTACCCTTTCTGACCCAGGAATCCCTTCCTGAGACAAATCCCACAGAGACAAAACCACAAATAGGTGAGGACATATGTAGGAGGATGGTTACTGCTCTTTTGTTCATGGAGGCAAAAAGGAGGAAATAAGTGTATGTCCACAGAGGACTTCAATGAGGAAGCTACTGTACAGCCACAACTTAGAATAGTGAGCAACCATTAAAAAGGGGCGAATACTGTTATCCTGGCCTGTGAATAAATTCCCACGTGGTATTGCTGAGTAGAAAAGAAGCAGAAGGGTGCATCATAGAATCCATTTTCTGTAAAACTATGACCACAAGTCCTTACTAAGAAAGGATTAGATGGGCCTGCATAAAGTTATTAGCATGAGAAAAATACAGAAGCATGTATATACTAAGTTATGTACTAATAATGTACCAAGTTACATAGATGGTTTAACAGTAGACAGAAGACTACTACAGCTGGAAAAGGTGGGTAGGCAGAAAGCCAATGAAATAAGAAAAAAGTAGGCTGAACTGAAAATAGCATATTTGAGATTAATAGATTTGTCTATGTAAAAATACATGTTTATATATTTAATATATTCATGCATTATTCAAAAACTCCATAAGGAACAAATTTTTGTTCTTAAAAAATGCACTGTGAGAGCAAGAAAAATTTAGACAATGTGAAATTCTGCGATTACATCAAACAAGCATATTCTGATTAGGGCTCCCGTTTCATTTGTTTGGCTAAACAGACTGAGATTCAAGTAGCACAACTAAGCACAGTAAGGATCACGTAGAAAAAAGGCCGGTTAGTCACTCTGGTGAAACAATATTTTAACTTTTTCTTTTTTTTAATTTATTTTGAGAGAGACAGAGACAGCACGAGTCGGGGAGGGGCAGCAAGAGAGGGAGAGAGAGAATCCCAAGCAGGCTCTGCACTGCTACAGAACCCACAAAGCCTTGAGATGATGACCTGAGCCAAAACCAAGAGCCGGATGCTTAACCGGCTGAGCCATCCTGGTGCCCCATCAATATTTTAACTTTCTAAAGCTCACTACAAATCTCCAGTATTACGAATTCTAACAATCTTTTAAAAACATCAAGCATAAGAAGCAATAAACAAATTTCATTCCAGAGTTTATTTTTGACTCTAGGAGATTCCAAATCAAGAGCTCTATCATGTGTGATTAGGGGCTTATTGACTGTATTTTAACTTTTAAAACTGAGATAGTTACCTTCCCTGATCTTTCTCTTTATTTTTTTTTTTTAACATTTTTATTTATTTTTTGAGAGACAGAGACAGAGCACGAGCGGGGGAGGGGCAGAGGAAGAGGGAGACACAGAATCTGAAGCAGGCTCCAGGCTCCGAGCTGTCAGCACAGAGCCCGAGGCAGAGCTTGAACCCACAAACCATGAGATCAGGACCTGAGCCCAAGTCGGATGCTTAACCGACTGAGCCACCCAGGCGCCCCTTTCTCTTTATTTTTAAACTTCAAAACACACAAGAGGAAAAGGTATAAAATTTCTTTGAAGTTCAGAGAACTGCTGCCTTAATAGCAAAACGCAGAAGTAAACCCAAAGACTGGGATTTCTATATATACAATGTGAAATGAGGACGGAAAGAGCTAAATTTAGCCACTGCTCCCTTGCCTCCAACCAGTTTGTTTTATGGGCTTGGACTAGCCCGTGCCTGGGAGGAAGTGCCCCAGCCAGGGACACCCAGCCAGGTGTTACAGCATCACGAAGTGATAAAAACTCCCTCTTCTGGTCACATGTAAGACCACAGTTAAACAGGGTGGAAAAAGCAGGTGTGTGTGTATCTTAACTACTAACCATACAAATTAAGTCTCGTGAAATGACTCAGGATAAACATCTTTTAGCAAATATAACTAAAATGTGGCTTTATATCCTGAAATATCAGCTTTAAAATCTGAAGCACAGCCAACCTAATGATTTCTATGTATAGTAGACAAGTCAAGAACAGCACGGGTAAATAGCCAATTTTTATTTATTGATTGATTGATGCTGCTAGAAACTCACATTTTCACTGTCTTATTCTGGTGACACAAATCAGATCTGTTGAAGTAGTTCATTAAATCACCATAATACTAACCTGGAGGGCAGCTCTGACCAGCCTCTGTGTGGAGAATCAATACAGTGAAATAACTGTCAGACATTCCCAAAGAATGTTCTTGAAAGCACTGCCCGTCCTAATGCAACACTGAAAAGCCACATGTCTATCAATAGAGAACTGGTGGCATTAGTTTAAATACACTAGTGAATGGAATAATAGGCAGTCTTTTAAAAGAAAGAAATAATGTAATAAGAATTAACATGAAAAAATAAGATTATTAGGTTAAAAAAGTAAATCTGTAACAAATCTAATGTGGTTGTGTCTGAGGGAAAACAAGAAACATGCAGCCACATAAGTCTAGGAACTAGAAACCTTCCCAGGGTGTATGCCAGACTGCAGCCCTGAAAATATGGAGGAGCTTTATTCATTCTGATTTCATGTTTATCCTCCTCTTTCATACTTTTTTTTTTTTTTTACAAGGTATGTTACTACCCTAGTAATGAAAACAAACCAAAATGCATGTGTTTTTGTTTTTTAATCAGTATGTTTTTGTTACCCAAATGAGAACTTGAGAACTCCCCTCCCAGGAAAGTGTACATATCCCCTTCTGTTTCCTGGCCCCTATGCCTAGGTAACTGTTCTATCAAAACAACAACAACAACACAAAAGGAAAATATATGACCCCAAAGCTTGGTATCTTTGCAATAATTATCTTCAACCCCTACAATATTTAGAAAATGCCTAAAGACTTGAATATAATACATCAAGGTTCTTCATTCAGGTCAGCACACCTCATTAAAAAAGAAAGACAAAGAAAGCCCACGTACAAACTGAAAGAACAAGCCCCTGCTCCGTAAACTAGGTAAATTCATCCAGCCGCCTGAGCCAAAATTGGGAACTAATGCCATGAGTCATCCGTCGTCCTGCTTCCCCCATGTTGCTAATCCCCAGACCATGGGCAGGCCCCGCTGGCTTTCTACTTCCACACAGACTGCAATTCCAGCCACAGCTTGAAGCCTTTGCCACAGTCTTAATCTGAGCTTTTCCTCCTGACCCAGCTCTCAACTGGACTAGGGCAGAACAGCCTAGCCTACCAACTGGGCTCCCTTCTTCCACTCCTGCCCGTGTCCCACAGAGCAACCATAAATCGGATCAAGTCACTTTCCTGCTCAAAACCCTCCAGCAACTTCGAATCACCTGCATTGTCCAATCCTGAGCCTCTGAGCCCAGGACGACCTGGCCCCAGTCCCCCCTTTATGGAACCTCAACCCAGACCCCTCATTTCCTGACACACTGCTTCTCCACCTCCTCACTGGTCTTCCTGTCATGCCCATCTCAGCATATCTACACTTGCTGTTTTCTCTGTGGTCAACAATGGTCCTGCACATCTTCAAATGGCTGGCTCTTCTCCTCAGTGAGCTTCAATATCAACAACTCAGAGCAGCTTTCTTTGACTAGCCTTATCTAAAGGGTCTTGCCCAGGGGTCATCATTCTCTCTCACATTATTCCCAGCATTTATCACCACATGAAGTAATCTTAGGTTACTTGATTTTGTCTCCACCGTCCCTAACCAGAATATAAGCTGCATGAGAGACACTGTTTTCTTCGTTCAGGGGGAGCAACGCCTACAACAGACATTAGGTAGTCAGTAAGTATTTGTTAGATGCATGAATAATATCACAGCCAACTTATTTATTTTTTTTAAAGTAACTGGAAAGGCACAGTAATAAAGACAGAGATTTCATTAAGAGGAAAAATCAATACATTTTTGTACCTATAAGTTTAAATTCTGCTCCTACAAATGGCATAAATACTACTACTTAAAGATACTACTTATTACATAACTGGGGGAAAAAGATAAAATTTATTACCTAGGGACAAACTGGTCCTTTATTTGATGCTACTGAAGTTATATGAAAAGATTAATTAGCACTATTTGGCTTGTGGCAAAGAAAAACTGAATTCACTGCATTTATTTTATATCATGTTATTTTCCGTGACATGAAGTTTAGGTCACATGGTCAACTTCGAATTTCCACGGAGAGTTAAATTAACGTCTACCTTGACATCATTCACCTTTTGATGTGCCTGCTCTGGTTAGCTCCCTTCCCTGACTCAGCTCTGACTGCAGGACAAAGGCCTGGCATATGTCTCCCAAGCAAAAGAGTCAAGCATTTTTGGCTCGGCAACAACTTTCAATCTTTATACTGACTACAGAAATAAATATGCCAACCAACTCTCTTTAAAGAAACTACAGAATGTTAGGGGCTGGAACAAAAAGAGGAGGCGCTTGGCTCTGGATAGCTACTACGGATTTAGGATTAAAAAAGTAGAACAGGCCAAAGAGAAATCCAACAACTATGCTAAATCAATTATCTACCTACTACCATTATGTCTTCAAATTACTGAATGCTCTGAGGTAATGGGTTTATGATGCTGACCCAGCTACTCTACGCCACCTTTAAAGTTCTACCTGAGCTAGGACATCTGTCACTAATGATACCTTTGTGACATGTGGAATTCATTACACCTTCCTTAGATTTTCTTTTAACTCTATACATCCTTATTACAAGCAAGAGAAATAGATAGGAGTAGCCAGAAAACCTGGCCTGGTACATTTGATCCATGTGAAAGAAATTTAATTTAGGAGTTTTACTTGTAAACTGGGAATAGAACTATCCACTCGATGGGCCTCAAAGAACAGGAAATGAGACAATACATGTAAAAATGCTTACTGAATCATCAAAGTGCTATTAAAAATCATCATTAATCTGTGGACTTTTAGGTGAATGGCAATCCTAAAAAGATTCACTATCACTAAAAGTTTCAAAGTAGAAACAGGCCTAGATCATAAAAATGCAGTGACCAAATTTAGCTGGCACACTGGAGCGAACAGGGAAGCATTTTTTCTTCATACAAAAACAAAGTTACTCAACAGCCAAATAAAACAACTCATTGAAAATACCCGAAACGGTTACTTTCCATCAGATGGCAAAAGGGGAGGGGTGCTCTTTATTAAACAGCAAAACCTCTGCTTTGTGATGTAGATTCATTGAATTACGTGACAGCAATCACTGGTCACAACTATTTTAAGTGGTGTCAACAACAGGAATCAGCATTTATGCCAGAACCAGCCCATCAGATCTCACAGACTAAGACTCATTTTGCCCTTATACTAACATTCTTTGAAATCAATTAAATTAGCTCAAAAATGCAGGAGTCATTTCAACTTACTGATCTTCTGATGAAAACGACATTTTTGAAAAATATAATTTATGCTGGCATCTAAAAGAATCCAAACCACCTCAGTGCACTTCAAGGAACATTAAATCCAAGCAATGTGTGGGGCTGTTAATTTTGCAGGATCGTAATATCTGCAAGTAGAGAGGGCTGCAAGATCACCGCAGTGTTTCTGCTAGCTCTGCTTATACCAAGTTCTGAAAAACCCAGACTGATGATATGCCACCCACTCTCCCTGCCCCCACGCCCATCTATGAACAGAGGTCTGGGACGGACAGATGTTTCACACTGAGGACCAGACTCACGTTCCACTCACAGTGACTGGCAGGGGTTCAGTACATTATCAATACATAAAAGACCAAGGGTATTTGTCCTCTGTGATCCTTCTGCAGATCAAAATGCGACTGGAGAATTCTGCTTCCTAGGCATGATAAATCCTACCGCTAGGGTTGGTTGGCCTCAGTGGACAGCTCCTTAAGCACCAGAGGAAATCAAATCCAACAGCTTTAGCTGGTGTTTCCTAAAACATGGAGCAGGTATCACTCCCCAACATTCACAACCTTAAAGCTCAAGTGACAACTTACTCCTTTCTCTGCATCTCTTTCAGTTCTTCTGATAACATCACAACTACTGTGTGGATAACACTTGCCTAAACCGTGCTAGTCTTAGTCTCCCCTTCCACAAAGGGAGCAGGCCTCAGAGCTGGCACCGGCAAGAACGGTAACAAAGAATTTAATCATCTTTTCCCTGTATTTATTTTTACGCCTTGCATGCATGGCAAACAACACTAGTCTTCCTGTTGATGATCGTGGTAAGGTTTTGTTTGCAACGGGCTGACTTTAAATAGAAATGGTTTGATTTAAAGAAAAATACTAAATGGAATTATGTAAGCGAATCATAAACATTGAACCCGGTTGATTAAAATCAAAGGAAGGTGGCAGAGGCACATGTGACTATGAGGCCTTGCTCAGGGACCGAGGGCTGAGCCAAAAGGTGAACACACGGGTCAACGTAACTAACCTGGGGCAAAATACTTCAACAGCTGACAATGCAAGCAGGGTTTCAACTTATTACAGATTCTAACTGTGGCATCTGCCCAAGCCGAATGAACAGCACTCGTTTACTTCACCTAGGTAAGATCAGCTCATGTCTGCTTTACAAAAGACAGGTTGGGAGGAACTGAGGTATTCGTTGGAAGCAAACGCCAAGAGGAGCAGCAGAGAAGCCCAAGCACACAGCGTGTCACAATCACATGGGACGTTCTTCCAACACAGAACCCCAAAGGCACCCCAAAAGTCATCGGCTGATCCTATCTGTTCAGACCCACAGCCAATGGATGTAAACAGGACTACACATTTTATGCTATTCAGTAGCCAGCTTAGGACCAACACACTGATTATGGAGACTCCCGATTTGGTAAACAAGCTCAAAAGAAGGGTGCTTCTGGCCACAGGGAACATCACCATCTCAGCCCTCCTTCTTAGTTAAAGTTTTGGAGGCAATTAACAGGACATTTCCAGCATGTAAGACAAAGTTAAAAACCAGTTTTAAAAAACCAGGGGCCTCCTTTCATGCCATCCTTGCTAGACTCAACAAACTTTGGAGTGCCCGTCTGCGTCAGTCACTGTGCCAGGCACCAGGAATACATAGCCACAACTCCTGACAGGGGGAAGGGATCTGCTGTTATCCCAATGCACCCCAGCCAGCCTGTGGGTCAGACTCGGGTCTCAGGAGTGGTTTAGAATGCAGATTCCTAAGTCCTATCCCTGAGATTCCCATCTAGCTGGTCAGAATGGTTCTCAGGAAGCTGCCCTTTTAGAAAGCTTCCCTTTGATTTGGATGCACAGCAGGTTTGGGATCCAAGGATTCAAATTATACTTTTAAATCTGAAATTAACAGTAAGGAACATCTTGCTCTCAAAAATAATGAGTAACTTAAGAAAAATATGAAGTATCTTGGACTACTTCAAAACATTAAAACATCAAGAAAGTATATGGTATTACTACGCAGCTTCCAAGAAAGAAAGCAATGTATACTACGAAAGCAAACAGACCTGCAAGCAACTGGAAATGCCAAAATGACACTACCATCATTCACCATCACTGTTCACATGGAAATCCTGGTTAAACGTTAGCTCCAAAAAAGGCAGTTCGGCTAGCAAGAAAGTAGACTGTCTCTTACTACTATGGATAAATAAGCTTCTCACCAGTTCCCAAGAACATTACCACCAACAGGAACTGATTTACAAGCCTTGTTGCTATTGTAGCTTTCTTCTCTCCCCTGGCAGCCATGCTCTTAAAGGAAATGCCTGTTTGATTTTGTAGCAACTGCTCACTTGTTCATACAAGTCACAGATGACTACTACTAACACCTTAATTCACAGAAGACTGCCCACACATTTTCATCAACTTCACTAAAAGATAAGAAAACAGAATCCTTCCATTGGCAGCTATGGATTCTTCCAAATACCTAATAAACAGACTACAATGGCCACAGGGAAGGATCTTGAATTTGAAAACTATTTTTGGTGTTAACACATAAGAATGAGCCTTTTAGAATTCTAACAAAAGACCACACGGGTTCCAAAAAACCCTTTTTCCTGTTACAACCCCTATGCCCAAAGATAGAAGAAGACACTGGCCACAGTGAAAATGCTTCTTGGTACTAGGGCACTGCCCACCTCTCCTTCTCTCCAGGTGAGTGGGGGTGTCAGTCCCAAACTACTCCAGGGTCATCACATGGTGCCTCCCTCAACTTCATGCAGTTGCTCCCAACCCTACACACCCACACAGGGCCAAACCTCCCATTTATTCTCCATTAGCCTTCTCCCTGGTGCTGTCTCAGAACTCCTTCAACATTTCCCAGCTGAATCCCTCTCTCAGAACACTTGGGTCCCATCTTTTTGCCAGGGACTCTTCTCTCTTACAGTTTTAATATTTCCCTTGCCACTAGACGGACCAAGGTCCACCACCCAGTGGCTTTATCAGTCCCACCCCTTGCCTGTCCACATAAGACTTTTGAGTCTATGAACCTTGCATTCGTATTTCTCATTTACATGTTTGAAATGACCACCCTTCCTTTCTCCTTCAACAAGTATCTTACCAAAAGATACTTGGTGTACTAGACACTGTTAGAGAAAAAGGGTAGAAATATGATTTTATGACACTCCTTCATGCCCTGTCCCCAATATATTGACATTTTAAAAAAAATTTTTTTAACATTTTATTTATTTTCGAGACAGAGAGAGACAGAGCATGAGCAGGGGACGGGCAGGGCAGAGAGCGAGACACAGAATCCAAAGGAGGCTCCAGGCTCTGAGCTGTCAGCACAGAGCCCAACGCGGGGCTTGAACTCACAAACCGTGAGATCACGACCTGAGCCGAAGTCAGATGCTTAACTGACTGAGCAACCCAGACGCCCCAAGATATTGACGTTCATTTTTTTTTTTATTTTTTTTTTTTTTAACGTTTATTTATTCTTGAGACAGAGACAGAGCATGAACGGGGGACGGTCAGAGAGAAGGAGACACAGAATCTGAAACAGGCCCCAGGCTCCGAGCCGTCAGCCCAGAGCCCGACGCGGGGCTCGAACTCACGGACTGCGAGATCATGACCTGAGTCGAAGTCGGCCGCCCAACCGACTGAGCCACCCAGGCGCCCCTCAATATATTGACATTCTTAAAGAGAGAGTGAGATCAAGAATATCATCTCCAGGCAGGGCGCCTGGGTGGCTCAGTCGGTTAAGTGTCTGACTTCAGCTCAGGTCACAATCTCACAAGTCGTGGGTTCGAGCCCCACATTGGGCTCTGTGCCGACAGCTCGGAGCCTGGAGCCTGCTTCAGGTTGTCTCTCCCTCTTTCTGCCCCTCCCCCACATGTGTGCTCACTCGCTCACTCTCTCTCTCAAAAATAAACATTAAAAAAAGAAAAAGAGGGGCGCCTGGGTGGCTCAGTCGGTTAAGCGTCCGACTTCAGCTCAGGTCATGATCTCGTGGTCCGTGAGTTCGAGCCCCGCGTCGGGCTCTGTGTTGACCGCCCAGAGCCTGGAGCCTGTTTCAGATTCTGTGTCTCCCTCTCTCTCTGACCCTCCCCCATTCATGCTCTGTCTCTCTCTGTCTCAAAAATAAATAAACATTTAAAAAAAATTTTTTTTTTTTAAAAAGAAAACGAAAAAGAAAATCATCTCCATAAGATGTGCTGGAACAACTGTGTGCAGTGCCTCTGGAAGAGGGGACCAAGAGGGACCCTTTCTAGCTAAGGAAGTCCTGGCAGAGGTAACACCTTTAAGTGGGCCTTGAGCCAAGCCAGCTGTTTTCATACTCCCATTTCCTCTCTCACTCCCTTTCAATCCACTTTGCCCACCAATCCTCCCTGGAGGATCATGAAGTCACATCACTCTGGTGCTAGAAAAACCTGCAGCAGGTCTGCACTGAGGCCAGGGGTGTCTAATGGGCGGGCACTGGGGCTCTCTGAGCACGTCCCAGCCTGTCTCTGCACACTGCTCACCCACACATGGCTCCATCAGCTCCAGCTGATGGAGACTCCTTGCAGTACATCCCAGACAGCGGGCAATCTCCTGCCTCTGCGCCTGCTCACATCACGGCTACTGCCAACCTGGGGCCACCAAGTATGGCCGTTCAGCGTACACACTGTGAAGTTGTATGTGGCAGCCCTATCTATCCCCATCGAAACACTTCCCATTTTAGGGGATTATAGGTGATTTTTTAAAAACGATTTTCTGCATCTTCCACAACGGACATGTATCACACACCTAAAAACTGAGGAAAAACATTTGTGCACATGTGACAACAGATCCACTCTACTCTTCAGAATACCCTAACCAGAAGGCAATTTTCTCTAAGAAGCTGTCTCATTGAGAAGCAATCTGTGTTCCTCCCTATTCTTTAGACCTTGCACCGTTTTTTTTTACTTTAGACACAAACACTTCTAAATCCACAGCTGTACTTTTATCTCTCTCTCTTGTACCTATTATGTGTCAGGCGCTGTATGAGGGGCTTTACCTATGTTGTTTCATTTAATCAATCCCGAGAACCTATGAGGTTGCTACTACCATTCCGACACTACAACAAAGGAAGCTGAGGTTGGAAAATCTGCACAAGGCAAAACAACCAACTTAGGCTTCTTCCAAGTTTACATTTAATTTTTTTTTTTAACGTTTATTCAGTTTTTGAGAGAAAGAGCCCGAGCAGGGGGAGGGGCAGAGAGAGAGGGAGACACAGAATCTGAAGCAGGCTCCAGGCTTCGAGCTGTCAGCACAGAGCCCGACGCGGGGCTCGAACTCACAAACCGTGAGGTCGTGACCTGAGCCAAAGTTGGACGCTCAACCGAGCCACCCAGGCGTCCCCCAAGTTTAAATTTAAATCCAGTCTAGTTTGGCTTCAAAATCCTTAACTCCAAAATATGTGGCAATTGACTAACTGCCTTTTCTAATACTAACCTCCACAAGTCTACATCAGGAAGATAATATCTTATTCATCTGTGTACTCACTCTAGTGCTCACCCCCCAGGGCTTCTACTCAGAATCAGAAATTCAAAAAAACCTTTGTATGATTACATAAAAAATTTATTCCTTGGAGGGAAAAATGGTGGGATGTGGATATGATGGTGTGACTCTTATAACAACGACTGTCCCAACAGCAAGCCATGTAGGTGCTAGCTTTAAAATGCCTCTCAATGCTATGCTGTCTTCCCCAGCTCTATTTCCACACCTTAGTCTTAGTCTATTATCATGTCTTACCTTTGAACTATCTTCCCTGCTTCTCCCCTTCTACAATTTATTCACACCAAATTAACCAGTGTGGTGGGCCTGTGTTACATCCTTACACAGGAAAGCCCTAGAGTGCCCCCCAAGGGTCTTCTGACTCTGGCCTCCAAGGCTGTGCACGATCAGGGTCCCTGCCCACAAGGGCAAACTTCTCTAGGGTGTACTTACCTTCACTGACCTCCCTCCACCTACAGTGAGCTTCTTTCAGTCTGTACCTCAGCTCGTCCCTCTGTATAAGAATGCTTTAATTCCCAAATGCCACGCTGGTGGCTCTGTCCCATCACTTAAAGCTCAAGTCACCAGGGTCACCTCCCCAGAAGCTTTACTTAAACACTATCTACAGGGGATCTCATTATTATTGTGTCTCAAGCTCATATCTGTAGTAATAAGGACAATGAGGAAACAACTTAAAGTTATTTAAAAAGTATGTCTAGCTAATTTTGCTGGTCTCATAAGCTAAATTATAAACCCCATGGACGTAAGAATCTTATTATACATCAAAGTGCCTGAAACAAGGTGGTCATTCAAATACTTCTGGGCTGCTATTGAATCCAACTGGGTAAAAAACTACATCTTCTCATTAAATTTTTTTTCTACTGTAAGCACTTTAGGTGGCATTATGACAAAGCAAAACCATCTTATCTGGATTGTTCCATGATTAAACACCCAGACAGCAGGCATGGAGTCTTGAAGCCCAGGGATGGCTCAGGGGTTCATGAAATCCCTCAAGTCGCAATGCTTCATTTCATTCTAAGTACGTGTGCATTTTAATGGATAAGATGTGATAGCTTCCTCACATTCACAGATTAGAACACGATGTCACGCTGTATTTAGAATTATTGAACTTGGAAGTTTCAAAATCACATTTCATTTTAAAAAGGCATGTATCCATACTATGTATATATATATCAAATTTTACCAGCCAGTGAATTCACAACCATGAGGTGAGGTCTAGAAGGAAATAAACCTTTCACTATACGGACTCAATATTTCAAAAGAGTTTTCATAAAATACATTATTCCTTGTCCAATTTCAATAAAATTCAGAAAATACCCAACATCTGAGAGACATTAACCCATTCGATGAATTAGAAAGCCTACTTCTTGACAGAGGGAGGGATATTATACTGTATCCATGCTGTCACTGGCCTTCAGCTTAATCCTGCTTTACCTTTTACCCTCTCGTAATGATTTTTAAATGGTTAAGCACTTACCATAATGTGATTGAAACGCCTGCGGTTTGACAACCTGATTACAGTCGTTACACACCACCAAGTAGAAATCATCGTGGGCTGGACAGAGACCAAATATTGGCATGTCTGCAACAAAGAAGAGAGCATCACTCACTCATCTGGTTCTGATTAATAGGAATCCATTTGGGGCAGCAGTACATTCTAAAGGAGCTGCCTTAAGATGAAGTGTAGCAGTACAAGCGTTACTGCAGTAACATTTAAAAATACCTGATGTGGCACCGTGACTATTAAGAGAGAAATCGAATCAGACTTACAGAAACACTGTCCAGAGAGCTCAAATAAAAGGCACCAAAAATCATCAGTTTGAGGCGAAAGAGACAAATCTACTAAAATGCAAACAATTAATACATTCATAAAATAAAGCAACTTTACATGAACTCGACCAAGGATTATGGGGAAGAATCTGCAACCACATAAAATGCTTAACGATTCACAAAGCTCTATCATCTAATGGTTTTATTTGTTTAACTACGCATTCTATTCCAGCCATCTGGTCTCTGAGTTCCATGGAACAGTTAAGAAAGGAAGCAGAGGCTTCACTGAAGAGTAAAACTGCTGGTTTGGTCAGAGTATAATACAAAGAAAATTATTTTTATACTCTTTTTTCAGGTCACAAGAACCTCTAGTCCTTTCACTTACATACTGATGCTCCTGGACACATGGAACTTATGTACAAACACAGCATTTCATATATTAATCTCAGTTCATTTACTAGAATAAGGCAAGATACAAGTTGGATTTTTTTTTTTTACAGTTAAGTACTTAATTAAAACACAAACGTGAAACTAAACTATCTGCATAAACACAAAAACTGAAAGTGACTTGATATCTGGTAATTTATATGTGTGTGTGTGTGTGTATGTACATACACATATATACACATATATACACCTATATATACATACACATACCTATATGTACATATACACGCATATACATATATACACATATATACGTATATACATATTTTTTAGTTATTTTTGACAGAGAGCGAGCGAGCACGCAAGTAGGGGAGAGGCAGAGAGAAAATCCCAAGCAGGTTCCACACTATCAGTACAGAGCCCGATGCAGGGCTCAAACTCGAGAACCATGAGATCATGGCCTGAGCAGAAGTCAGATGCTTAACTGACTGAGCCACCCAGGTGCCCCAGACATCTGGTAATACATGGCTAACTAAAGTGTCATAACCATGAATCATTACTTATTAACAACAATCTAGGTAGGGATAGCGCTAACATTTCAGATCGAGAATCTAATCTCTTAAGTATTTCAAAATTGGCAATTTTAGGGGTGCCTGGCTGGCTCAGTCAGTAGAACGTGAGCCTCTTGATCTCAGAGTTGTGAGTTTGAGCCCCATGTTGGCCAAAGAGATTACTTAAAAGAAGACAACTGGTGATTTCAAACAGGTTTTTTACACTATTTAGAATATTTGCAATGAATGGATTAATTAGCACATTTCAAAATTAGGCAAATAGTTTAGGAGACCAAATACCAAGTTTAAAGGGTGGAAAAAGATCCATTATCTAATTAGCATCTGTTTTCCTTCCTGTAAGATTGAACTTCACACTTCCTCCAGCTTGGGTGATCTTGGTAGCTTTACAGGAAAATGCCCGGGGAGATGTAAAAGTGATCATAGTCTCACAAGTATCAAATTACTGACCTAATATCTACGTAAGGATACAGCTCAGATTTTCTTAAGACAGTTTCTATTACACTAAACTGCACAGACAGCTATAAATCTGAAATATACCAGGGACCAACAAGATTCTGGGATGCGGTGGCAGCACTGAGCAGTTTCTAGGTGCTATTATCTCATTCTTTTCTCACAACTGTCTAGATAGATACCATTACAACCCCACTCTAAAAAACGAGGAAACTGATTCACAGGGAGATGAAGTACTTCGTCTACGTCAATAGCTGGGATTCCATTCTGACTCATAACAATGGCTTGGATTTAGTCCCTTGAAGATCAGAGGAACGTGATTTCTAGAAATTCCTTCCAGTTTCCACCTCCAATAAGTTGGAATGTCAGAGCTGAACACCTTTGATAGACTGATAATGTAAGAAGCTTCTAGTAGACTATTGACTTCTGTGACTAAGCTTAATAATTTAATGAAAAACAAAAACCAAACAATGTGCTATTTTCCTTGAAAGCATGCCCACATTGAGTTAAAAATAGTACATGTGGGAGAAAAGGAAAGGTTATATCCATGCAATGATCAACATATAATAAGCCATTTTCCATGGCTACAATTTCTTGACAGGACATTTCATTTAAAAATAAAATTATGTATTTTAAGTACTTTCCTTAAGTTCCATGTACCCCTGTGCTACATGCCTCCAATACAGGACAAATTAAAGAAAATCTGAATTACAGAACTAATATGACATTCATAATTTACAGTGTGAAATGTCTATAAATATCAAATCAACAGTTTCATTAATGAAATTCGCTCATTTAGTTTTATTAATTAAAACAGTAGTTAAAACAGCATTAAGTCAAATGGTCTCAGTTTAGAGTTAGGCCTCTGCGTGCTGGTTTGTGTGGCTTCCCACAGCACTCAATGTCAAGCAATGCTGTTTCAAATATATCACTTTGCCAGATACCAAATACTTCTGGGGACTAGCCCCCCTACCCTTTATAAATAAAGCCATTTTTACAAATTAAAACCTGTGCCAATCTTTTCAAGTAGTAACAATTCAACTGGCCACAATAGTGTTTATATAGGAAACTGTTTTTACTCTGATTCCTTTGATCCTGTTGTGAGACTTGGAAACACCTAGTAAAATTAAGAAGGCAGGGGTCATTCTGTAAGGGACCAGGAATCTGTACTTGTGTAAAAACTTTAATTTCCTCAATAACTTAAGATCATTTGCAATCGATGATGGCAGTAATCATGATCA
The DNA here is from genome assembly GCF_014898765.1 of Herpailurus yagouaroundi. NCBI lineage: Eukaryota > Metazoa > Chordata > Mammalia > Carnivora > Felidae > Herpailurus > Herpailurus yagouaroundi. Next base: position 5,156,174 of record NW_024412444.1, read on the forward strand.
ACAGTTGGCCTTTACTGAGAGACTGCTATTTGACAAGCCCTGGCACATGTAAGCACTTATTACATGGTTTATCCTACAATATAATCCTCACTTTACTGAAGGAGATATCAACTTGTCTATTGTCACCCAGCAAAAAAGCGCAAGCAGGACTCAAACTCAAGTGTATTCTCTCTGTGAGCTCAGAATATCTCACCAGCTACCTCATCACACTCCCTAAAATTTGCACTCGTGTGTGCACGTGTGCCATGAGCGCATGCACACAGATGCACACATAATCCCCATGGAAAGAAACATGGCATACTTAAATCCAGTTCATGCTACCCTAAGAAATCAAATTCCTGTTACGAAAATCTAAAGCAACTTTAATTTTAGCTTTCTAAATTCTTTACTTTCAGATATCCATATTTGGAAAGTAAGCCAGAAGACACAAAATAATTTAAATAAAATGTCTCCAGGAGTTAAAAAAAAAAAAAAAAGGAGTTCTATATCCCTTTTCTGCACTGGAACATTCCAGAGGCCTTAGCAACAGGAACAGAATGTGGAATGTTGTGGCAACAGAGAAAATGAAATAATTTTTGTGAGAGACAGTATGTATGTTTCTGAATTTTTTAAAGCATAAATTTATAATGAGCCCATCTACAAATTAACATATAAAACTTGCCCAAATGCAGAAAGGTAAAAGATTGATTTATATCAAAATATGAAAAAGAATTGATAAGCTACTATCAACTACTTAGCTACTATTGAGTTGTTTTGTTTTTTTTTTAAGTTTCTTTATCTTTATATTGAGAGAGAGAGAGAGAAAGAGAGAGAGAACAGGGGAGGAGGAGAGAGGAACACAAGAGAGAACCCCAAGCAGGCTCTTCACTGTCAACGCGGAGCCCGACACAGGACTCGAACCCATGGACTGTGAAATCATGATCTGAGCCAAAATCAAGAGCTGAATGTTCAACTAACTACACCACCCGGCTGCCCCACCACTGAGTTTTTTTTTAAGTTTGTAAAATACACTGCAAACATACAACTTATACCATTATATACTTCAAAATAACGTAGATTTAAAATCCTACCTGGCTCCATGGACTCTGACTAGTTTGAAAGAATAGATTTTTTGTGTGTAGGCCCTAAATCTTTCTCAGGATTCAGATCACTCCAATCTTCCAATTAGCACGTAGACCAATACCCACATCTAGGCCATCATGTACTTTGGAGACCCCAGGCCAGCATACTAGGAAGGACTGGGTTTAAGTACATGGACACATGGGCACGTGTGCAGATCTTCACAGGCAAATGTAGAATGAAGGCTCTCTGCCTGAAACCAGACCCTAAACAGGAGGGAATGTGTTCAGTTACTTTCCTGCTACTCTCCCCGTTTTGAGGACGGGACAGCAGAACTCGTGTACTGTGACAAAGTGTTTCACCTTCACAGTACCCTGGGTGTCTCCCTTCTCCCATGCTCCCCAACTTCTACATACCAATGACTTCCACATTTCCATCTCTAGCCCAGATGGCTCCTGAGCTCTGTCTAGACTCATATATCCAACTGCTACTAGACGCCGCCATCTGGATGGCTTATACACATCTCAAATGGAATAAGCATGGTCAAGAGAACTCCACTCTCCACCCTGCCCTTTTCCCACCCCCAAAATCTTCCCTCTCTTCGGTAAATGACATCATTTATCTCCTTGAGTGCTCCAACTGAAAACCCAGATGTCATCTCTGACTCCTCCTTTCCTCATCACATCCAGGCCACCAGCCTGTCTGGTTGGCTCTACTCTAAAACCTCCATCCACTTCCCTCCATTATCTAAGACCACTGCTACAGAGTCTACCACCAGCACCTTTCTGACAGACTGTGGAAAAAGTCTTATCTACTAGGTGGTCTACAGTCACTTCCACACGGCTGCCAAAGCGGTTCTGTGAAGTCCTCCAACAGATCACATCACTACCATTAGCATGTCTCCAGGGGCCTCCCACTCCTTTAGGAATAAAATCTCAGCCCTTACCACAGCCTCCAGGGCCCTGCCGGATGTTCCTCCACTTCCCTCTCACTTTCTGTTCCCTTATTCCCTCCTTGCTCCTCTCTCCTTGGCTCACTCTGCTTCGAGCACACTGTCTTCCCTTTTCTCCTTAGACCCAGAAAGCTATTCTCAGCTAGGTTCTGCCCTTCGTCTTCATAAGATGCCTAGTACATTCATTCACACACTAGCAGGTCTGGCTCAAAGCTCTTCTCTTCAAAGGGCTTCCCCTTCCCCAATTAGTTACGCTCTATCACAGGTATTGTATGTAAGCAGAGTGGCAAACACAGAAGACTACTCCCTATCATTCTGGGCAAGTTCTAGAACCTCTTTGAACTTCAGTTCCTTCTTGTGTCATACATATGGTAATGATAAACAGTACCTAATTCACTGGTCACTAGGCACTTCACAGGGTTGGAAGATTAAGAGAACATAGGGAAAACCCTAGAATGCCACAGAAAGTGCTCACACAACAACCTCCGCCCAAGCCTGTGAGACAGCGGTCATGCACCCACACTATTGCTCAGGAAACTAAGACACACAGACATTAAGATTTTACAAGCTACTAAGTGGCAGAGTTCACATTTGTTTTGGTTTTTGTTTGTGTGTTTGTTTAAGGAGGCTTCACACCCAATGCAGAGTCCAACCTGGGGCTTGAACTCACGACCCTGAGATGGAGACCTGAGCTGAGATCAAGAATGGTTTGTTTAACCAACAGAGCCACCCAGGTGCCCCGAACCAGCTCTGCAGGGCTCACAAGCCCAGGAAACTCCCAACATCTTCTAGAAACACTGCCTAAATCTGCCTCCTCCATGCCACCCTACTGCCCCTGCCCTTGGTAGTGGCCTCCACACACCAGGAGAGACTTCCTACCAAACCCAGCGTTTCTTCCCTTTTCAGCCTCCTCCACCCTACTGCCAAAGTCACAGGCCTATAAAGAAATAACACCACTCCTCTCCTTGAAGACCTCTGCTGGCTCCAAAGCAGGGCTCAGATCCCTGACCCACCTCTTTGCAAGCAAGGCCCCTACCACTCTGGTTTTCCCATCTCTCTGGTGTGAGTCAACCTGCTCCAGACTCAAGACTGCTTGGCCTTCTCAGAGCCTGCCTTATACTCCCACAATCCTATCTTTTGGCCAGAACAGTTCCGGTAGCCTGGAAAACTTTCCCCTCTTCTTCCTGGAACTCCCACCTTTTCACAAGAACCCATTCCACCGCTCTCTCTGCTGTGCTCTTCCTCATACCATTCATTTTCCCATCGCAGTCCTTCACTCACTGATTGATGAATGGTCATTTATAGGCAGACGCCTCTGTAGTCCTGCCTGACAGTGGACCCCTTGCCTTCCCTAGCACAGATCCTGAGAAGCAAGCTCTCGCTGTGTGTTTGTGAAGTCATGACTGGCACTTGGAACTCTTCCGCGGCTTCCAGTTGCTCTTAGAATAAAAACTGGCCCATGCGGCCTTGAACAGCCTTGACCCGCGTCTCTCCCTACTGGCTGTTTGTTTGCATCTGGCCCTTCTGGCCTTTCTTTTGTTCCTGGAGCACATCATGCTCTCTCCTGCCACAGCACCCAGGCACTTGCTATTCTGTCTGCCTGCAATCACCACCTTCTCCACACCTTTACCTGCCTTATTGTTTTATGACATTCAGTCTTGGCCTCAATGTCACTTTCTTGGAGACTTGGTTAGACAGGCCCTGTTTGTTACATGTTCCCAGAGCACTGACTTAGTTACTAGCCTTGCCACAATGTACCATGCCCAATTTATAACAATCCATCTAGTTGTGTGAACCTCAATTTCCTCCCACTAGAAAAAGTTCTGTATTTATCCAGCTTCCTGCTCTAGCGACAGTGCCTGACAATGTCTAACTTGACCGACAGGAAGCAGCAAATAAATATGTGTTATATATCACTTGATGAATAATAAGTAAAGTATTAAAAGCCCTGTGGTACCATCATAAGTCAAGGTTATAATTGTGCCTTGTGTCATTTAATGACATAGAGTCATCCACTAGAATTGGGTGATACATTTAGTGATACAAACATTGAAGGGTAAGAACGGTTCCCTTGAACACATGATCAATCCCATTCCTGGAGGCCGTTTCTGGCAAAAAACTCATGTTTCAGGGCCTGATTCTCATCAGCAAATTCTCTTTCGCTAGTAGTGCAGTGCAGTAACAAAGAGCAGTTGTGGAGTCAGAGTACCTGGGTTCAAGTCCCTATTCTTCCTCTTACTAGCTAGGTGATCACGGTTAAATTATTTGATGTCTTTGAACTTCAGTTTCCTCCTCCGTGAAATATATTTCAGTGTTATTTTGAGGATTAAATGAACTAATCCATGGGGAGCACTCAGTGCTGAGCATGTAGTAAATACTCAACACCTGTGAGCAAAAGAAACAAAAACACAAAATATATACACACCAGAAATGTCTGCAAGGGCCCAGCTCTCGCTAATTAAACTCAAAGAAGACTGCCATACACACAATAGTGACTATTTTACAATGTGAGCTAAACTCTCAAGCGGTCTCGTGCTCCTACTGCTGGTCACACACTCCTTCCTGTAAACAACGAAAGGGAGGGGGGATGCAGCAGAGGAGGCTTGCTGGCACCCCTCTCACTGTAGAGGGTCAAAGGCCAGGCTTCGGAGTTTAGGCTTTACCCTGCAACACAGGGAGAATCCAGTAAGCGAGAAGTCACATGACACAAAAGGCCACTCTGGCAGGAGTATGGATCGACTTAGGTAATAGGGGGCGGGGAGCAGCACAGATTTGAGGACAGTGGTCCCTAAGGGCTGATGAAAAAGTCACAGTGAGACACCAAGTGCCTTTGCGATGAAAATGGGGGAAACACGACTGAAGACAAGCTCTGGAGGAACCGGACAGGTCAAGACCCAGGAGACTGTAGGTGGAGGGTGAGGCCAAGGGAGGAAGCCAAAGATGGAAAAACTCTGTAAAGGCAAGAGAGCCTAGTGGTTAAAAGCACAACCTCTGAAACTAGACTGGCTGCATTCAGATCCCATTTTTGCCACCTACTAGCCTTTATTCAGTATCCTCGTCTATAAATGGGTAAAGTGTACCTACCTCATAAGTTGTTGAAGGAACTAATGAATATAAAATGCTTAGAACAGTGCAAAGTCCTTTAAAATGTGAGCCTTTTTTTTTTTTTTTAAATCATCTTCCCTATCATGGTTCTCTGGTCTTTGATCTAAACAGTAGCTATGTTCCCTTCTACCCATGCCAAGCCCCAATGCCCCCCCCCCCCACCCCAAGAATAACCAGTGATGTTTTTAAGTCAAACTTCACCTAGTCTAACTTAACCCCTTAGTGGTTCTCCAATGTAGTCAGAATGAAAAACAATGTTTAGAGGGCCCTGCCTGACCTTTGCAACCTCAAGACATGGCACTCACCCCCTAATTTCCATTCCAGAATTCTAGTCTCCTTGAAAATTACCAACATGCCAATCACTTTCCCACCTCAGGACCCTTGCTAATTCTGGTTCCTCTGTATGGAATGCTCTGCCTGGCTGGCTCCAGGTCTCAGCTTATATTCCAAGAAAAGGACCTTTCCTGACCACCCCATTTAAAGATAGAGAAGATAAAAGATAAAGATAGAGATAGCAGACCCCCATCTCTTCAGCTAATTCCCTTTCTTCACTCATTAGTTATTTGTGTTTTGGCTCCGTCCCTAAGATGTAAGCTCCATGAGGGTGGGTGCACAATGCCCAACACACAGTAGGTTCTCAAAAAAAGAATCTGAGGAAGGCCTGCCTCTGCATCAGACTTCCTGAGTTCAAATCCCAATGCCATCATCACTCACCAGGAGCATGACCTTGGGCAAGTTCCCTTCGGTATTCTCATCCATAAAACGAGGTGATGCTAGCAGTTACCTTAATGGGTACTTACGAGGACAAAGTAATTTACTATACGTAAAGATCTTAGAACTGTGTCTGACATGTAAAAGGTCTGCCGTACCTATTATGATTATAATTATTTCTACTTTTACTGTCAATGAGTTACACTGACAATCCCCCAATTTCTGCCATCTATAGCCAGCACCTCTTACAACAGTATGTATTAAGTACTTACTGTGTGTGAAGTATCCTGGCAAATACTCTCTATACACCATTCATTCATTCATGTATTGGATCCTTACTATGCCTAGCCACTATTCTGAGCACTGGGTATCTATCAGTGAACAAAAATCACAACAAGAAACTCTAAGAGGTATTAACACATAAAACAAAAATAGTAAAACTTTACAATTACTAAATAAATCCTAAGTTTCAGGTAGAGTGCCTAAAGCATTAAGTCATCTGATCTTCATAATACTACCTGCACATTTCAAGGTCACCATCCCCACACTTCACAGAAAAAGCAAGAGATGCACCAAGGAGGTTACCTGCTTTAAGTGACAGAGCCAGTAGGTGGTGGACCTGGGATCTGAAGGTTGAAGGTAGGCTTTCAAAAGTACAAGTTCTCCACTTCAGTGCACAAGCCTCTCCACTGCTCTGTGCCTTCCCTGCCTCTCTCAGGACATCTCTGCTCTTCTGCCTTGTTTAATCAAAGTCAACCAAAGCATCCTATCAGACAGCAGATTGTTTAGGCTACTTCTGGATGGTCTGCTCTCATTGTTCCTCTAAGCTGTGCTTAGATACTAGGACTCTCAGCCCCATTAGTGTCTGAAACACTTCTAAGTAACCTGATAGACTTGGAAGGCTGGTCTCTGCACATACTAAGCTTTTACTGCAGTCAGTCCCAAATTTATTTCAAATTTATTTCAAACTCTCAATTCTGGATAGTCAAAAGTAATTATTAGTAACATAAAAGCTTTTAATTGCTATTTAATAAAGTTTAATGTTGCGACTGGGAAAGGATAAAATAGAATTTTATTTCTACCTTGCACAGTTTTCCCAAATTCATATCCTCTGCTCCAATAATTAAAGGAAATCAGACTTTCCTTTGACCATAAGATGTTAAACAATAGAACCAACCAGGGACAAAACTGGCCAATCAACAGTGTTCTAAAATATACATGGTTTAAGGCCCTGTCCAAACTAATATAGTCAATAAAGACTGGATTAAAAAAAAGAAAAGAAAAAAAAAATGAGATGTTTTAGGTCAAAAAGCAATTAACCAAACAGCAGGAGACCAAAGAATGAGATCAAAGAAAATAGTTCTAATATTTATGAACCAGTAACTGTGAGTAACCAGTCTTACAGTCATCCTCCCTAGATAAAAGTCACAAGTGCTAATGTTGTCACTGCTTGTACTGAAACTGAGATACAGTGCCTGGGACAGAAGAGAGGAGGCAAGTACCAAAGTGCTACGGAATTTGCATTAGGGAAGGCACGTCCGGCTACAAAGGTGACCAACATGGCAGTACACATGGCAGGCTGTCACATGTGTACCTTAAGCTACGCCAAACACTGTCAGTAAATTCTGACCTTTCAAATCAGAAACCAAGCCTAAAATGCCACGTGTCCTAAATCTGGAAGTGCTGCCACAATCACTTTGCAACACTACCATTCAGCTAAGCTTGCAGCCAATGGGTAAGCTGCGAACTAAAAAAGAGTGTTACCACTCTGCTGGTACCATAAGCAGAGTGTATATAAGGACTCGATAAAGAGTGCTCTTAATTTTGTCTTTATTATTGTTATGGTTACATAACATAACACTATAACTACAGTTACAATTTCATGACCCAATTAAGAATATCACTTCTTCTTTTGCTCAAAAGGCAGTCAATACGCAACCCCACATCTCCCAGTATCTTTTATGCAGAAAATCCATGGCTCTCATATAACTAAGTACAGCATTAACTATAAAATGGCATTGACTACTAAGCCATCTTTGCTGTTAAATGGTTAGCTTTATATAGATCATACCTTGGTCCATAAAACAAACCTCGTCAATTTTTTTTTTTAAACGTTAATTTTTGAGAGAGAGAGGGAGAGAAGGAGGGAGGGAGGGAAGGACAGGAGGAGAGGCAGAGAAAGAGGGAGACACAGAATCCGAAGCAGGCTCCAGGCACCAAGCTGTCAGCACAGAGCCTGATGCGGGGCTTGAACCCGTGAACCGTGAGATCATGACCTGAGCTGAAGTCAGATGCCTAACCGAATGAACCACTCAGGTGCCCCACAAACCTCATCAAGTTTAAAAGAAATGAAATCATACCAAGTATGTTCTCTGTCCACAGTGGAATCAAATTAAAAATCAGACAAACATAACAAGAAACTTCTAAACACTTGGAAACTAAACAGACATTTCAAATAACTCATAATCACACAATGTAATCACATTAAGAGATTAAGGAAGAAAAATCATACTATTATAAATGATGCAGAAAAAGTATTTAGGATAAAGAACCACCTCCACATAACCAGGAGTAAAGAGGACTTCCTTAACTTGATAAAGAGCATTTACCAAAAAACCTGCAACTAATATCATACTTAATGAACAAAGACTATATGGCTCAGAAACAAAGCAAGGATATCCACTTCTATTCGGCATAATAGTGGAAGCTCTAGCCAGAGAAATAAGGCAAGAAAAGGAATTAAAAGGCATACAGATTGGACAAGAAGAAATAAAAATACTATCTCTATTTGCAAATGATCTGATGGTCTATGCGGAAAATCAAAAGGAATCTAAAGAAAACCTCCCAGAATCAACCAGGTTAGCAAGAAGGATAACAGGATACAAAATTGCCTTGGTCTGTCTGGGTTGCTGTAACAAAATACCATAGACTAGGTGAATTATAAAGAACATATATTTCTCACCTTTCCAGAGACTGCAAAGTCCAAGATTAAGGTGCCAGCTGGGGCACCTGGCTGGCACAGCCAGTTAAGCGTTCAACTCTTGATGTCGGGCTCAGGTCATGATCTGATCTCACTGTTCGGTTGCTAAGTTCGAGCCCTGCGTCAGGCTCTGGGCTGATGGTGCAGAGCCTGCTTGGGATTGTCTCTCCTTCTCTCTGCCCCTCCCCTTCTTGTGTTCTCTCTCAAAACAAAGACAACATTATTTTTATAATTCAGCTTATTCTGTGTCTGGTGAGAGCCTGCTTCCTGGATCACCGTCTCCTTTTCCCTGTGTACTCCACATGAAGAAAGTGAGAAAGCTCTCTGGAGCCTCTCTTATGAGGACACTAATCCCATGAGGTCTCCAACCTCACGCCCTAATCACTTCCCAAAGGCCTCACTCCAAAAATCATTTATATTGGGGATGTTTCAACATATGAATTTGGGGGGGAAATCACAAACATTCAGCCTATGCACAAAATCAACACACAAAAATCAGTCTTTCTACATACTAGTCATAAACACGTGAAAGCTGAAATTCAATGGCTAGACTTCAGCTAGTATGTTATGCATGCTATCTGCCTTACGGTATAGCTGAGTATTGTTCAGCAGCCATGTGGCTGTGAAGAATGTAGCAAACCAGAGATCTGTATCTTTCATTAAGTACCTTAAGGGGATGTTATAAAATGTAATTAGCTCATATTCATAAAGTCTTTAAATATCTTACCAAAAACATGCCCCAGAAGGTTGACTTTTAATAGATAATGAAAGCATAGTAAGTGTCCTGAGTTTGGCTGAGATTCATCACATCAGAGACAAAAACGATCTGTAGATGTTCTTTTCTTTTTAATTAAAAAAAATTTTTAATGTCTATTTTTGAGAGAGAGAGAGAGACAGAGACAGAGACAGAGACAGAGAGAGAGAGGACACACAGACACAGAATCCAAAGCAGGTGCCAGACTCAGAGCTGCCAGCACAGAGCCCAATGCAGGGCTCGAACTCATGAACTGTGCACGAGATCATGACCTGAGTTGAAGTCAGACACTTAACCAACTGACCCACCCAGGCACCCCTGTAGATCTTCTATCTTAATGATCACAATGAAAAAAAAAGCACACACAACTCTATGTTCATCCTCAAAGCTCTGCTGCTTGAAGTATAGCCCATGGACCACACCCTACATATCACCAAGAACCTGCTTAGAACTACAGAATTTCAGACCTTGACTCAGACCAAGTAAGCTAAAATCTGGATTTTAACAAAATTCCCAGATGGTTTACATCATTGTTTGAGAAGCGCTGAAAATAGATCATACAATTTGTACTGAAAGTTGAATAATGTTACCAATATTAGAGAAATTATTCATATCATAATCCAGACTTTTTTCAGTCTGACCATCTAGCAAACCCATCTTGAGCATACTTGCTCAAATGTATATTGCTCCAGGGTATACTTAGTACACTGTACTTTGTAGAATATCTTATGTGTAATGTATATTGAATATATTAGTCTGTAGTTTTCAGTCTGGGGTTTTGTTGATCAGAGTACTGGTCTCATAGAAAGAGTTGAGAAGCGTTCCCTCCTTCTCGATCTTTTAGACAAGTTTGTGTAGCATGGGTTATAATCCTTTACACAGTTAGTAAAATTCACCAGTGAAGCCATCTGGGTCTGGGCTTTTCTTTGTGAGAAGTTTTAAAGTTACGTATTCAGATCTAGGTCTATTTGGATCTTCTAATTCTTCTTGAGTGAATTGTGGTGGTTCGGTAGTATCTTTCTAGGAATTTGTCCATTTCATGTAAGTTATCTAATGTGTTGGAATACAGTTGCTCACAGCACTCCTATACAACCCTTTCTATTCCATAAGGTCAGTATTGATGCCATCTAATTCCTGATTTTAATAGTATGAGTAATGGGAAATCTAGCTAAAGGTTTACCAGTTTTATCAAAATCAAAGCCCTCAGATCTTGTCAAAGTACCAGCTTTTGGCGTCACTGATTTTATCTATGGTTTTTCTGTTCTCTAGGTCATCTATTTACACTCTTTGTTATTTTCTTCCTTCTGCTTGCTTCATGCTGTTTACTCCTTTCACTAGTTTCTTAAGGTGGAAGGTTAGATGACTGATTTGAGATCATTCTTCCTTTTTAATAGAGCTGTTTACAGCTTTAAATTTTCCCTTTAGTACTGCTTTAGCTGCAGTGTAACAGTTTCAGTATGTTGTATGTGACCCACTGCTTATTTAGGAGTATATTATTTAATTGTCAATTTCCCAAATTTCCTTCTGTTGTTAATTTCTAATCTTAACTCCACTGTGTTTAAAAATCATACTTGGTACTTGTATGATTTCAGTCCTTTTACATTTACCAAGGCTTATGTTGTTACAACCTAACATATGATCCTGGAGAATATTCCATGTACATTTGAGAAGAGTATATATTCTGTTGTTGGTTAGTCTAGTTGGTTTATGTTTTTTAAGTCTTCCTTGTTGATTTCCTGCCTACCTATTGCATCTATTCTTTCAAGTGAGTTATTAAAATCTCCAACTATTATTTTTTAATTGTCCATTTCTCCTTTTGGTGTTGTTTGTTTTTTGCTTTTTGTATTTTGAGGCTCTGTTGCTAGGTGCATGTGCCTTTGTAATTTGTTACTTCTTCCTGATGGATTGACTTATTCATGATTATAGTATGTCTTCCTTTATCTCTAATGACATTTTTTTCAAATCTATTTTGTCTGATATTTGTATAGCCAATCTAATTCTCTCTCCCTCCCTCCCTTTCCTTCTTCCTTTCTCTTTTTCTCTTAATAATCTCTACACCCAATGTGGGACTCAAACAACCCCAAGATCAAGAACCACATAAGCTTCTGAGCCAGCCAGGTGTCTCTGGTCTAGTTTTCTTTTGACTACTATTTGAATTTTTATTAACTTTAACACATTTCTGACTTTGAACTTGAAGTAGGTCTCCTGTTGACAGCATACTGTTAGGTGATTTTTAAAACTTCATTCTGCCAATTTCCTCCTGTTGAGTAGTACTTACTCTTACATTTAATGTAATTACTGGTAAGATTTAGGTCTGTGATTTTGTTACTTGTTTTCTATACGTATTGTGTCTTTTTTTGTTGTAGCTCCTCTATTACTACCTCCTTTATTGTTAAATTGATATAGTCTAATAGGCCTTTTTAATTTTCTTTTTTTAAGTTAATTTATTTTGAGAGAAAGTGCAAGCGAGGGAGGAGCAAAGAGAGAGGGAGGGAGAGAATCCCAAACAGGTTCTCCATGCTGTCAGTGCACAGCCTGACTGCGGGTTCTATCTCATGAACGGTGAGATCATGACCCAGGCCAAAATCAAGAGTTGAACACTTAACCTATCAGCCACCCAGGTGCCCCATTCCTTTTTTATCTCCACTCCCCCCCCAAGTTATTTTCTTAGTAGTTATCCTGGGGAATTATAATTAACAACTTCAAACAATCCAGTCTGAATAAAACCAACTTAATTTTAATGTATAAAAAAAGCTTTGTTTTGACATGGCTCTAATTTGTGTTTTCCCCTTGCATGTGGGCCATACTTTGCCGTTTCTTTGTTGTCCTTTTAATTTTTTGGTGAAGGTTGGACAATTTAAATAATGTAATGTGGCAACTCTGGAAATCACACCCACCTGTCCTTGTTTGTTAAGTGACTTACCCACTCTAATTGTTTTAAAGCCTATATTCTCTGTTACGTGTGGTTAGGTCAAAAGTTTCTGTGTGGTTAGCTAATTATTCGGCAGGGATTTCCTAAAATATCTTGAACCAGTGTGTCTCCCTCCCAACCCTTGCTGAGTGGCTCTACGTGTGTGTTGGAGCATGCCGTCTGTGTGCTAGCAAGCAGTTTACAACTCTGCTTTAGCCTTCACTTCCATTTGCTTACAGCCTCAAGGTCAGCCAAAGGTAAGCAATGAGGGCTTTCTCAGGTCCCCCAATTGATGTCTTTTCCCCACTGTTTGCCTTTTAGTTTGATGGTCAGACTGTCACCACCTCAGACCATTGTAATGTTCAATAACTGCCACAGTTTTTTTTTTTTTTTTTTTAAATAAACACCCTAGGGACAGGACACATAGTGAACTCTGAGTCAGCTCAAGTGAAGCCAAGTTCTGAGAATGGAACTTTTTAGGGAGCTACCAGGCAGTTCAGAGAGTGACAAATGCTTGGAAATAGGACTTTGGGGGAGCTCCAAACCCCTTCTGTCCCTTCTGGTGGCTTCTAGGCTGCTGGTTCTCACAGGTACCACAGTTGTGGGGCAGTTGGTTTTCAAAGTTACTATAGAGCTGGTGGGGGGGGGGGGGGGTTGAAAGAGGGTGAGTTAAAAACCTCCCAGAGTTTGCTGTAGTTACAGAGATTCAGCCTTCTTTCTTGTATCAGTTTTCAACAGATCCTACCAGTGTTCATTTTCAGAATGCTGAAAAAGTTAATTTTGGCAATTCGGAACAGTGGTCTCACTGCTTTTAGGGAGGAGATTTTCAGAGGTCCTTACTCTGCCGTTTGGAAGTGCTTACTTCAAGTATCTTAATGGAAGATAGCATCATCAGTCTGCTTATTACTATTTTCAACATTGCTCAGACTGCACTGTGGACAAGGGAGGTTCGTGGTTCCAAAGCCTAAGTGAGAAAACCAGACAAGAGCTGTTTGTAACAGAACAGGTGGGAGACAGGGAGTAGTATGGACATGGGGATGGCAGTGTGATGGCACAGGTATGATTCTGAGACACTGAGAAGGCACTATCGGCACAACTTCATAATGGCCTGGATACAAGAGTGATGCAGAGAATGACGCCAAGTCTCTGGTCCTGCAGAACAGGATGGATGGGTGGTACCAGTCTCTGAAAAGGAATTCTGGAAGAATGCCAGGTCTGAGAATGAGGAGCATACACTTGGGACATTTGAAACCTAGGTGCCTCTGAGACTTCCAAGAAGATACCAACGAAGCCTTCATCCTGAAGACTCCCGACCTTTAGAGAAATGCTTTACAAATCAAGTCCTAAAACAGTGTTCCCCCCCATATGGGAAAAACAAAAACAGGCAAGGAATAAATACTAAGTTTCAATAATTCAAAGTCACCCAGGAATTTAAAATATGGTTCCAAGAATGATGAGACCCAGGCACAAATGCCTGAAACTACTTGCTACTTACACTCAAATGAATTAAAGCTTTCCCCAAAGGCAGTTTTATTTAACGAGAAATTACAATAAAAAATAAAGATAAATCTTCACTGTGTCTAAAAAGATGCGGTTGCACTCATACATGTCAATTTAATGTTCTCATCGATGCCTGTGAAAATAGCTTAAATCAATCAGATTCGTTCATGCCTCCACTCATTCCATAAATACTAGATGCTTCCTGGTTGAGAGCAGTTGATCTGACCTAGGAGGCAGCTGGGTCAGAGTAGATCACTGAAGTGCAAATTGTTCTTTTGGTCCTAACGCCAACTTTTCTCAACATCACATGTTTTTAGTTCTATATAATCATTTCTGGTAGTCTTCCCTTTGTGCAGGAAACTCACTTGCCTAACTGCTGTCTCGGGTGGATATGGGGGAGGGGAGAGACTTGTAAGAACACTAAGGGGAGAAAGAAAGGGGAGTGTTCACTTCTGGTTAATTAGTTCTATTCCTAATCTCTCTTAATGTTACGAAGGCTTCTTCTGTTTAAACAGATTAGGTGTAGTTTATTACTACTGGGAAATATTTAAGTATTCCAAGTTTGTTTTGCCTGTTTGCTCATTTCTGTTTCAAAAACTCTGAGTTAATGGGCAATACTTTCACGAGAAAACTTCACGCATTCTCTTATCTCAGTTTTACTTCTTCAGAGTGTGTAGTTTCACTCCTTGTCCTTCCGGGGCAAGCTGGAACGAGGTACTCAAAGCTCAGTTAGCACAACTGCACGCACACACCTGAACAAGGTACTCAAAGCTCAGTTAGCACAACGGTACGCAAACAGATGTGACTAGCAGATAACACCCTGCATAGTCACAATTCACAGCAATGCCTCAAGTAAAACACTCATTTCTCCTCAGCTGTTTGTCTGAGTATTCATCAAGTAAAATGTCAGACCAATGTTTAAAATACAATGGAATAACACTAGTCACCGTGTCAACCATTTATTAGGCATTCACTGGGCCAGACAGTGTGCTAAGTAGTTTACAAGCTTTATGTTGTTTAATCCTCAAAACAACCCTGTGGTATAGGTACTATTATTAGCCCAAGTTTACAAATGAGGAAACAGACATGGAATGATTAAGTAACTCACCCAAGACTGCACAGCTGGCAAGAGGTGGGGCTGGGGTTAAAGGTGAAATCTAGTTGACTCCAGATCTAGTCCCTAACCAGCATGTAAGAACATGTCACCATTCACAGAGCTCCTCCACTCCCTCCTTCAACAAGTATTTACTAAGGGTCCTACTAGGTCACCTCAGGGGAAGGGTAAACAAGAAATACAAAGATTCAACCCTTACAGAAGGGACATAGCTTCTGACATTATGAAATCTGTTTACTTTAAGGCAGTTGTGTGGGCAAAACTATTCACATATATTACTTTACACGTAGTAGGTAAAATTCACCATTGGCCTAATAAATCCCAAGTACCTTAAAAATTACACGGGAAATGATTTCAGTGGATGGGGATGGGATCTAAATATGTTCCACTGAAGAACAAAGCATTCAGCTATACTCTTACAAAACTAACATGACAATGCACGCTTTCTCCCCTCATTCAACACATCACGAAGCACTTAAGACAACAGGGAAGAAGAACTTTATGTACTAGTATATGGAAACTAACAAAGTAAGCCTCTTCGCTCCAGTAAGCCTTTGGTCTATTTTATTTTTAGTGAACATATTTCTGTCCTCCCTCGTTTCAAAAACACAGCCGACATGCTGCCTTATTTACGTCTGTGCTTATCGGTAATGACACGGCCATATCTCTGCAGACAGTTGGTTAATTAATTTGTACCCCTATCTTCTGGCAGCCTGCCTATGCAACCGAACAGCAAAAATAATTACACCATGCTAAAGTGGGAACATTTTCACTCTTCTTTTTGAGATTTCTTATCGTGGGGCTTGTTGCCTTTCTTTAAATGGGTTTGAGTTGTAGAGAAGGCTTGCAAATCAGATTAAAGTCATTAGAAGACTATAATGTTTCCATTCTTCACTATAGCATGAATATGCAATCAGGAAGAAAAGGGACTGACTGAAAACTTACCAACCAGTCAAAGGCACAAAACAGGGGCTGAGTAGAATTATGAAGAAAAATCAAGCTCTATTCCAGGCAAGACCTTCATCTCTTTCATGATATTATAATCTCAGATTAATCGATCAACACATATTTACCTAGAACCTACCATAGGCAATCTCCTATTTTCTTACACAAAACCATTTGCATCAAGAGGTATCAAACAAGAGGTTACTGGGATTCTGTACTCAACACACAAATCACAGAATTTCTTCTAACTAGAGATCACTTTTGAAACAGTCTCCAGGGATATAGGTCTAGTAGTTCAAGGTAAATACAACGGTCCCCTGAACCCAGCTCAAGTCCACCAAACATATAAATGATGTTATATAGCTTTCTGCATGCCTAATGATTTTCATCCGTCTTGATTTTAACACCGAAGTTCCATTTTAAGAGAGGAATTGGTTGGTTAGTTTCTTACGTCAGTTGAAATCATCCTTGAAAATTTCTCAGATGCTGTGTGGAGGCCAACCAGTAAGTCCCACATAGCCAGTTGTGTCACTGATGTTAGAACAGATGGCTGTTCCTACCAAATGAAATGGTTGGCTTATATTTAGGGGCCTCACTGTACAAAAAAAATCCATGTAATTCAACTCCAGAAGCACAGGACAATGAGATGATTGCACTGTGAGATGCTTGTGAGAACAGAGTCCAAATAAAGGAAAAGCAATCAATATTTCATAAGAATTTGTGTGCTTACTATGCTCAAAACACTTTTCCAAGATGCTGAAAATACACCTGTGAGCAAAATCCTGCCCTCGTGGAACTTACATCTTAGTTGATTCACACCTCCCTTTCAAGCTCATTTCAGAGCAATATGCACTGATTGACTACTGAAATTAGCCACACTGGTTTTTCTCTTTTGTACCCTCATATGGTAGAATCTGTCTAAGTTACAAGCACATACGACGCAACCCTCCTGTAAAAGTTTGAGACCTCTGTTTCTTACCAGCAGGGTCAGAAAACTAGTTTGTACTGTATACTCTCTTCCGTGAGCAAAATGCGGTAGAACGGTCAAATAACCACTCACACATACTGCTGAAAGAGCAAAATGAGGACTATGGAAGAAAACCCTGTTGGTACTGACGTCATGTGAGAGGCTGCACCGTTTTTTGTCCTGAGCTGTGTGAAGGTCCAAAACCATACGAAAAGCAGAGTAAGGGCATCATCACAGAACAGTGAAAAATGCAGGCTGTTCAAATGTTCGAGACTGTATGTTTGTGGCATTGTGCTGAGTACGGGGGAAAAAACAGCATGGTAAAACAGCCTTTGCCCATAAAGAGCTTCCAATCCAGTTGCAAAGCCAAGACATCCCCAGAAATACCACATCCCTTCATTTCAAAGCTGCTACCAAGAGTGTGTCAATATCCACCTCTGAGGAAGAATAAATAATGCACCTTTCAACTTTATAATCAATTCTGATTTCAGGAATATTAACAACAAAAAGAGGCATCTTGGAATCAAGGATATGCAATTAGAGTTACTCTGGTACCTCTCAGGTGCGGCTGTGCTACATCAGTGAAACTCAGGAGAAGGAAGGGGGTGCTCCTCTTGGTAGTCACCCAAAAGAATTTAGTTAATAATATGCCACAAGAGTCTCAGCAAGGAATCTCCTCCACAAGACAATTTCTTTTATTTATTTTTGAGGGAGGGAGGGAGAGAGAGAGAGAGAGAGAGAGAGAGAGAGAGGGAAGAGGGAGAGAGATAAAGAGAGAGAGAGAACGAGCACGAGCGAGAAGGAGCAGAGAGAGCAGGAGACAGAGAAAACCCAAGCAGGCTCCACAATGTCAGCACAGAGCCCGATTCGGGGCTCGAATTGATGAACCATGAGATCATCACCTGAGCCAAAATCAAGAGTCAGATGCTGAACTGACTAAGCCACCCAGGCGCCCCCGTACGATGTCTAAGCAAAGAGCTAGCAGTCTTTTACAGCATAACACCAGCAACATCAACATTCATCCATCCATCCATCCATCCAAACATTTATCAAGTACCTCATAGGCATCAAACACTGAAGGACATTCCTTTATGCCAGGAACTGAGTGAGGGGCTTCTTATGATTAAAACAGCAGTTCTCAACTAGGGGCAATTTTTCCCCTAGAGGGATGGTGCCAATGTCTGGAGACATTTTTGGTTGTCACATCTGGAGCAGGTGGTGCTACCGGCACCTAGTGTAGAGACCAGAGATGCTGCCAAATATCCTACAATGCACAGGACGTTCTCCCACAACAAAGAATTATCTGGCCCCAAATTTCATTAACAGTGAGGTTGAGAAACCCTCCATTAATTAAAGCACCCTCAAAACCCCTATGGGGGAAACTCTACTCTAACCGATGCCCACTTGGGAGGAAACTGAGGCTAAGAGGTATTAAATAACCAGGTCAGCGGGGAAGTGATGGAGCAGGGATTGTAACCCAGGAAATGCGAAGCGCTGTGCAACAAGCATTAACACCCTGCAAAACTCTTGGTGTGATTACAGGAACCCAGAGAGGAAGTATTTAAAAACAACTGAGTCACCAGGATATAACACTCCTCATTTCACCCTCTCTTCCCTCAGTTACCATCCAAAAGTATTCCCTTTCTGCCTCTCACAAAGGCCGTCTCTTTCCCAGCACTCCCCCATCCCATCTTGATCTCTGGAAAGAAGTGTGTAGTAGGATGACTGTCTCATTTCTGATCTCTCCATTCATCGTTCCAAGAGTGGTTCCCATCAACATAAACAAAAACATCCCCTGCCCCCAACGACCCAGAGAAACAGGCAATTCAATTCTTTCTCTGTGAATTCTCTTCCCAGAAGTGGCAGAATTTCGCACACGGTGTGCCCGAGAGGCCAGACGCAATCATAACCTCCGAGTAGGCAGGGTGGAAGAGGCAGTGGGAGGTGGGAGAGGCTGCCAGCTGGCAGGCAGATAGGAGAGGACAGGACACATGGGGGTGGTTTTCAGACTTCCCCAGCTCCTAGAGGAATTAGTCTTTGGCTTCTCAGTACAAATGCAGTGTTGGCCATTAGCTGCAAAGGAGTTAGGGCAACTGATGATTCTGAAAGTTAGGATGAACATCCATAGCTTTTCAAGCGCAAAATCTGTGAATCGATCACCCAACTTCCAATTACCTTAAAAAAAAGGGGGGGTTCCATCTTAAATATGATACAAACTAACAACAACAACAAAAAAAATCAACTAGCCATTTGGTCCAATAGGTATCTGTGAGGTATCAATTTCATTATTCCTTCAGCAGGAACAATTACCCCCCCCCCCCCCCGCCAGAAAGATTATCTAACAAACTACTCTGCAAAGGTTTTTTTCAGGACCCAAGGAAGAATACCATTTTATCAGGAGGGAAAACAAGAGAGATTACCGCAGTCACAGGGAAATTCTATTTCCTCTTTTTTTTAAAAAAAAAGAAAAATAGCTGAGAGGACAGTCACTTAACAGTCTGTTCCTTATTCAACCCCAAATCCTGTTATGAGATGTACAGTTCAGTCATCGTAGACTATCTTCAGGAAAGTAGAAAACAGCTTTTGCCTTTGAGACTGTGGAGGCTGAGGCTTACAGAGTAGGTGAAGAAAGTCAACAGTAAGTTGGCAAAAATGGTACCCCAGATTTTGTGTGGATTAAAGAGGGAATACTCCAGTAGTTTGCAATTCTCAGATGAAGCAAATCACTGTAACCAGGAAGCATAAAATTAATTCTTCTGTTAACAACAACACTTTGAAGGTCAGAATGCACCTTCAAATCACAGGGCTCTAAGGTTCTACAGGATAGAAGACTGCAATTTCAACAGCCCAGTACTTGGGGAGTAGGAGATCAGGGAAAAAAAGCTGACCCTGCCAGTTCCTTATGGAGAGGCAGACTCCAAGAGAAACGAACTGCACTCCCAGGCATCAACATACTTTTCTGTCATCTCAATGGACCTCTGACACCAGGAAAGTCCTTCTGGAGGGCGCTTTGGCATTATCTACTTAAATATACCTTCCATTTGTCTGCTCATTTACAAAACCAGCAAATAAAAATTTCACTAGTGCTAAGAAGCTTGTAAAAGCACTTGAACTGTACCACTGTCGATAAAAGCAGCAAAACTACCAAGAGCCTAAATGTCCATCCACTGAGGTCGAGTTTTAAACAACCACAGTGTATTCATATTACAAACCACTACGCAGTTTAAAAAAAGAAAGAAAAACAAAAGCAAAGCTCTATGCAATGACATGGGAAGCTCTCCTTATGGATGAACACAAAAAGGATGCTGCAGACATAAAGCTGGACCAGAGGCCCAAGAAAGGCTGCCTGGAAGAACTAAGGTCAAAGCGGGGACCTAAGAAATGAAGGTTAATTTTCTGTGGCGGGGGAGGGGATTAGACGAAAGAAGGGAGCAGGGCAGGGAAGGGTGTCTGGGGTAAGGGGGTAGTGACCCTGCACATAGGGACAGATAGACATACATGACCCAGAGGGAAAGGCTAAGGGGCTGAGAGGCTATGGTGGCCTCAGGCAAACAGAACTTTGTCCATCAGCCACATTAAGTAGTTTTAGTTTTACCCAAAGGGCAATGGGAATCCGTGAAGTCAGTTAAGCAATAATAAACAATATTCGATGTGAGTTTCACAAAAATTACCCTGGTGGCCACCTCATGTCCTAAAGCCTGTCCCTTGTTTCCCCTGAATTTATAAACAGGTTCATTTCAAAATGTCAGGTGGGACTGAGCTTCTTATCTATCTGCCTGTCTATCTGCAATGATGCAAATGCCCAAGACACCACACTATGACAAAAAATGGGTATCTTCTCAAGCTGGCCAACTTAGGATTCTTACAACCTTTAATGTAGCCAGAATACCACTAGGCTTCTAATGAAAATTACAGAAAATAATACTGCTGTGAGAACATTAAGTAAGCAAACCACAAGATTTAGAAAGTGAATAGGAGATTTTTAAAATTATCTAGAATATGGACCCAAAAACGTACTTTAACTACAAACAAAATAACAGTGGAGACTTGCTGTAAGCTTACAAAGTGGAGACTTGCTGTAAGCTTGCAAAAAGTCTTTGGGTATTTTTATTGGTGGTGCCAAACCCTACTGGGTTTTAAAAGGCTTTTGAGTGTCTGTTCAAGAGCATATTCTCTCTTTTTAGATAACTGTACTTAGGCAAACACAGCCAGTATTTCGTATATATCTACAAAGGGGTTTGAGGACCTCCCCCTGCTCAAATAAACCCAGTTTAAGAACCACTTGTTTCAAAACCCTTGTGTTTTGGTATACTTCTTCATGGTATACTTCCACCTATACTTAAAGGACTCCCTGTTCTGACACAGGTGTGTCACAGTCCCAATTTGCATTGGTCACCCACATCAGAATACCAGCTAAGAAACACTGAATGGGAGCAGGATTTCCTGTGAGCTCTTCCTAAGTAAGAGTAGAGGGGTTGGGGGCAATTTAGGGTGTGGGTGTACAATGGACACCACCTAACCCAGAAAAAATACAGCCAAGAGCAGAGAAAACCAAACAACAGCCACAACAGATGGCAATGATGTACCTTTCTTCCTAGAAGAAGGCAAAAGGCTGTAAGGAAAGGGGAACACTGATCTGACCCTCGGTGGCCTCACAGGCCAGGGATTTGGCTTGTTTTCTGCAGGAAGATCAAGTCCGTGAACACCGTCTCTGGTCTTAGGGGCTCTTCCTTCCTGACACAGTAGTCAAGGCTAGGCACCCTACATGCACAGACTCCACACGTGGGTATCTACAGCTAGTGCTCGCAAACCTTTGATCAGAACTCAGTTACAATTCCGAGTAATTAAACTTCATGTATCCCCTCCACTTTCTGGGGGGCGAGTGGGGGGGGAGTGCTCACAAGTAAATATGAGGATGAGCAGTAGAAACAAGAAGTTGGAACTTCCAGTATACACTCCATTGACTCCAGCTTTAAGGGCTGACCTCTTCTCAACCCGTGTTTCATTTTAATCCCTTAGTGGTTCTTTTAAAGAGATTGCTCCCCTCTCCCATGCCCCATATGGTCCTCTTGCAGCCATATTTAACAAAATCAGTGCACACACTCTTGGTATGTCTCCACAGAAGTAGCTACCTGCTCAGTGCCTTCAACACTGGTACAAAAACCCTTAAGCAATAGGAGTCTGTTAGAAGCCACCTCAAGTTTTAAACTGTGAGATCTGCAAAAGGTCAGGTGGCCGTTCTTCTACTCTGGCTCGTCATTTGACAGGGCCCAGATATAGACATAATTATGGCCAAGGCCTTCCAGGGAACTGCAGAGGGGCTGCACACAAAGGGATCTTATTACGAGATAGTTTCATCAGGCAAATAAGAACTGGAGGGAAGATGCCAAACCAACCGCTTGCAAGACATATTCCCTACTCGCTCCCTAATTACCTTTTCATAAAACTGACAGCACTGAAAATTTCCTGGGGATTTGGGAATAAAAATAAAAACTTGTTATCTTGTAAAATGGAAGAAAAGCTGTCTCTTAACAGGGCCTGCTAAATTCTACCAAAGCCAAACATGAAAGTCTGACCTCTCAAAGTAATCAGCACTGTTTGAAAACCGTTAAAATATATATTAAGATCTATTTTTCCTGTAGAAAGAAAAGAGAGAAAGAAAGGAGAGAACGAAAGAAAGAACAAAAAGAAAGAAAAATTATGTCCAGTTTAGTCGTAACTATTTCAAAACCGTAGATTCCTATCAAAGGCAACTGAGCAGGTAATTCCCAGTTCTCAATCATCTCTGCACTGACAACGGGCAGTGCGAACCCACTGTGTGCAGAGCAGAGACAGAAAGCTGGGGGTGGCTCTGCGGCCAACAAGAGGAGGCCGGCCTGGCCTTCAAGAAAACTCCCACATGCCTGTGCCAGTCGTGCTGCACGTAGACAAGACCACAGTAATGCGACATGACCAAAGCAGAGAGAAATATCTGATGGAAAGTTTTGTTGTTATTGTAACCTATTTCTCTTTTGGAAGCACTACCAACAAGACCAGCAGAGATGGGAAAACAAGAAAGAGATCGATCGATCAATTCAGCTACTTAATACCAACCAGAAAATGGTTTGGCAAGTAAGGTAGTAAAATTTAGTGAGTCTAATTTTTGAAAGGAAGACTCCTGGAGAATCTCTGGATTATAAGTATCTTTGTGCATTATTTTTTTTGTTTGTTTTTTATTTTATTTTATTTTTTAAATTTACATCCAAGTTAGTTAGCATATTTATGCATTATTATAAAAGACTGTATTAGCTGTGTTTATTTATCTGCCCAGATAAAGACACTGTTTTGGGGCGCCTGGGTGGCTCAGTCGGTTAAGAATCTGACTTCGGCTCAGGTCAGGATCTCATATTTCATGGGTTCTGGCCCCACATTGGGCTCTCAGCTCACGATCTCACAGTTCATGGCTTTGAGCCCCACATCAGCACAGAGCCCACTTCGAATCTTCTGTCTCTCTCTCTGCCCCTCCCCCATTCACGCTCATACATGTGCACACATGCTCTCTCTCAAAAATAAACATTAAAAAAAACAGTATGCATAGTATGCACGCCACTTCCCTGTTATATTAAGAAATGTCTAAATTATTTTTTCCTGTCTCAGCTAACAAACTATTAGGATTTATTTTCAGAGAGTTAACCATTTCTCCACTGTGCACTTTAGAAATTATGTTTACTATGGATTTTAAGTGAATCCCTGCATGGCCTAACACACACACACACACACACACACACACACACACACACACACACTCTAACCCACCAGTCCCAACATTTTAAGTCCAAAGTTCTCAGACAGTACACCCACTCTCCCACCAGAACTTCACTGCTGCTGCTAGTCCCTAAAACACCAAGTTCCTTGATTTTAAACAGCTCTCTGGTGGGTGCATGGACACTGTTTGCCAGTAAGTTAAAGCCAATTCCTAGTGCCTCCTCATAAAGGAGTGTTCAACACGCAGAAATTAGCCACTGCTAAAAACAGATCAGGGAAACATCTGGCTTTGGAGTCAGCCAGACCAGAAATCCCAGCATTGCCACTTAGAAGCTATGTAATTTGGGGCAAGTCAAATTTCCTGAGCTGAGCCTCAGTTTTTTCATCCTTAAAATGGGGATGATGGAAATACCTGCTTTGCAGTACTTTGTAAGGACTAACTGAGGCAATCCGTGTGTGGTGCCTGGCTCACAGAAGTGGTCAAACAGTGACAGCCATTAATACTGCTATTACTCACTACAAGGTATTGGCTAAGATGCTTAATTTTTCAAGTTGTAAAATTCCTCTTTTTATAAAAAAATTTGTTTCATGTTTATTTTTTTAATTTTTTAAAATGTTTTTATTTATTTTTGAGACAGAGAGAGACAGAGCATGAGCAGGGGAGGGGCAGAGAGAGAGAGGGAGACACAGAATCTGAAGCAGACTTCAGGCTCTGAGCTGTTAGCACAGAGCCCAATGCGGGGCTTAAACTCACAAACCGCGAGATTGTGACCTGAGCTGAAGTTGGATGCTTAACCAACTGAACCACCCAGGCACCCCTGGGAATCTGCATGTAAAAAAAAAAATAGTTTATTTTTTGAGGGAGAGAGTATAAGTGCAAGTGGGGCAGGGAGAGAGGAAGACACAGAATCCGAAGCAGGCTCCAGGCTCTCAGCTGCCCACACAGAGCCCTACGTGGGGTCAAACTTGTCAACCATGAGATCATGACCTGACGCTCAAGCCACCCAGGCGCCCCTCATGTTTATTTATTTTTGAGAGAAGAGATAGACCATGAGTGGAGGAGGGGGGCAGAAAGAAGGGGAAACACAGAATCCAAAAGAGGCTCCAGGCTCTGAGCTGTCAGCACAGAGCCCAACACAGAGCTTGAACTCACAAACCTCAAGATCATGATCTCAGCTGAAGTCAGGCACTTAACCGACTGTGCCACCCAAGTGCCCCTAATTTTTTTTTTCTCCAATATACAGATTTTAAAGTTTATTTTGAAAGAGAGAGTGTGAGCAGGGGAGGGGCAGAGAGAGAGGTAGAGAGAGAATCCCAAGCAGGCTCTCTGCACTGTCAGCCCAGAGCCTGACGCTGGGCTCAAACTCATGAACCATGAGATCATAACCTGAGCCGAGATCATAACCTGAGCTGAAATCAAGAGTTGGGCACTTAACCGACTGAACCACCGAGGTGCCCCACCCCCCTAAAATTCTTCTTAAAGGCATTTTCCCAGTGTTAAGTAAAGCATATAGCTATCAGGATTTCATAATTCTTAAATGTCATTTATTGAAATCTGTATTTAAGAAGCTGTTCTTATTTCAGAATTACTAGTGAGGAAAAAAAGATCTTTGTGAAATTTCTACAAACCCTTACATGGCACTTGATGAATACTAGTGCTTACCAACTTGAGTAATCTAGCTGGATGGTTTGGTTTTTAAAGTTTAAAAAAGATTAGTTGTTTTATTTGTTACCCTCGCGTAACTATCTCCTTAATGAGAAAACTATGATTCACGGAGAGATTGTAAACTCACACAACAGATTATTTTCAGTAACAGCCAACAGCTTTTAGGAAAACATCTACCCAACACACAAGATTTTTTAAAGACACAGCCACTGCAGCTGCCAGTTAACAATGGAAAGCTCCTCAGACATGAGGCTGAGATAAGGAGAGTAAGTGTAGTGCCTAAAAACTGCTGTAAACTCCGAGCCTGTCCCTAGTACAGTGGTTCATCAGAGGAGACAGAAAAAGGCCTAGAAATAGGAATAAAGGGAAGGAAGAAAATAAATTTCCTATGTAGAGGTCGAAAAAAGCACAGAGTTTATCTTGGGAAAGAAACCCCTGATGATGTAATAGAGGGATTCAGGCACACTGTCATTTATTCCTACAAAACCAGTTATTCCAAAACCAAAACCATTTCTCTTTTCACAGCACACTGTTACTTGACCAAAGAGAGGGTGCTAGAACACTGGAAGCAGAGAGGAACAAGGGTCTACCAAGCTTTATCACCAATAAGGAAATGAAATGTTATTGCAGTGAACACTACCACGCCTCCCCAACAAGAGGCCAAAGATTATTATTACCAGGTGGTCTATACTGTTTTCCCCTCCATGCAGACACCAATTTTGCAAATTTAGCCAACTTGTGTAAAAATTTGTCATGTTAATTCCTTGTACCCAGTATTTAGATCCCAATCTAACAGTAATGTCACGTTTTAGTAAGAGTGATAGCTTGCTTTCCGTCATCAGAAGATACTAATGGACAGTTTTTGATAAGGGCTCTAAAGGGATAGCGACATGAAGGACTCAATTTTAGGAGGGTGACCCCTAAGCTAAGGAAGGTGTGGGGTCAGAAGGAGAAGCAGTAGTAGCCCAGGCAGAGGGAATGGAACAGGCAAGGGTTCAGAGGTGGGAAAGAGCCCAGAGCATGCGAAGAACTGGAAGGAGGCTAGCAGGCCTGAGGCACTGTAGGCAAAGGGGACAATGGAAGACGGGGAGGGTGAACAGCCTGGCAGAAGCCACACCAAGCAGGGCCTGTAGGCCATAGTAAAAGGATTTGAATTTTCACTGGGCTACAAAGCCCTGTGGCATCTCCCTCTCCAACTCACCCCTAAGCCCTCAGCAAGTGACTTCTACACTCCTACTCATCTTCCCAGACACCTTGGTCCCCTGCCTTTCTGTCAACACCCTATGATCCTCTCCCATCAGGGCCTTTGGATTTGCTGTTCTTTCGGCCTAAAGCTCATCCATGACATCCAGATGGCTCGTGCCTTCATATCCTCTAAGCCTTGGTTCAGAAAATTCCTCACCCTATTTTAAACTGCACGCTTCCATGCTTTATCTTTCTCCAGAACACTCATCACCACCTAACATATATGTTCCAATTTGTTGTTGTTACCGGTCTCCTTCACTAGATAGAAGCTCTGTAAGGGCAGTTCTGGAACATTTCCTGTTGTTTTCTGAAAACGAGAACAGTATCTAGCACAAAGTAGGTGTTCAGTAAATACAGGCTGACTGAATTAATGAACGAACACCAACAAAAAGACACATGAGAGGGTTTTACCAGACAGAAACAATCCACTTTAGACTGTAAAATTGTATTTTAAAACCCCACTTCCTCAGTTTTTCGTTACCTAAATAAACACTTGAGGATTTCACATGAAGGAGGCAGGCTCCATGCCCCACTGGCCTCCAGCCTCCACTTTGGCCCCTGCCAGTTCAATCTGCACATAGCTACCATGCTGGTCTTCTGACGCCCACCCCCTGGGGTGACCTGTCTCCTGCTGCACCTCTGTCTCCTACCCTCCAGTGCTCCAGCCAAGGTCTGGGCTCCGTCGCAGAGATGTCCCCACCTCAGAAGTTGCTTCCACACCAGACTGGCTAACTCCTCCTTCAAGGATTAACAACAGCACCAACTTCCCCATTCATCTCCTCCAGGAAGCCTTCCTTAACTAACCCCTGCTTTCCCACCAACTCACCCTGTCCTCCCTGCCAAGTTATGGAGATTCCTGATTTTCTGGGCTTACCTTCTCACCACCCAAGGCCTCGCAGGCCTTGCTAGGAAGTTTGGATTTCTTCTCAGTGCACTGGGAAACCTCCAAGGGATATGTAACTGCCAGTTTACTTGGCTATCCACCCTCTTCCACCCAGCTGCATTCTCTGGAAAACTGGCAGACAAAATTCTTCCTATCCACTCTCAACTAACTGATGACCTCCTAACTTCTCTCCTACTTCACAGGAAAGAACTAATTACCTTATGCTTCCCCAATTCCATGTTTCTACCTGCAAGGCATCTACAGGCTCTTCCTCTCAGAATACCAGAATAAAGTCCCATTCTATCCAAAGCTGACCAGTCTACTTGGGCACTGATCCCATCCCCTTTTCTCATCTCAGAGCATAATCCCTGTAGTTTTATCTATTTTCTCACATGCAATCAATTATCCCCCACTCCTGGATATTTCCAGGAGCAGACAAACATGGCCTAGTATTATCCAAAATAAAACAAAACGGAAAAAAATAAACCTTCCCTATTCCCCTTTATCCATACTCTTGTCCTGCCACTGCCACATTTCCCCATTTTCTTTCAGAGCAAAACCCTTTGGAGACCTGCCCACATCTGTCGTCTCCATTTCCTCAGTGCTGGTCCTCACAGTACCCCCAGTCCCTCCCTCAGCCCCCTCCACTGAGGCATTTCATCCACTGATGAAGGTCATTAATCACCTCCACACTTCCAGAGCCAAAGATCAGTTCCCTGGCCTGGCTTTACTTCACACAGCATCTGACATAGGCAATCACGCCTCACTTCAAGTGTTTCTCCTTTTGAATTCTATACCAACCACGCTCAGCTGGATTCCCTTCCCATCTCCTAGCGATTCCTCCCTCCTCCCACAGCTTCCTCCTCAACCCCACCCCCTCAAGGAGGACCGCTGGCCCGCTTCTACTCTCTGTCCACACCCGCACCTTGGAGGAACTCACCCTGTCCCGTAGCTTTCCAGGTTCTGTACACAGGTGACACGGATGCGCACAACGCCGCCAGCCCAGGCTGCCCCACCAGGCGTGGCTGTATACTCCACAGCTGCAGGCGAAGGCGAAGTACCTCACACACACTGTGGCCGAAACCCGAGCCCCTTGACCAAGTCTCCACTGTCTCCGCCACTCCTCACCACTCGGCTGCTCAATCCTTACCTTTCTCCCCCACCCACATCCAAGCCTTCATGAAATCATGTCAAATCCACCTCCAAACCATACCCTCCACAGGATACCCTGCCACTGCCATCACCACCTCTCACCTAATTGCCTGGTCTCCACACCCTTCCCTCGAAACACTTAGCATACAAGAGCTGGTGGTTTTCACACTTCACAGATCAGGCCATTCCCCTGCAGTAGGCTCCCTTTACGCACAGGATAAACCCAAATCCTAACCTTGGCCTTTGTGGTCTGACCTTCATAAGCTTCATTTTTCCTCCACTCCTCTCCATTCCTATCACAGAGGCTGTGTAATTGTTTTTTCCATCCACATGGGATATTCCTTCCCCCATCCCAGATGACCCAGTGACAGCTTCTTTCACACCATTTAGATCTCAGCTCCAATGCTAAATTCCAAGAAAAGCCTTCCTTCATCATGTTAGCTAGAACTACCACCCCCCCCCCACATCATTAGCTTACTTTACAGCACTCTATGTCCTTGAAAAATGTTTGTGTATTTACTGTGTCTCCCTTTGGCAGAGGGCAGGGGCTCCTTCTGACTTGTGTCACTCTATCCCCAGCATCCATCAGAGAACCTGGCACTTAGTGGGTAAGTCTGCAAATATCTGCTGACCAGCTGCCTTACTGAGGGTTAGGGCTGTGCCTTCCTACCTTGTTTGCAGTTGTACCCTCAGACTCCAGACCAGCAAAAGGCACAGATAAAGTGTCTACCAAATGTCTGTGGGAGAAAAGCTAAATGAACAAAGGCAAAACAGCCAGAGGATTCTCAAAGCAGGAATCATGCTGGACAAAATACTCTGGGGCCTGCCGAGAGACAAGGCCCGGACCTCGTCAGGAAATAAAATAACCAGGCTAGTAAGTTCAAGTCCTGCCTGTCGTTAAGTGCCCAAAGCAGTAACATGGGTGTCCTTGATCAAGTATAAACGTCCCTAAATACAAACCCTGTAATTAAAGATTTAAAATTGGCTAGAATGGGGTTACAAAGAATGATGGTTCTCATGTTCCATATTTCATTAGTAAAATCTTTACAATGAATATGTATTAACTTCTATCATAATGATGATTTTTTTTTCCCATTAAAACCTATCTGTCCATATAGTTTCCAAAGAGAACAAGGTAACTTAAATGAAGAACTGCTTCCAGTTAGAATGGAAATTTACAAGAATTGACCAGGCAATTTTCTAAATTCCCTCACCAGGCAGAAAACCCCTTGTGACTACCATCCCCTGTCCCCAGCACCTCCCCTCCAACACACACCATCATACAAATAGGGGCCTCGGTTATCCCACCCCTTTCACGATTTAGTGAAGACAACTTACTCTCCTGGCTACAATTTACCTTTCTTGCTCAGAAAAAGAAGTTTGTGGAACATTCTAAGAAGCTATCTGAAAGACAAACTTCAGGCTTCCAGAAGAGGAGCTGCACCACTCTGTACAAGCAGGAGAGAGTAAATAACCACACGGGGCTTCTCTCTGCAAGTCAAAAGGAGAGGTCTAAAGGAGGAAACAAGAAATGTCAATCCCCACTTCTCATTTTCACTGGAGTCTTAAGACAACTCGAAACTTGCGTTCATTTCCTACACTCTGCCCTCCCGAGCACACTGAGGTTTCCTCTGACCGCCAACATACTGCCTGCTCAAGGAAAACGGCCATCTCCCTTCCTGCTGCTTGCTCCCCTATACATCCTGCAGGAGCACCTGATCAGAAGCACGCTCAAGACACCCCGTTTTCATTACTGATAAAATGAACAGAATCAGCAATTAACATGTGTTGAACAGTTACTCTGCAAGCCACTGCACAAAGTGCTGAAACAGCACTACAATATTTAAACCTTCCAACCACTATGGGGCACTACCACTATTCCCATTTTACAGTCAGTCAACTGAGGCTTAGCAAAGCTATTTAATTTTCCTCAAGTTAACTCACCAGCCACAGCTGAGATTTGAGCCTAAGTCTGTTTAACTCCAGAATCAGTAGTTCCCACCACTGCCTTGCAAGTTGTCTTTTTTAAACCTACCACATGGAACCCCTTTCCTGCCTAACTCCTAAGAATAGCACACAGAAGCAAGGTTGCATGATAGACATTTTAGGAAGCTGATTTAAAGCAGTGCTTCTCAAATGGCAAAATACATAATGATCTCCAATAAGTCCACAAAGAAATGAGAAAAGTAAGGATAACGCATTGTGTCTTTTCAAAACTTTCTTCAAATTTAAAAAACCGTCCTTTATTCCAAAACAATGGCCCTCATACTTTTATAATGGTGATAACTATATGCGTGTCTAATTATCTATATTTCAAAATGCTAGCAACCCTATCATTGGTCCCCAATTTATTTAGGAAACTTCCTGGTATAAAATAGAAAAGCCTGGAACCACTGGTTAAAAACATTCGTTTTGGGGGGTTGTCCCCCCCCCACCACCACCCCCGCCTGCATTACTGGAGTTCAAGATTGTGGAAAACATCAGTGTAACCTGGGAGGGAAATATTTTTTGTTTTAAGATTGTGGATGTAATTGATAATAACCTATGACTTTTGCCTGCCATAAGCTTACACAGAACAGAAAAGCATTTCATGTTAGCAGGGTCTTTATTACAAAAAGGAACAAGAACACTTAATCTAGTTTTATGTTGAGTGCCTGAAATGTAAAAATCGTTCTTTTCCTTCTTTTGCTCATTTATAATAATCCCTGCTGTACAAGATGAATATAAATGTAATCCTCTGCCTTTCTCTCAAAAGTACAGTAACTCCAACTGTTAAGTCTACTAACAGGCTTCTTTTTCTCCTTAGAACTTCAATCAAAAAATACTTTAATAATCAGAGGGGCACATTTATTAAAAATACTGCCATAAACTTTGAATATCAATGTGATTAAAAGCAATCTTGCACTGAAATGCTATTTAAATAGTGAAATTTCACTTCTTTTTTAAAAGATTTTTTTCCTAATGGCACAAATCCCAGATGATTGTGTTTCCTATCTGCTACAACCTTAGCTTTCATTTCATCTTTTTTTAAAGTCAATTACTTCTAATGCAAACCGCACACATGTCCCCTCCCCCTCCAAGAAAAGATCTGTATAAAGGAACTGCTAAACACAACATATAGACTGTTCTAAGGCACAGCAAGGAAAAGGCTCTGGTATCTTTAGAATAAATGTGGGGGCAGGGGTAGTAAAGTTCAGTTTTTCTAGCTGAGGAAAAGAAAACAAAGGTCATAGCAACCTGCTCAAGCTCATGAAAAGCAGGCGAGCGTTCTGGAATGGGCTCAGCACGGCAGTGGGTCAAGCATGTGGACTGTGGAGTCAGGCAGATCTGGGTTAGTGTCTCTTACATGCTTCATGATCTTACTGAGGTACCTCATTTCTCTGAGCCTCAGTTTCCTCATCTGTAAAAGGGGGAAATGGGAATGCGGAGATCACAGGAGTGCTGACAAGATGACATAAGGTAAAGCATATGTTGGCACAGAATAAACGTTCTCACCAAGCTTAAGCTGTCCACATATACGCAGGTATGCTGTGAGATGTGGCATTGAGAAAGCAGGATATCCTTATAAGAAATGAGGCCATAGAACATGTAGGTCACACTCAGTAACGATGCACAAATTTCTCCCAAAGTTAGAGTTCACAAGAAACAAAACTGTAACTTGAGTAAAGTTTGGGAACCCCTCGCCATCACAGGTAAGGCACATGGTCTCCATTAACAACAAAGCCTAGAGGGTGGAGAAATTCAGCATGGATTGTGCCAGGTGTTAACTCTTCAGCAAGTACAAAATCTTAAAAGTGTGAGATACAAGGATGCTGTATACCCTCTTCATCAATCAAAATGCAGATCTGCTTCCTGGTGAAGCAGCCTCCTAACTCCCAAAATGACCTCCAATGGGGCTCCAAACTAGTTTCTCCAAACTACAAGGGCAGAAACTCTGAAGAATTTGAGT
Source organism: Herpailurus yagouaroundi (assembly GCF_014898765.1). Classification (NCBI taxonomy): domain Eukaryota; kingdom Metazoa; phylum Chordata; class Mammalia; order Carnivora; family Felidae; genus Herpailurus; species Herpailurus yagouaroundi. The sequence continues at coordinate 5,188,811 of NW_024412444.1, forward strand.
CAGGTACCCTTTTTAAAATCCCATGAAAGTTTGCTTCTTTCTCCAGTGGGGCTTAACAGAAGCTGATCACCATCCTCACAGTTTAAGGCTCTTAAAAGCTGAGACAATGACAGCTCTGTTGATGCTCTGTATTTGAACTGCCCTGAAACAGACATATACCCTAGAGAAGTGGCAGTGAATGACAAAAGAGGACGAGGACGGGATCCTTTTTACACAAAACCTCACATACATTCTTTCATCTTCCTTCTAACCCAACATACTTCTTCAGTACTGGATAAATTTTTGGTTGAAGAATAATAACTTTTACTATTTTAAAGATTCTCCCCTTCAAAACAAGTTTGAGGAGTACCAAAATCACATTCTGCAGAATGAGTTTTCCTTCATTAACCAAGGAACCCATTAGAACAACAATTGGCAAACTTTGTCTGTCAAGAGCCAAACAGTAAATTGTGGGCTTGGCAGACTGTATGGCTTCGGTTGTACCTACTCAACTCTGCTGTTCCTTGTAGGGAGAAAGCCGCCACAGACCATCAGTAAAGTAAATGAATGGCTGTGGCTATGTTCCAATGAAACTTTACTACGGACTCTAATATCTGAATCTCATATTTTTTCACATATCATCAAACAATCATTTTCTTCTGAGTTTTTACTTCAATGATTCAACAATGTAGAAACCATTCTTAGCTAGGCTGCAGGCAGGATTTGGTCCACGGGCTGTCGTCTACATTAAAAGAGCTAAGGAACCAGAACTAAGAGGAAGGAATCCCTGCTCTGTGGGAGTGTCTCACTAGGTCTCCAGGGGCTCTTTCACTCTGGAGTTCGTGCAGACTTTAGAGAGTTTCATACGTCAACTGTCAGACAACTGCCCATTGTCAGTGCAGCCCTAGCTCTCATCCGTGAGGCATCAAGTGTGGGTGACCTGCAATCGAATCACCTGAGTGCTCCTTAAATGTATGAACCTGATTCAGATACAGTGAACTTGGATCTCATGGATTCCTAAGGCTCAGTTTCGATTTCCACTTGAGATGTAGGCAGAATGCAAACACTGCCACCTGCAGAACACTCACACACCTATGAAAGATATCAGAAAGGGCAGCCTGGCTTGCCTCAAAAGAAGGTACAGCACACATAAAGACTCCATTCTGCAGGAGACAAGGTGAAGTCCATGTAAGCAGAAAAGAAGAAAACCTAAAGAAAGGATATGCTGTCTGGGACATGCTTCGAAATAATTCAGTGTGGGGAGTGGGGTAGGATTGAAACAAGATTGGGCCATGACTCATTAGGTGTTTAAGCTGTATGAAGGATACAAGGAGGCTCATTAAAATTTTTTCTGTATCTTTTGTAGATTTCAAATTGTCCATAAGAAAAAGCTGGGGGGGAAAAACATGAAAGAAACCCTACAGAAAAACAGAAATGTTCTTCACTTCAGGAAAAGGGTTTTATGCTTATAATGCAGTTACTTTAACAGTATTTCACACAAATACCTATTTGTTTTCAGTTAACTATGACCATTTTCTTCTCTAGGCAAGAAAAATTTAGTATTGATACGGTGACTCAGTTAGTGTTGACTGAGGCTGCCCATGCCCCAGTCAGTCTTTTATTTTCTTTTCTTTTAATCTAGCTGCTTATAGATGCCAACCAACCTCTTTTTCATCTTGCCCTAGGCTCAATTATGTCACTGTTATTATGACAGGGAAATTACCTGTCATCAAGTGTGGCTATCACTCTGGGTCGCCATTCCACTCCCTTGCCTAAATATCACAGATAAGAGAGGTGGTGTCCTGTCTGCACTTTCTGGAAAGTGTAAATGGAGTGCTAAACTCAGGACAAATCAACAGGAAGTGCTGAAAGACAGCCTCTGGCCTTCTGAGGGCCATAAAGCATACCTCCCACAGAATAGGTACCTTTGGGGGAGGAGGGCATGGAGACCATGGAAAACTGGATGATTCGACCTCTTCATCCTTGAGAGACTCAGCTCAATCTTTCTAAGTAGCCCAATTAATACATTTTTGGCAGCAAATATTTACTGAGCACAAATGGTGCAGAAGATGACTATACCTCCATCAACAATGCTCCTGTCCTCTGGGAGCTGACATTCTAATGAAAGAGCCACCACATAATATATACTTTCAAATGGTGACAGAATAAGTTGCTTTTTTTTTTTTTTAAATCTGCCAAGAAATCAAGGCATTTGTTTTTATTTTTTTTAAGGCTCCCTATATATGTTCAGTCACTAATATGGAAACTTTAATCAGTTACTCATACCAATCAATTTCATCTAAAAATAATTTTGTTAGATATAGAATTTCACAAGTTACCTTTGGAAAATAGGGTAATTTATCTTCTAAGTTTAATCATTTGAAAACAGCCAAAATGTATTATCCATCTGTTTCCACTCAGATCACCTGTGTTATCAACTACAATTACAAATTACAAGAAACCAAAGGCAATAAGAATGTGAGGATGCAAATGGAAACAGGATGACCTCTAAAAGATAACTGAAATTTTATCCTAACATTTGCCTACCTGTGCTAATTAGGAAAAAAAGGGATGATACATTAGCTAAACCACAACTAACCTCACTTCCATCTAAATCAATAGTTGTAACCTCTCCCACAGCATTAACCCTTGGGCAGTCTTACCATGAAAGAACTGGCCAAACTAAGCTACAGGAGAAAAAAAAGACAAAAATCATGGCTCACCAGTTTTGAATTTTGGGGGTCAAGATAAACGAAGGATCTCTGAGAATTCAAGAGAAGCTGTAGACATTACTAGGAAGTAGACATACAGGGGTGCCTGGATGGCTCAGTCGGTTAGGCTTCCAACTTCGGCTCAGGCCATGATCTCATGGCTCGTGAGTTCAAGCCCTGCATCGGGCTCTGTGCTGACAGCTAGAGCCTGGATCCTGTTTCTGATTGTGTGTGTGTGTGTGTGTGTGTGTGTGTGTGTGTGTGTGTGTCTGTCTGCCTGCCCGTCCTTGGCTCTCTCTCTCAAAAATAATCATTTAAAAAAAAAAAAAACTTAAAAAAACAGTAGATGTACATAGTTTAGCCTACAATTTCAAGGAAACTATGATTGCACTACAGCCCATTCAAGTCCCAGATATTAACCCCCTGACCCAAATAAATACTGAATTCAGAAATAAAGTCTAAGATTATCAGCAGTTTAAAGGGTTGAAGAAATTAGTATGCACTGAGTCATTTTCGGTATGTTATCTAATTTAATTTCCACTCCTACAACCTTGGGAAGCAGGTATTATCACGTTTTACAAAGAGGGAAAGCCAGATTCTGAGAGGTAAAAAACAAGTACAAGGTTAAGCAACTTGCTCTCATACCCAGGCTTTTACCCCTAAGTCCACAATCATAATGCAACTGGATGAGAACTCAACAAGTCTGGTTCATATTCCCAAACATCTTCCAAGATGGGCAGTTCCTGATTCTTAGTGCTTCAATCATGTGGTCGATTTATCTACATTTAACCTCCTTGCCAAGAGGAATTAGTACAGATTTAGTTCCACAACACCTTTTCTTGGTAGGAAATAATCGTCACTAAAGACAAAAGATAACTAATAATTTTTGCTGATTTTAAAACGTATTTTCATTTCTTAAGCAGCCCAACATGAGCTGTTTGTTAGACAAACAAAGCCCACTGCATGAGTGCTGAATATCCTCATGCTTGAATTTTGCAACTGTTTCAGAAAATCCATAAAATCACAAATGAATCAAGAAGTGACCGAATTAAAAACTTCAGTCTCTAAGCCAAACAGCCAGGCAGAATTTCAGCCATCCTGGCCCCTTCAGCATCCTCTGAATGGTGAGAGCAACTTTTAAAAAACAGCACCTCTAATAATCATTAGTAATTTGGTAGGTCAGAAACACACACAACCAAATCTCTGAGCCCTTTTTGCCTCAAGACGGTAGTTAAGAGGTCTTAGATCCTCATGGTAAATAAAACCTGTTGATGAATATGTCCCAGCAGAAAATAATAAATATGGCAATAATTGCATTCTAGCCACTAAATGGGGTTGGGTCTCAGTCTAGACCAAGTTGCCCAGTGAAACACTAATACCCTTACTCATCCTCTATTGGGGGATTACCAATAATTACTAGCATGCTGTTTTCACACAGATTTAGAAACCCCTTATGGGAAATGTATCCACACCCAAAGAATAAAAACTAAGAACAGGAGTGGGTCAGGTCCTCTAATGCTGTACTCCAACTGCTTCATATGAGAGTTGCCACCTAGTGATTTTAATTTTTTAAGCCCAGGCGGACTGCCAACTCAACACTAAAACCGGACTAACAACTGATTTTTCCTATTGCAACATCGCCAGCAAGTCCTGTGCTTTCCCTCTCTTTCCTTTGCTCTCAAACAGCGATTCTCATTTTCAAAATCAACTAATTTGCTCTATAATCTGTTCCAATTGGAAGCTCTCACAGAGCTGCCACTGGTATTACTCTTCTTCTCAGCGCCAAGAGGCCAACAAGAGGCCAGTTCAAAAAACCAAAACAGCAAACGTGAAAAAAAGAGAGGCTCTAAAAACAAGAAGGAAATATGGAGACAGAGTAACAATGGGCCAACTCTGGACTTTAAAACATTCAGCTCGCCAAGGTTCTACCTATTCTTGGGCCATGGACAATAACTATGCCAAAGTAAACGGCTATATATAAGCAATGAAATTGCATTAGGGAATATAAACTCAGGATTTTGGACACCAAACCTCACGTAAGGCCTTGTCCTTACCACCACCGAAAGAGCAACTTAAACTAACCTAAAGTTCACTGGCCTCCAGAAGTCCTTTCTGACTGCAGTGTGTCCAAGCCCGGCACAGGCATTAGATAGCAAAGTTGACTATTCAAAGAAAAATAAAATCTAGGAGGATTTTAGGAGGAAAAAAGAAAAAAAAAAAAAAAAAGTCTGACAGTTTCTAGATACCTGACCTTTCATTTCATTTGGAGACACACCTTTAGCTACAAATATCTCCCTAAATAGCCTTCTCTAAGGATCAGTTTTATTAAAAACTGGCCAGTAATTAGACCCTGGTTTCACCAACTATGGACGCTAAAGGCTTGTTTCACGATACAGAATTCTGGCCTTTTTCGCGCCCTCATCTTGGCAAGTCACACACACAGTCTGGCCAACTGCTCCTCAGTTGTGGTGATCCTTCTGTAGCATCCTGAACTTTGCAGCTTGAACCTCACAGAAATAAGGCCGCACAGATAAACTGTTATCTTTTCTAAAGTTTGGAATCAATTTTGATTGCCAGCAGAAAATTCCTGGTGGCAAGATTTCCTTCCCAGAGCCGCCTAAAGCATTCGTGGAAATGCTTTCCAAGCTAGTAATTCCCGTCTCCACTTGTGTTTTTCAGTAAGAGAGACCAGAAGGGATTTGGGTTCAACTCACTGCTAGTCCCCAAAGCTTATCACTGAGCAACGCAGCTCAGGCTGCACCACACCGGGCCTCCACCAATGGGTTCGAGGACGCTCCCCATTACAGGAAGACCCGGAAACAAGACTTTCCAATCGTTCTGCTCTCCCCCTTCTTCCTCCTCAAGCAGCAGCATCCTCGCGCGTGGGTAAGGAGTGAGTAAGGTAGGGTCAAGTTCCCCACCCTAACGAAGCGGGCAAGCAAACTTCCTCGGGGCTTGCACAAACTCCAACGGGGGGGCTGGACTCACCTTCGCGACAGAGCCCCATGACTTCGCGGTTTTTCCCAAACTCCTTGAAACTTTCGTCCAATTCCGTCCCTAGGAGATACACACACACAGGAGGAGGGGAGAGGCAGATCAGTGGCCGGGAGTGTGACGCACGCTCACGCACGCAAGGAGTAGTTGCGGGCACCTCTGCGCGCCCCAACGGAGCGATAGCATCTCTGACCCCCGAGGGGGCGGGTCACAGGGTGGGGGCGGGGAGGCGAGGAGGGTCAGAGGATGGGGGACGGAGGGACCTGGGGAAAAGGAGGGCGTGGACACTCACCGTCCTTCCCAGGAAGTTTGGAAGCCTCGACCCACAGATTCCACGACTGTCCCAGCATCGCTTCTGGACTGGGCAGGGGCCTGCGCTCCCCGACGGTCGCCATTGCGGCGGCGGCCGATGTGGAGGCGGCGCCCGGGCCGCCGTCCTCCGGCCGGAGGCGCCGCGG
>NW_024412444.1:5195352-5242389 GCF_014898765.1 Herpailurus yagouaroundi
CTCCCCCCTGACGTCATCCACGGCCCGCTCCGACATTCTTTCCGCTCCTACAATGTAACAAAAAAGGGGGAAAAGAGTCGCGCGGGGGCCGCTTTTAAGGAGGCGCCGGGGAGTTCCGGCGGCGTGCGCGGCCCGCAGGCCGGGTGGGGCTCGCTGACAGCGCCCCCCGGCCGCCCAGCCCTCCCAACCCGCCTCCTCCCGTGCCACCCCCCGCCCCGGGCGCAAAGTCCGCGGCCCGGGCTCGCTTTCGCTTTCGACTCCCGCGGCCCCTCGGGGGAGGGGACGAGCCGCCGGCGGCCCGCCACCGCGGCGCAGGGTCCCCTGGTTGGCTCTGCCGCCGAGACCCGCACGGAGGCCGGCGCCCGGAGCCGCCCCCGCCCCAGCCACGGCTGCCGACGGCGGGGAGGCCCGAAGACGCACCCCCGGCCCTCCAGCTGCCCACCCTGAGGCCGCTCGCATCCCCGGGCCGGGCCCGGCGGCCCCGCTCCTTCCTTCCGTCCGCGCGTCCGTCCGAGCCGCGGCGCCCGGCCGGCTCCCTTAAGCAGAGGCGCCTCCCGCCGCCTCCTCCCCCACGCCGGTCCCTCCCTCTCAGCTCGCTCCGGCGAAGTTTGCACGTCAAGCCCCCGGAGTGGAGCCAGGGCGAAGTCGGAAACGCAGCCACCTATGGAGGAGCAGGCTGGCCGGCCCCGGGGCACCATCGAATGTGGTCGCCGTCGGGCCCTCCCGCCCGAGGTTTCGGACCAGGGGCCCAGAGGCTGGTGCAGGGAGCACTTCGCTTTCCGCTCGCGGGCGGCCACGCAGCTGTCAAAAGCATGAATGGCAAGCCGCCGCCTAAGGTGTAGGAAACCACGGGCCGGCAAGGAAATGCGGCCCAGGTGCCGTCCCAGGTGTCAGCCCGAAGCCCCGGTGTTCGCCGGATGCCCACCACTAGAGGTCACAGCGTGCGCCCTGCGAACTTGAACTTCTCGTCTAGCAAAGAGAGATCATGAAACCAGTTTAAGATGGAGAGACAGGCGGCGGTGATTCTGTGTACAGGTTTTGGAGACACTACCCGAAATTTCTCTATTTCCCCTTCCACTGCTCCTAGAAGTGATTCGTTCGCCCCGAAAATTTTTTTTAAAAAATCTTGCCATTTTAAAATCGGGTTCATTTTCAGATGGAGTTGTTAGTCCCTCCCTCTTTATGGTTGTCTTTGCTTCGGCAGGGGCGGGACCCAGGGCTTAGGAGAATATACAGCACTTCTAGAAAATGTGTTTAGAAGAGTTTTGTCAGATTTTTGTATACTAAATTAAGCACTAGCCCACAAAATTTAGCACCCCTCCTCAACAGACACAAACACGCGCGCGCCCTGCAAAGCTTTTGCTTAAGTGATAGGTAAAGATAGCAAAATAAAAGACTACTTAATAACCAAAGCGTGTGAAGTACTTGAAACAGTAGCAGACCACACCAACCACTCTCAGTAAGTGCTCCGTTATTTCAAACTGACGTGAGAATCTGAAGCCTGTGACAGAAACAAGGATTTTGATCATCATGTTTCACGTGGCAATAATAGCACTCTTGTGGCACGTTCGTCACAGTTGTTTGCTTACAGGTGCTTTCTCTAGGTGGGGAGGAAGAGGGTTTCATGTTTTTTATCTGGAACATCGAGCATGATAGAGGTGGCCAACTTCTCTGCTAAAGAAACAAAGTCCAACAAAAATGTTTAAATAAGAGTAAAAATTAATAAGGAAATATTATTGCAATCTAAACTTAACGCAGGGCTCTTATAAGAAAGGGCTTAAGTTGAAAATTTACAAGCGTTAAAAATACACACACACGATTTTTTTATTTTAAAAAGATTTAGAAATAACTCTGTAAAATTTTCCTGGATTGCATGCTAACATAAGTTCCAAAAAGTGAAATGATGCATGCTTCCTGTCTTTATCTGAGAAGTAGTAGAAACAAAATAACCCCAAAAATGGTGGAAATTATTGGAAGGATTAAAAAAAAAATCATTTCTAAGGCTTTAACTTCCTTTTCTCACTGATACTCAGTGAGAAAAATGTGGGGGCAAAACATTTAATTCGTTTGGTACTAATAGGGTTCCTAACTCTTAATATAGGCCCTCAGGAACACTTGAGTGGCTCAGTCAGTTAAGCATCAGACTCTTGATTTCTGCTCATGTCATGATCTCAGGTTTCCTGAGATCAAGCCCCACATGGGGCTCTGTGATGACAGTGTGGAGCCTGCTTGGTATTCTCTCTCTTCCCTCTTCCTCTGCCCCTCCCCACCCTCAAAATAAATAAATAAACACTAAAAAAAATAGGCCCTCAATATTGGAAGCCCCAGCATACTTTGAATTTTTAATTCATCCCAAATTACTGAGAAATCTGTAAAATTATATTAAAATATCCACCTTCTCAGTTTTCCTAGATTAAAGTACACAGTTTATTAACAACTTTGAATTTTATAGTTCTACCTTTAAGAGGGGCACCTGGTTGGCTCAGTAGTTAAGCATCCAACTTCAGCTCAGGTCATGATCTCATTGTTCGTGGGTTCCAGCCCCATGTCAGGCTCTGACAGCTTGGAGCCCGGAGCCTGCCTCAGAGTCTATGTTTATCTCTTTCTCTTCCCCTCCCCTCCTTGCGCGCTCTTTCTCAAAAATAAATAAACATTAAAAAAATTTTTGAGAGAAATGAAAATTTGTGAATTTGAATGTCATTTGGAGCTGCCATTTTTTAAAAAAGCTTAGAACAACCCAGCTATATAGATAGCAAAGGGAGCTTGCCAGTTGAATACAGCCCTTCTCGTCTCTGAGTACAGTATGAGAATGCAAATAAGGGGAAGAATGGCAAACTTGAAGCACAGACCCACTTCCTCAAGACACTGCTTGATTTCCCTCTTTTTACATGTGAAAATCCTTCAAGATTCACTAATATAACCTCTGGCCAATGGGCTCAATGTGGCACTTTATAATACTTCGCTTCTGTCCTTACTGTTGCTCAACACATCTTTCTTTTTTCTTTACAGTTTTCGTTTAATAAAGAAAATACAACAGAATATAAAGTGAAATGTAATAAGTATCCTCTCAGCATTATGAACTTTATTAAGAGAAGTTGTTACTAATAGCAACTCTCAGTTGTTGAGCTCCTACTAGGTGCCAAGATTGCCAGAGGTACTGTTCACGTTATCTCAACTAACATGCAAAACCGTGTAAGGGGGAAGGTGTATTACTTCAACTTACAAATAAGGACCATCGGGCGCCTGGGTGGCTCAGTCGGTTGAGCATCCAACTTCAGCTCAGGTCATGATCTCACGGCTCATGATTTCAGGCCCCACATCAGGTTCAGTGCTGACAGCTCAGAGCCTGGAGCCTGCTTCAGATTCTGTGTGTGTGTCTCTCTCTCTGCCCCTCCCCCACTCATGCTCTGTCTCTGTCTCTCTCTAAAAGAAACATTAAAAAAAATTTTAAAACAAAAACAAAACAAAAAAACAAATAACGACCATTAAGGAGGGCTCTGGACCTAGGTGCTAGGAATTCTTTCTGGGTCCATGGTCTTGCTCTTCCACTTAAAAGTTGTGTAACCGGAGCAAATTACCTAACCTGTCTGCACCTCAGTTTCCTAATAGGTAAAATGGAGATAAAGCTAGGTTTCTTCTGAGGAATATGTGAAAAGATCCACGGAAAGTTGGTACAAAGCTTAACACAAAGTGAACAGAATACATAAGCGTCTTATATCAAACTAAGCAATCCAGATCAATTCTTATCTGTGAAATGTATTTAACTTTGAAGCTGAAGGATAACAGGCAACTCCATGACATCTCCCCACCAATCATCTTCTGCTGAAGCCAATGCATTTACCACACTCTCTTCACCCATAAGAAAGTCCTAAACCCTTCCAGATTAGGCAGTTTCTGATATCCATAGTTGGTTTGGGTTTCCCACAGTTCAAATGAGTCACCAACAAAAGTCAAAACTGTTAGCTGAGAAAGTCCAGTGTTCTGATACACAAATTGGGGCAATATTTCCAAAGTATTCCTTATACAAAGGGCACAGTCTGTAAACAAGAGTACAGCAGAAACTCAAATACTTATTTTACCTACCAGGCCATAATAAAAAACCCTAAGGACTTCTTACCTAAGTACCTGTCCTCTATACCCCCCCCCAAATATAAAGAGAAAATTGCTAATACAATTTATATTCATTTAATGTAATTATTTTAATATAGTAGTGTGCCTTGTATGCTATCAGTGTTCCTGCCAGCATACTGATTATGTCTCACAGCTATGAGGATCTTCAATATCTATCTGCATAGATAAATGCTATGTTTTATAAGGTTTGACTAATGAGAACTCAAGTGATCAAACATTTCCTTATTGCCTAACACATTGTACCTGGTAGGCACAAGGTAAACACAACATAGCGATTTTGCTGACGACATGAGAAGAATAAGAAGTACTGGAAATAATTTAATTCATCAAAATGCTCTTATGCAAAAGGCTGTCACCACCAATTAGACTGTATGTGGCTTAAGAACTAGGCCGTCAGAGGCGAAATGCTGCCAAATTCTGAACATTTCATCTCTTCCAGGGATGCATTTAAAATATGGCCTGACTTCACCATCCAAATTTAGGGACGTTCCCAGTAGGTGCCAAGGGTAACAAGGTCTCTCTTTACAAAAAGTATTCTTCGCACAGCAGATCCACTTGTAAAATGCTTTGTTCAAAGGCCAAAGGCATCACTAAGTGGCAAAAATAAAAGTTGATCTTTTCCACTCTTTAAATCTGGTTTAATGTAAAATGGCTGAAACTGTCCAAAACCTCTAAGATGCAAGAGCCCACACAACCTCCTTTTTATTTGGAAAAAATCCCCACTGGTCCCACTACAACATCTTAATAAACTTGAAAACCAGGAACCACGGTATATTTATCTGTGCAAATTACAGGGCTGGTAACAGAGATTCTCCATTATCAACCCCAAAGGACTGCAGTCATTTGAGAAACAAGAAACTCAGATCCCCTGAATTAGGAGTATTTTGGTTTTGGTTTATTTCTCTTAAAATTGGCGGAGCCTTAATTCATATCCTCTCTCCCTCCTCTGACCACACCTCTCTCTCTCCCTCTTTCTTCTCCAGAGCCAGGGCTCTCTTCTGCATGTGAGGTTGGCAGGCAAGAACCCTTTAACTGTGCTCCCTCTAGTGAAATCCTTAAAGCCTGTCATGAATACCTCTATTCCAGCAGGGGGAGAACAGTGGAAGGAGGAAATTGAATTCAGCTCAGTGGCTGGCATTCCTGACAATCAAGTGCAAAATCAGAAATAATAAGGATGGTTGCAAAGGTGGAAATTTAAAGATGAGGGCAATTATCTTTTTAAAGACTTAACCCGTACATGTATTCATTCTACAAGCTGTGTCATTTGCCAAGACGCACAAAATTTTGAATACTGAGTTTGTTTTCTTAACCACATGTGTGTAGCTGCGGATGAATTCTCCCAAAGAAACATTCACCACTAATACCAGACTGTTTGAAGGAAGAGAAAGATTTAAAAATACAAAGTAATAAGTTTTAACTTTAAATTGAATACAGATCAAGTGTTTCTAGGGATTTAATACTGGCCTGCAAATTTAAACTACTAACAAACTTGATTTAAAATCTTCACTTAAAGCCTTTAAGTAGCTTTAAAAAAAAAAAAAGAAAAGAAAAGAAAAACAAGAATAGTGGGGGAAAAAGTTATGGGAAAAAAATGGAAAAAGTCAGACCAGCGTTTAGCTATAAAGAGAGGCTGACTATATAAAGTTCTGGTGCACTGCCTCAGATGCAACAAAATGCAAAGATTAAACACACTGTTAAAAATAATTTCCTATGTCTTCTCCTTCTCCACTCCTATGCAGTGTTCAGTGTTTCACTGAAGTGACTGTAAGTGTTACCACCTTATAGGGCCACCAGTTAAGAACAGGAGTTCTAGAGCTGACCTGCCCAGGCTGAATCCCCGTTCTACCACGTACTAGCTATGTAACTCTGGGGAGTTACATATTTCACCTCTCTGTACCAGTTTCATCATCTATAAAATTAGTAAAACAGGAGTTATCTGCTTCATGAGGAGTATCAGGAGAGCTCATAGTACAAAAGCACCGTTAGCCATTTTTATGCTGTCACATGGAAAGCCCCAATTTTAACCTACCCATGCTATACTATCACACCAGTCTTGCAGAATGAAGAACGGCTTTAGTTTTATGTCAGTTCTTGCTCTAACAGTTTTAGGGGCTCCCCACTGACCACTGAATTCAGTAAAAACTTCTCTCCTAGCACTCAGGGTCCTCTAGAGTTGGTCCCATGCCACCATGCCCACAGAGTTCCCTCCAGCAGGTACTCTACAATTCAGCCAAAATGACCAAGTGATAGCTTCAAACACGCTCCCCACTCCAGACAGCAGCCCCCAAGCTTTGTTCATAAAGGTCACTCTATTTATAATACTTTCCCTCCCTTGGCTTAAATCCTACTGTTTAGCCAAGTCCTTCCTCAAATCCCTTTTCTTTAACAAAAGCTTTCCTGATCCCTCACACTAAGCCCATGAGAACTCATCCGCACCTCTAAATCACAGGACTTCATGGACTGGGGTTAAGAGTATGGGTTCTGAAAGCAAGGTAGCAATGAGATATATGCTTACTTTTCCCAGGGATCGACTGTCTGCATTCCCAACCTAAGCGTGTCTTTGGGAACTTGGAATCTACCTACCATAAGATGTGTGGTGGCCAGGTCCCAAAGCTCATCAGCAAAATGCCTTAAGGCTACACTCCAGGACCAACAGTGCAGGTGTGTTAGTACAAGAGGGAAGGAACAACACAACTTTCTTTCCCCTTCCCCCAGCAAAGTTCCAGTTCTGAGCAAAGTCCTAGACCTCACCAACATGACCCCCTTGCTTTTCCCCATTGTTGTGTACACCCTGATCCTATAGCCATCGGGGTTTGTACTGCTTCTTTCCCAAAGGACAGACTATTCCACAAAGGCTTTAATCCCCCATCCACCTCCAAAATAAAACGTTCCTCTCCTTGGTAGAGATAAATGGCATGCAGACTTAACTATTTTCCACTAAACATGTGAGTGAACGAATGAATGTAGTTTTCTGTCTTCAAATCCTACCCCAAACACATATTTTCTCATATAAAAGGGGAGACCTTAACCCAAATGACCCTCTAGATGTGACAGTCCCTAAACCTTTCTTCCTAGAAACACACAATTACTACATCCCATGGACATTCTGATTTTAAATGCTACAATCTAGGACAGAAGGCAAAGTTTCTGACATTTTAACCTACTTAACCTAGCTTAGCCTCTATTTTGATCAATGTAAAACCTGCAGGACCCAGAGACTTTGATCATAGCCTCCTCCCCACCGCACAGGTCCAAGTGAAGGAACTTCAGGAGCAGGAAAAAATCGAACTGAAACAAAATTGCTACTGGTGAGAAATCTACCCTCCCTACTCTCCAGAGCTCTCTGCCTCTCTCCACTTCAGAAAACAGGTATTTGCACAAAGCATTAGCATTTTTCCAAATGGTTTCTGGGGGGAGTGGCCGCAGAGAGCAGCAATCCTAAATCAGTGGTTAATAAGCTAGAGTCTAGAATCTGACTTACCAAGTATTTCTTAAAAACAGAGCCAAAGCGGGGCGCCTGGGTGGCGCAGTCGGTTAAGCGTCCGACTTCAGCCAGGTCACGATCTCGCGGTCCGTGAGTTCGAGCCCCGCGTCAGGCTCTGGGCTGATGGCTCGGAGCCTGGAGCCTGTTTCCGATTCTGTGTCTCCCTCTCTCTCTGCCCCTCCCCCGTTCATGCTCTGTCTCTCTCTGTCCCAAAAATAAATAAACGTTGAAAAAAAAAATTAAAAAAAAAAAACAAAAAAAAAAAAAACAGAGCCAAAGAGATAAGCTGGACTTCACCAAAATCATTAAACCTTTGTGCTTCAAAGGACACTCTCAAAAAGTAAAAAGACTCCACAGGGAGAAAAAATTTGCAAATCACATATTTGATAACGAACTTGTATTTAGAATGTATAAAGACATCTTACAACTCAAAAAAAAAAAAAAAAAAAGAGGAAAATAATCCAATTTTCAAAATTGGCAAAGGATCTCAACAGACATTTGTCCAAAGAAGACAACACAAATAACCAAGAAGCAAATGAAAAGATATTCAGCATCATTTGTCATTAGAGAAATACTAGAAAATCCACAGTGAGATACCAATTCCCAACCAAAAAAATGTCTATTATCAAAGCAAAACAGAAAAAAACAATCTTGGCAAAGATGTGAGAGAAAAATGGAATTCTTGTACATTGCTGGTGGGAATGCAAAATGGTACAACCCCTGTGGAAAACAATTTGGCAGTCCCTCAAAAGGTTAAACACAGATTTACAATAAGATCCTCTAATTCCATTTCTAGATGTATATATTCAAAAGAATTGAAAGCAGGGACTCAAACAGATATTTGTACACCAATGTTCATAATGGCATTACTTACAATAAATAGCCAAAAGGTGGGAGCAACCCAAAGGCCCATCAACTGATCAATGTATACACACAATGGAGTATTATTCAGCAATTAAAAGGAGTAAAGTTCTGGTACATGCTACAACACAGAGGATCCTCAAACACAAGCCAAGTAAAAGAAGCCAGACACAAAAGGCCACGTACTGTATGATTTCATGTATGTAAAATATCCAGAATAGGAAAATGTACAGAGACTGAGAACAGACGGGTAGCTTTCAGGGCCTGAGGGGAGGGGAAAACGAGGAGTTACTGTTTAATAGAAACAGGACCGTCCTTTGGGAGTGATGAGAATGTTTAGACCTACAAAGAGGTGATGGTGGGAGACGACCATCAGGGGGAGGTAAAACTTGTCCCAGAGCCCATTTCTGCCACTGCCTAACTCTGGGCCTGAACAGGACACATTTTGTCTCTCCCTCAGTTAGCTTCTCTGTAAAAGGAGGACCACAAGGGTATGTACCCCTCATCTATACAGTATCCCAACAGTATTCTAACTTGCAAGGTTGTTACCAGGAGTCAATTATGTAATATGTTCAGAGCAGCACTTGTCACATAGTCAGTACTCATTAAGTGTTAGCTATTCTTATATTTTATGATACCTCATCCTCTTTGTAATAGAGGTCTTTGCTTTTCTTCTTTTTTAAAATAAGTTTACTTATTTATTTTGAAAAAGAGTGATAGAGAGTGCATGCACATGAGCAAGCAGGGGAAGGGCAGAGAAAGAGGGAGAGAAAGAATCCCAAATAGGCTCTATGCTGTCAGCGCAGAGCCTAACACGGGGGCTCGATCTCACAAACCCGTAAGATCATGACCTGAGCCAAAATCAGGATGCTTAAGTGACTGAGCCACCCAGGTGCCCCACTTTTGCTTCTCACATTTTTTTTTTTTTTTTTTTTTTACAAATGAAAGTACAGCATATAATGTAGCAGCCCAAAAGAAACAAGTGGAAAGACAGCCAAAGTATAAATTTTTTAAAAGCAACATGCAAAATACTACAGACTATGTGCCTATTTTTGTGAAACCGTAATAATCATAATGACAAATCTATGCATAGAAAACAGTTGAGGTAACTCTGGACTTAGGGAGAACAGGAAGTGAAAGAATGTAATTAAAGGGACTTCTTATTAACATACAATTTGTATAATGTTTCCATTTTTCCAGCTTTATTGGAATATAATTGACATTTAACATTATGTAAGTTTAAGATATGCAAGTATTTTGGGGCATCTGGGTGAGTCAGTTAAGTGTCTGACTTTGGCTCAGGTCACGATCTCTCAGTTATGGGCTCGATCCCCTCATCAGGCTCTGTGTGACAGCTCAGAGCCTGGAGCCTGCTTCAGATTCTATGTCTCCCTCTCTCTCGGCTCCTCCCCTGCTCACACTCTGTCCCTTTGTCAAAAATAACAAACATCAAAAAAAAAAAAAAAAGTCTATCCTGATCACCTTTATTTAACACTGCAGCTCCAGCCCTCCTCAGCACACCTGATTCTCATTATCCTAAGCTGCTTTCCCAACCAACTATCACCATCTAGTACAATATATTTACTTACTATATTGTATCTATTATCTATTTCCATTTAAAAAGTGCTACAGTGGCAGAGATTTTTGTCCCTCTGATCCCCAATGCCCAGAGAGTACAGCATGACACAAGAGGGTACTCAAGAAACATTTGTTGAATAGGTATTGGGCCTATAATCAGCTGACACTAAAAAGGGGCTGCCCTTTTACACTGGCCATGAATTTGACAGTTTCTCACAGTTCTCCTGGCGCATTTCATGCTTCTACCTGTCTGGATGTGACTTCGTCACACTTCTTCCGGCAGACTTGAGTTTGTTATACTTCTTCCTTCCCTGCCCTTTGTCATTGACTTCCTGGTATCATATTAGTCTTTTCATCTGAACACTATTCAAAAAAGAGGAAGTCATACTTGTAGTCTGTGAAAACCACCTCCTATTCTCTTTTCCTCCTCAGGAACAATCCCTCTGCTCAGAGTGGACGCTCAATGAAAATCACAGGCTAAACAGCTCCTTTGGCATTTTGGTCAAATGTGTTTTCTCTCTACCTCCCCCTGAACCCCCACATCCCACCACTGCCAGGTGCTCACTACCATCTAGGAAAACCCTGCTCCTCTCTTCTCTGGCACTTTTCAGACATTCCTCAATGAACGCCACCCTTTGTGAGGCGTCTGCCTTTTCAGCTTCAGTTCAGAAAATTTTAAAGGCCCATTTTGAAGGCAGAGACTTCAGAAAAGCCCAGTCACTTATTCTAAACACACAGCTACATCCTAGGGCGCCTGCATGGCTCAGATGGCTAAGCATCCGACTCTTGACTTTGGCTTGGGCCATGATCTCACAGTTCCTGGGATCAAGCCCCACATCAGGCTCTGCACCTAATGTGAGGCCTGCTTGGGATTGTTCCTTCCCCCTCTGTCTCTCTCAAAAGAAACATTAAAAAAAAAAAAAAAAGCTACATCCTTCCTGAAGTTCCTGTTTCTGTTTGTTTTGTTCAAAATGTTATCTTTGAAGGTGAATGTTCGTGTTGTTTACAGTGTTTCCTTCCATCTTGACTATAGTTGCCTAAACTTCACTGAAGCATTGCATTTGTCTGTTGCCTAAATATACAAGCTGATCAATTTCAGAAGTTGAAACTCTGGTCTTCCCTGTTGGGATTGTGTCCAATTTTATCCCTAAATGACTCATCTTAAACTGCATCTTAAGCCCCCTCAGTCCTTTCAGGAGTAGACAGGAAGATGGATTTTCTTGTTTTGTTTTAATAAAAATTCCTCCCTAGGATGCCTGGGGGGCTTAGTGAGTCAAATGTTTGACTCTACTTTGGCCCAGCTCATGATCTGTGGGTTTGTGAGTTCAAGCCCCATGTCAGGCTCTGTGCTGACCACGTGGATCCTGCCTGGGATTCTCTCTCCCTCTCTCTCTGCCTCTCCCTCACTCAGGCATGTGCTGTCTCTCTCTCTAGCTCTCTCTCTCAAAATAAACAAACTTAAAAAAACATTTCCTCCAGGAACTTTTCTTCTTTTTCACATTATGTGAAACTTACCACCTTCTTCCCCAAATAGTAAATGCACAATGGCAAATATATAGTGAGAAACTCAATTAATAGTGGCTGCTTTTTTTGTACTGACCTGGGCAAAGGCACTGGGCCCAGAAAGTGTGCCTGAAGAACTCCTGCCTATTTTACACTTTGCTTAGGATCTTCCCTGCTCTGAGCAGCTGGCTCTATATTGCTTGTGGAGAAAAGAAAAGAGAAGCTAGGTAAAGTGGAACTGGACAGAAACATAAGAGCACGTCTTTGGACAAATTCCTAGCAAAAAGTAGACATGTATGGGGGACAGGGAATGCTCCTATCTCCAAAGTTCTCCTATAAGTTGCGGATGGTTATTTAGCACTTTTTCTTTTGACAAACACATACCTAATAATATTGTACTCTTAAATTCACAGTCATGTCATATTAGTAAGATCATATTCAAGGTTATACTGGAGATCTTACACAGGTACCCTGAACTTTAAAAACCATCATCCTTTGGTAAAATTCAAACTCTATTATAATCAGAAGCACTGCATTCATTCAGCTGAGCTATGTTGAGACAGCTAATTACCTTTTCCTTGGCGGGCAGGCCAAAATTTCTGATTGATTTACCAGTGGATCTTCATCTGCTATGATTGTGGAAGTTCTTTCTTCTTAATTCTGTTCAGATCTACAAAAAGAGAAAGGGGGAAAAGGATGAAACAAAGAATAAAGCTAATCAGAAATCTACAATCTCATTAGTTGCCAGATGTTCCAAAATTATTATATGTGCTTTGAAATGTCGAAGTGTTAAAATTCGAGCACTTTACCAATTTTACAACAAATGCAATTCAGGTTGTTGTTTTGTTTTTGTTTTTGTTTCTGTTTTTGTTTTGTTGTGTTTTTTTTTTTACAGTGAATTTAATTGGCTATATTTACAACAAACTAAGAATAAATGACTATTCAATGTGTACACAGAGTTAGTCTCCTGAGGCTTAAAATCATTGTGTGTAATTTGCCACTAATGACTTTTCAGTTAATTTTTGAAATGGTTATTCAGAAAGCCTACCCTTATGAAACCTGTCAGTATCAGAAATTTAAAACACACACACACACACACACACACACACACACACACACACACACACACCGAATGAGATTATTATTTAGAGAGCTCACTCCATCCTTTATCACTCAGCAATTTATATAAACAATTCATAATAGTACAAACAGACAACAAAAACTCAATTAAGCCATCTTTCTAAAAAGCACAAAGGAATTATGTACTCCATCATCTACATATTTTCATACATATGTGTATATATAAATTTCAAGTAGAATGTGGCTACTATTAAAATTAATTTGTAGAGTAGCACTGAGTTAAGGAGTCAAGGGATTGAAGGTTAATAATCTAGAATTAGAAATTAAGCTGGTTTTCAAGTTTGACATGCAGCAGAAGAGAAACAACAGCAAATACAGGTAATGACACAGCTTTGGAACAGATGCTGTCAAGGTATAAAGCACAAGGCAGGCTACTTTCATATGAAAAATTCACTATTAACACACATCTCTTCCTGTAATTCTCACAAGCTACATACCAAAGTTGGGTGGCAAGAAGGTTGCTTTGCTTAATTTTTATTTATTTTCATATAATCTAGGAGAGTAAGCTAAAAATTTCTATGGTCTGAGACACTAATAAAGCATCTTTGAAAAGTCAGCGGCTGAAATTCTATGCCATGTTTTGAACATTTATTCATAATTATCTTCATCGGCTTTTAAGTTATTCCTGGATCATATCCTTTCCCTCTTCCTTTTAAAAACAGTTTGTTTCATTCACCCACAAAATGTTACCCAGTAATGTAATCATTCAGTAACCATTCCTACAATCTTTACAAGCCAGATGTTCCCTTCCCTGGATTCCTAATTCCTTCCTAGTCTCCTATCTTTTAAATTTTTTCTCTGATTTCCATTTTAGTGTTCTTTTTCTGCCTTATTTCCAATAAAAGCCAACATTCATTTCTTGGCATCCTAAACACTTTACAGCTATGCAAAATCACTCAAAGGAAGCTACAAATTACCAGGATGGAGACAGCCAATAAAGATGTTTTGCTGGAAGTAACCACTCAGGTGGTTGCTGATTGCTTCAGAGCTGACCAGGTGGAGGTTGAACAGCACTGGCCTCAGGTTAAACTCTGTGCTTGACAGGATGTTGTTAGGTCAACTCTTTTCCCATTTTCCCTCAGGAAATCTAGCCAGATCGCCAAAGTACCCAAGCAAGTCACCAGATTTGCGGTACTCTACGAAATCGCCCCCAAGACAGTTTCTACCTTTAAAAGAATTCACCACTTATTGGCCTGCATACCTTAAAAATGCTTTAAGGGAGACTCTAAGAGAGAAAAAGGTAGTGGCAGCTACTAAAAATAAGCATTTAAAAATAGTAACTTCTCTCGGGATAGGGGGAAGAAAACTATCCTTTGTTTGTATATGTCCTCCTTTTTTATCTTCACGAGACCACTGTGCTCAAAAGAGCTGTTGTTATGATCTCCATTTTACTAGTAAGGAAACAGACGGAGAGAGGTCATAATTTGCTCAAGATTACCCAGCAAATAAATGGTTTGGACTTGGAACTAGAATGGAGGCCTTTGGTATTCTTTCAGTTCCCTTGCCAGTACACCAATCTGCCTAAACAGCAACTTAATTTTGTTTTGCAAAGACAAAGAGAAATTGTTTAAAAGGTAGACTGGAAAGCATTTGCTAAGAATAGAAACATAGAACTTGACAGCTTTCATTCATTCACCACCTGCTATGTAACATTCAATGAATAGAATTTTTAACAAGACTTTTTCTTTTTATTTTTTTAAAGTTTATTTATTTTGAGGGGGGGAGGGGCAGAGAGAGAGAAGGAGAGAGAGAATCCCAAGCAGACTCTGCACTGTCAGTGCAAAGCTTGATGTGGGGCTCAGACACAGGAACCATTAGATCATGACCCGAGCCGAAGTCGGGCGCTTAACAGACAGAGCTACCCAGGTGCTCCAGATGTTTCTTTTAAATGACAGCCAATTAAAGATGGGAGAAAAGGAAATAAAAAAGACATAACTTGAATTCCTCTAAACTCCTGAGAAGCATAAATTTATTTACTCTTTTTTGGGGGAGGGGGAGGGCAAGTACAAGACTATAGCAGATGCCTTTCTTCTAGAGGAGCTGCCTAGCCTATGGTGACCCTTTTTTCTAAGTACTTCTCAAGCCCATGCCAGTCATATTTGTATTATGCTACTCCAAACTCCTCTGTTTTGGCCAAAGTTGGACACAAGACCCAAAGTGAGACATTCTATTTGTCCTCCTTGGAACTAGAGTTTAGAATGAGGAGGGTCTACTCTGGTCTAGGCTGCAAGCCACTCCCATGTACTCTCAGTCTATAGGAAAAAGCCTGTCAGCAAAGAGAAGAATGGAAGTGCTGCTCAGAGCAAATCTGAGCCAGGAGCCCACGAAGTTCCAGAGCAAAGAAAGGGAAAAAGCTGGTCTGCGGGGAGGTGGGTGGAAGGGGTTCTAGGACATTCCTGTCCCAGGTATGGTCCACCAGAGGCCCAAAGCATTTCCTTCCCTAAGTGTTTAAGAATCCCCTGGACCTACAGAGTAAATGGCTCCCCTGGTCTGAGCCTGAAAGTTCAAGTGATTCTTGATTAAGTGCAACAAAAATAATCTCGTTCAAGACAGTAGAAAGTTTTGGTGTTGTGTGTTTTTTTTTTAATTTTTTTTATTATTGGGGCCCTGGGAGGCTCAGACGTTTAAGCGTCCGACTTTGGCTCATGTCATGATCTCGCAGTTTGTGAGTTCAAGCCCCACGTCGGGCTCTATGCTGACAGCTCAGAGCCTGGAGCCTGCTTCAGATTCTGTGTCTCCTTCTCCTTCTCTGCCCCTCCTTCTCTCTCTCTCAAAAATAAAGATCAAAAATTTTTTTTATTATTTATGATAAATTTTATTTTCATTGATATTCCATTTGACATAATTTCAAATTAGGTCTGTGTTCTAAGATGAGCCAAAGAACAGAAACTCTAAAGCTCAGAAGAGATTTTTTTCACACTGTTCTGATTGGGCATGGGGTTTTGGGGTCCCCAAAGTTGATACCTAACATTTTACCCCTTGAGGCTTTACCTACAGTCACAGAGAGAAGAGAGAACATCAACACACAAGAATCAAACTGTAATAAGGAGCTCTTGGGTTACAAACCACTGTCTCTTTAAGGCTATAATGATAGTGAATGATTTCTTCTTCTGGAAAGTTCAATGTCATTTTTTTTTTTTTTTAAGTAAAATGTCAGAATATGTGAAAATGCTGCATTTGTTTCTCTTAATACATTAAAAAATAATGGAAGTTTTTAAAATCTTCATGAGTCCATGCTCGGACATGACCACTACTGATGGGGTCTATTCAACACACAAGTTTGGCGACCATCAGGAAACTGGCACCCGCGATTAGGCCCGCAGGCAGAAATTTCCCAGAGTGGTAGAATCTCATCCATCCCCATAATGCCAGCTACGGTTCCAGATGTAGCTAGGAAAACCCAATGTTCCTCGGATCCTGAGACAGCTGATAAGCACCCAGGCCTATTACACTTCCAAAAACAAGCCCAGCAGCCCGTGACTGGACGTTACCTGCTTTTTGCAAAGCCAATGATCCCACCAGAAGCAACCAGTGCAGTATAGCCAAAGCCAATCCAGTGTAAAGGCACTAGTGGGCCAGAGTCCTTCTGCATTGTTCTCTTTCCCTCCGACCAGATAGAAGAGTACTCCAGGCCTGCACTTCCTTCCCCTAAGACTGCACCCATGGCGCACAAGCCGTGAGGTGTGGAGTCCAGGCCCGCCGGAAACCAAAAGTTTTGTTTTTTAAAGGGCAGATACCACCAGCATTTGTTGTACAAGAAGATTCTGCGGAATGTCCAAGGGTTTAGAAAAATCCTCTCATTACCTTTATTTTTTTTAAGTTTATTGAGAGAGAGAGAGAGAGAGAGAGCACATGCACATGAACAGGGGAGGGGCAGAGAAAGTGGGGGAGAGAGAGTATCCCAAGCAGGCACCATGCTGTCAGTGCCGAGCCTGATACGGGGCTTGGAACTCCTGAACCACGAGATCATGGCCTGAGCCAAAACCAAGAGTGGGACACTTAACTCACTGAGCCACCCAAGTGCCCCTCATTACCTTTAAACACAGACCAGCCCACAGTTACACGAACAATATCAACCTTTACAGGGAAAATGACTTATTTTCCAGAACATTTTTATGGACTTTTAAGACTCTGAGAGCCTCACTGTAATTTAAGGCATAATCTAGATCACTTATTATACCGCCAAGTCTGTCAAAATTAAACCAAAATGCACTAACCATGATAGAGGAAAGAAAAACACGCTAAACTCAGTTGGCCCCGTACTGAAGCAGAACAGCATAAACTTCTTTTTATGTCTTAAACCTTCTTAAATGTAGGAGCTTGAATAGCTACTCACCCTAGGTGCCCTCTTCAAGGGCATGAAAGGGAAGTGAAGAGGGTAGAGAGGGCCCTACAAGGGCGGCAATGCAAGTTCTGACTCGATTCTCTAAGTTAGAGCTAAGGGGAGGCCAGCTCCGGTCTCTCCATTCTGCCCACAGAAAGACTGACAACGAACAGAGGTTTGCTCCATTTATTTACTCAATAAAAACGTACTGAGCATGTGCTCCACGCCAGGTACCATGCCTGGCACTGGAGTTGACCATGTGTTCAGCTGAAAGGCCTAACCCCTGGGCTACATATTTTTCTTTCCGCTCTTTGACCCTCGCTACAGAGTCCACAGGCCTAAAACAGTTCACCTTATTGTCTGTTTCTTTGGCGATCTTAGGGGGAAAGAGGAATTTGCTGCTGCTACTAAAAGGTGGGAAGGTTTACATAAAATTCCGTATTCCCTTTTGCTTTTGTAAAGTTAATAAATGTGGCCCCTGGGGCCAGCTCTCCTGCGTGAGGATAACTGGCTGATGCTGTCACAGGCTGCCCCTTGTCACTGGGCACGTTCTTTTCAAAGTTCCCTCCTAGCTGTATCACTTGTTTCCCTTATACACCTGTCTCTTGTGTGTGACCCTGAGCTCATGTTGTTATCCTAAGGCTCTTCTAAGATCTCCCATATGAAACACCACAGACTAAACATTTTAAAAACAGATGACATGTCACCTGTAATTCTCCAGAAATATGGATTAATGTGGTTTACTCATTCTCTTCCTTGCTTTCACCCTGACAGGCTTTCTCCCTGGCAAAACAAATTTAAGAATGAAACTCTATACTCCCCACAGCCTGACTTTCAGTGGTGCTACTGGGTATCCACCCCTTCAAAGGTCAGCTGGAGTTTTCCACCTACTGAGCTTCAGGGTCTGCCCCAGGTCACTCCATTCAACGCCAGATGAGAATAGGAAAACATAACTGCTAAAAAGGGAGCTGAGAGAGCGCCTAAGTGGCTCAGTCAATGGAGTGTCCGACTTCGTCTCCAGTCATGATCTCATGATTCGTGAGTTCGAGCCCCGCACTGGGCTCGCAGGCTGTCAGCCTGTCAGCACAGAGCTTGTTTCAGGTCCTCTGTCCCCCTCTCTCTGTCCCTGCCCTACTTTCACTCTCCAAAAAATAAATATTAAAAAATAAAAAGGAAGCTGAAATCACTTACTAGTAAGGACTCCCAACACCTCTGGCATCAGTTTCATGGGTACATTTTAGTCTCTGCAGTCACTAGGGCTTTCTCGATTCTCTGTGAATCTGCACATGGAATCTCAGCACTTCTAAAACAGTCTCCATTTTCTGACAGTGCCTGGCACTAGAAGGTTTCCATCCACATTCAGCCCCTCCCTTCTCACGAAAGGTTTCCATATAACTATCCCTCACTTCCCTTGCCATTTCAGGTCGTGTGGCTCTCCCATGTCAAGCCCCAACTTCCCCAGGCTTCGCTGAGGTTAACTGGGCTTACTCTCTTTTTAGCTGAGGGGTAAGCCATTTTCCATCAATTGGAACTATGGTACACTATTTCACCATGAGCCTAAAGGAGAAACAAAAATATAATACAGTTGTCAATAATTCTCCACTTTGCGCAAAATACTTGCTCAAGTCAGTAGATCTGTACGTCAATTACAAAAGCACATGACAATAACAGTTGTAGCTGACAATTACTAAACACTTACTATGTGCCCATTTTCAACACACAGTAAATCCTTTACATGCATTCTCTCACGTAATCCTCCCCGTTCTATGATGTAGGAACTTGCACTGCACTCCTTTAGCAGAGAAAAAACGGAGACTTGTGAGACGAGGCCCTAAAGGGGTAACAGTGAGGCAGCTGCATACCAAAGTGGAGCTTAAAACCATTCCGTCTACTGCCACCCAGCACAGCAATCCCTACCTCTGTTCCTGCCACTGGAAACTTCTCCTTCCTACCTTCCAAGCAACTCATATCCAGCCTTCAAAACAAACCCCGATAAACCTCTTCAGGTCATCACACCTAAGTCCCTCGATGGGCTTCTCAGAGGCAGGGTCTGCAACATTTCACCCTTGTATCCCCAGGGCCTGATATTTTAAGTGTTAATAAATGCCTGCTGAACAGAATTGAATTCAGTGGAACCACAGGCTCTGACAGCTACCCAACCACTCAAGATAATGTGGGCCTGGGGTGGGATGCTCCTGCCGTGCTAAGAACTTGCAATTATGCCTGAGCAACATGTAGCTGTTCTGCCATCCACCCTCACTCTTCCAGGCCAAATCCACCTACAGAGGAAAAAGGGGAAGGAGGGATGAGAAGCCAAGGCCATGACTCCTACTGTCCTCTTGGTAGAAGAATAAAAATTCTGTGGTGTTGACAGGGAGGAGGGGAGCCTCAGAGGGACAGAAAGGGTTGCTCCCCCAATATTCTGCCAGGGGGACATTAACCTCCTATCACTGGAGTAGGGTTATCAGATTCTAAAATCCACATAAATATACTTAGTCAAATCATTCTTTGCTACTCTAGCACTGTCCTTTAGGAAAGATGTCAAATAAATGAACAGCTAGCCAGTATTTAACACTGGAGGCATACTTATTAACACCACCAATAATAGTAACAACTTTTACTGAGTGTTTATTCTGGGCCAGCCCCTGTGCTAAATACTTTACACGTACTACCCTTTGTAATCTTCACCACAGCACTACGAAGAACATTTATAAATGAGGAAATGAAGGTCTAAAATAGTTAAATGGCTTGCCTGAGGTTACTACCAACTGGCTCACAGTCAAAGCAGTGGCTAGTGTGATAAATATTAATTTTTATTAATAATGCTTGCAGGATTTTTTAATTCCCCTACCCTTCCTCTTTATTTTTTTTTTTTAAGTTTATTTATTTCTTTTGAGAGGGAGAGAGTACATGTGTGTGCACATGAGCAGAGTAGGGGCACAGAGAGAGGGAGGGAAAGGGAGAGAGAGAGAGAGAGAGAGAGAGCGAAAATCCCAAGCAGGATCCTTGCTATCAGAGCAGAGCCCAACTCAGGGGCTTGACCTCACGACCCATGAAATCATGACCTGAGCCAAAATCAAGGGTTCATGCTTACTTAACTGACTGAGCCACCCAGGCGCCCTCTACCCTTCCTTTTTAAATTTGTTTTTTTTTTTAATGTTTATTTATTTTTGAGACAGAGAGAGACACAGCATGAGCAGGGAAGGGGCAGAGAGAGAGGGAGACACAGAATGTGAAGCAGGCTCCAGGCTCTGAGCTGTCAGCACAGAGCCCGACACGGGGCTTGAACTCACGAACTGTGAGATCGTGACCTGAGCCGAAGTCGGACGCTTAACTGACTGAGCCACCCAGGCGTCCCATACCCTTCCTTTTTAAATACCACCTCAAATAAAGGCTGGCTGGGCAATCTACTACAACTTTTACTTTCTTCTTTCTACCTACTTTAAGTCCCTCCTCTTCTATTAAGCCCTTCTAAGTATTATTTGTGATAAGGATGACCAATGCTAATCTATATCTACATTCTCATCTTCCTGAACACACAATTAGGCTAAATTTCCCAATATTCATTGCAGTAAGGTGTAGCTATGTGAGTCCTAAAACATGAAGACAAACATTGGGTTCCACTTCTAGAATTGACCCACATAAACTTTGTTTTGGGGCACCTGGGTGGCTAAGTTGATTAACTGTCCAACTTTGGCTCAGGCCACGATCTCATGGTTTGGGAGTTTGAGCCCCGCATCAGACTCTGTGCTGACAGTTCAGAGCCTGGAGCCTGCTTCGGATTCTGTATCTACCTCTCTCTCTGACCCTCCCCTGCTCTTGCTCTGTCTCATTCTCTCTCTCAAAAAATAAATGAACATTAAAAAAATTTTTAAATATGTAAACAAATAAACAAACCCCTGTTTTGATGCTATCTCTCATACCCTCCACTGCTGGTACAATGGAGAGAGCTCCCAGCACCTAGAGGTGGGCAGAACCACAAAACTTAACCCCTTAGTGACTGGATAAATCAAGAGCCTCCTTGCCAAACCCACACTGAGCGGTGACTTGAATGAGAAATAAACATGTATTTTATTAACCTACTGAGGCATTGGGTAGCAAAATATTTTTTTAATTTTTGTTATTAACAGTTCAGCTATAATTTATTGAAGGTGTACTAACAGGCAATACAGATACTAAGTCTTCTACGTACATATTCATTTCTCACTATGAGGTAAGTATCAACTGCATTTTACAGGGGACACAACCAAGGGTCAGCGATCAATAATCTTTTCCTTCTCTAAACTACAGCATTTATAATCTGAAGGATCTATTTGGTAATTAATTATGGATTACCTTATTATATATGTTGCATTGATAGGTTAAGCAGATTTCACTCCTGGAGATTAACTGGTTTTCCTCATCTGGATAGAGAGCTCCTAATAGGAAATGTAGGTCTTACATCTCTATATTTCATACATTGCTTCATCAATATAAAAATCAACAGATACATATTCTTCAGGTTACCAACTTATACATATAAATTATATAAAATATATCAAATTACATATATAACATATATGACATAAATGACATATGTGACATATTATATATATATGTGTGTGTTTGTTTGTTTGTTTATTTATTTATTTATTTATTTATGACATACACATTCTGTTTGGGCAGCAGGCCTCTTAACTAAACCTGACCAAGAAAATTCGCTCATTTGCAATGAAGAGTTACTTAATACATTTTGTACAGTGCCTGGTATACATTTGATGATCGATAAATGATTGCTTCCCCTCTCCTCTATCCCAACAGCTACTTCAAGTACAATCCTATGTTGCGAGAAGAAAACAAAGATGATCAGAAGAAAATGTTAAAATGGTAAGTTAGAGGTTGACTTTAATTACAAAGAGTATTTTCCTATCAGGGAGGAAGACCGCCTAAAATGTTAGGAGCTAGAGCCAAATGAAGATCAATTGCCAGTTACAAGAGTATCTCATTTATGAAAATCTGTTCTAGGTGCCTGGGTGGCTCAATCAGTTAAGCATCAGACTCTTGATTTCAGCTCAGGTCATGATCTCACAGTTTGGGAGTTTGAGCCTGCATCGGGCTCCATTATGACAGTACACAGCCTGCTTGAGATTCTCTCTCCCTCTCTGTCTGCCCTGCCCCGGTGCACACGAGTTCGTTCTATCAAAATAAATAACTTAAAAAAAAAAAATCTGCTTGGGCACAACCTTCAGGAACACAAATTCTGGGCAAGCCAAGGAGCAGTGCTCACAACCCCATTTCATTGCTTAGTGAGCTGCAGAATGGTGCCTGGGGACTCACCTTCTATTTGCTCAGTTACACAGGTCTGGCCACATGGGATTCCCTAGAGCCATGATATCGTTATTTGCAGCAAAACACTAATGTGCCCTCCTACAGCTCCTACCGAATTTTTCATATTTTGTTAGAAAACAATATACAGTCATCTGAGGAAGATTTGTTCCTTCTGAAGCTGTTTGTTCCCATCCCTCATCTACCCACAGGACTCCATTTCCTACATAAGATATTATCAACATGATGCAGACACTAGCCTTCATATGGTGACACTGCACACTAACCACATATAGAACGTCCCTGACTTAACAATGTTTTGATGTAACGATTTTTCAACTTTACCGTGGTGCAAAAGTAATACAAATTCAGTAAAAAGCATACTTAGAATTTTGGAGTTGGAGCTCTTCCCAGGCTGGCTATCTGTAGTGTGGCACTCTCTCGTGATGTCAGGCAGCAGCGGGGCCACAGCTCCTAGTCAGCCACTCGACCATGAGGGTCAACCACCTGCCCACCCTTACACTTACAACCATCGCATACCCATAGAGTCATTCTGGTTTTCACTATCAGCACAGTAATCAATGAATTACATGAGATATTCAACATATTCTTATAAAACAGGCTTCGTGTTAGAGGACTTTGTGCAACTGTAGGCTCTCATAAGCACATTTAAGGTAGGCCAGGCTAAGCTATGATGTTAGGGAGGTTAGGTAGGTTTTTAAGTAATCTCTACGCCCAACTTGGGGCTCAAACTTACAACCTGGAGATCAAGAATCACACGCTCTACCGAATGAGACAGCCAGGTGTCCCCAGGTTAGGTGTTTTAAATGTATTTTTGACTTACAATATTGTCAACTTATGATGGGTTTATTGGGATATAACTCCGTTAATTAGTTGAGGAAGATCTGTATAGCAATTCTCTGATCTTTACATTCGCTAATTAATGTAAATATTTAAACTTTTCACTTAAATATCATGTTCCAAAACATCTCTCTTTGAAAAGTTCTGTTGAGAAGAAATGAACACAAATGTGGGTCAGTTACTTCATTTGGTATAACTAAAGTATACATTTGGTTTCCTTACTCCTGCTCGGTAAATAGTTGTAGTATTCAATTTTTGATGGGATGGACTTTTCCCTGGGTAGTTTTCCCTTTAACTTTGTAGTATCATCTTTAACAGTACGCAATAAGGTTAATGCTATAATCAGCTATTACGTCGGCACATACGACTTTAGCTGTTGTTCAAATATAGCAACAGAGTATAGAACACCCAAGCTAGAAAAGTACAGGTCTGAAAATTAAACTCTGGGCAACAACTTCTTTTGAAAATAAATATGTTTGTTAAAAGTTTATCATTAATGCTGTTTTTAAAATAAAATTCTTTTTTTAAATGCTGAATGAAAAAAGCCAATCTCAAAAAATCACATTTATGTAACATTCCCAAAATGACAAAATTATAGAGTTGGAGAACAGATTAGTGGGTGCCAGGAGTTAGGCATTGTGAGGCTAACGGAAATGACTATAACCATAAAAGGGTAGCATGACAGGGATTTCTGTGGTGATGGAATAGTTCTGTATCTTGATTACTGTAATGGTCATACAAATCTACACATGACATAAAATGACACAGAACTACACACATACTTTATACCAACATCATTTTTCTGGTTTTGATATTGTTAGGTAACATGTAATTGATGGGAAAAACTGGGTGAAGAGTAACCAGGACCTCTCTGAACTGTCTTCCCAACCTGTGAATCTTTAATTATTTCAAAATAAAAAAAAAAAAAAAAAAAAACACCAAAACTAAACTAAGTATGTTAGATTAAAAACATATTTCACAGAATCATTTATGAAACCTGTAAGATTAAATAAAACTCAAGCCTATGCAATTATTTTATCATCTGATTTTCCATTTTGTATACAAACTACCCATGATCTTGATAAAAGCAAGGAAAGAGTAGAAATGGAATAGGTTTTATGATTGGTCTTGCTGTCAGGATACTTGCTGTTCATGAGAACATGAGTAACACAGACCACTTAAGCAGCAACTATCTGCACGTCTTACAAAGGGCAGGTAATATATGATGTGCAAAAAACAAAAACATGCACTTAAAGGCTTATCTTAAAATCCATAAGACTTTGCCACTAAAAACAAAATAGAAAGCCAAAAAAAAAAAAAAAAAAGAAAGAAAAGAAAAAGGTAGAAAGCCATGGAACAGCATACCTGAAGCCTTAAAAATAAAAAACAAATGTTATGATTTCTGTATGCTAATGAAGATCCCACTGTGCATATGATTATGTGTAATTTGCAAAATACATTATTAGACTTATATGATTACCAAACAAGAGATTTTTTTTTTTTTTTTAGATACACATGGCAATAGTTTCTACAATTCAAACATCTCTCTGGCTAAATTAATATAAATTGCTGCCACATACCAGTAATAAATAAGAGACAAAAAGAATTCCAGAAGGTGGGATGCAAATTAAACACAGCCAGTGTAAGTTCTTCTCACTTGAGCTTTAGACAGAAATCTTTTTATCACTGATTAAATGTAACATTCTGGGACAACATCAAAAACATGACTCCCCGATTCCATGTATCTCACACCTAAGCTGGCTCAACACTGGCTCATCATAACTCGGAATCTAAAGAGAGGTTGGCAGCACTTCATAAATACCTTCCTGTTCGCTCCTTTCTAGTGATGCAATCTGACCTACATTTCCAGTGCCCATTGAAACTTCATAGGAGGGGGAAGAGCAGAGTTTTTCATTTCTCCTACCCTCTGATTAACTAGGACAGCAAATGCCACTCAAGGGACTGCTACTGGGCAGAAGCAAAGGGGGGGAAAAGTCATGCCAGTAGGAAATTCCACAAGAGAACATTTAAAAATCCTGCATTCTCTGATTCTGCAAACAAACTGTCATGGCTTTACAAGATGACAGCAAAGAAGAGTTGCCCCACTTTACACCATAATCAGCCTAGAACACCAAGGGCTTTTATTTACTTCAGGCTCCCAGTGTGATGAAAATTACACTTGAACTACAGACTCTCGTCCGTGCAACTGTCTTTTTGTAAAAATAAGCTTTTAATTTTACAATGATGTTAAGTTTACAAATAGGGTGTAAAGACCATACAGAGTTCCTATATGCCCCACATCCTGTTTCCCCTATTGTTAACCTCTCCCATTAGTATGCTACATTTGCCACAACTAATGAACCAATACTGACATATCATTCTTAGCGGAGGTCCACATTTTATTCCAATTCCCTTAGTTTTTGCCTAATATCCATTTTCTGCTCCAGAATCCCATCCAGAATATCACATTACATTTAGTTGTCATATCTCTTTACTCCTCTTTGAAACCGGCAGTTTCTCAGACTCCTTTTCTGAATATCTTGACAGCAGTTTTGAAGAGTACTAGTTAGAAATTTTATAGAAAGTCTCGACTGTCCAATGGCTTTCTCATGGATTATAGGATTATCAGATTTGGGGAGGAAGACCACAGTAAAGTGCCATTTTAATTGCATCATATCAAGTGTACGTTTATCATTGTTATGTTACCTTGATCATCTGGCTGAGGTAGCGTTTGTCACGTTTCTCCACTGTTAAGGTTTATTTCCTCCCTTTCCCTACTATACGCTTCAGAAGGATGTCACTAAGTACAGCCCACATTTAGGGGATGGACAGTTATATTTTACCTCCTTTTGGGAGATTATTGCTAGAAATCATTGGAAATTCTTCTACATGGAAGATTATCTATTCTTTCCTATTTGCATACTTGGCCAATCATTTATTTACATCAGTATGGACACACAGATATTCCTTTTATATTAGTATTTTATTTTTACTTGTTTATATATTTATTAGCACCATTACATTAGATATGTATATTGCATATTTCATTTGTATTTATTTTACATCTTGGGTTATAATTTAAAGTTATATTATTTAGTTGTTTAAATTGTCCTAGCTTTGACCCACTGGGAGCTCTTTTAGGCTCCTGTGTCCCTTTTAGGCTCCTGTGTCCCCCATCAGGTACGTTGTGTGGTGTTTTTGTTTTTAATTGGTGTGTTTTGTTTTAGCACTTTCTTGCTTTCTGGCATCAGAAGATGCTCCAGGCTCATCTTGTTTATTCCTTGCCCCAGCCGTGGAATTAAGTCATGTCTGGTTCCTTTTATTGCTGAATGGATTTAGAAACCAAGGTCTGGGCAACTGGGTCTTATCATATAGTCTTTTAATGTTTGACACTTTAAAATTTCTACGTAAACTACTTCTATAGTAAATCAACAATTATCTTTTAAGTATCTTCCTTTTGTGGTATAATATGATAAATCATGACGATGCTCAGTAATCAAACTACCATCTGACTGGCCACCTTTCAGGTGTGATATGGACAACAAATGCCTTATGATAATCAAATTCCTCCAAAAAAAAATTTTTTTTCTGTTGTTAAGGGGGAAGAGAGAGGAAATCTAGATTTAAATGCAGCATGCTTGCTGTTCTAATCAAGAAGGTCTCCTCCTTTCTCCCCTCATTAACATTAAACAGTATGTCAACTCTTAATTACCTGAGCTAAAGGAAAATACAAATATCAGTTGGGTCTGGTTTTGAAATATATTAGTGAGGAGTTATGGCAGCAGCTACACCTTCCTATTTATGGTTTGTTTATTTTAATGTTACACAGTTTTTCTTCTTTGAAACTAAACTGATCAGCCCAACACAAGGACAGAACCAGGAGCTTCTCCAGCAGTGGGGGCACCTAGTGGGAAGCAAACAGATTTCTGTAGATAACTGTAGATAACTCTACAGACTGGAGTTAATCCCCTGCAACACACACAGGAAAATTCGACCTCAGACTCCAACCGTTTGTCTGTGTAAACAGGCAATGCTAATAAAATCTTTGGTGACCTCGGATTTGTTTTTTGTTTTTTTAGAAGAAAATAGGCTGGAGCCAGCCCCTAATACTGCTTTTCTCTGTCATCTTTTTCTCACTCATCTGACATTTATACTCAATCAACATTTCTTGAGCCTCTACTATGTACTAGGCAGCACATTATGCCTGGTGCTTCCAATTAATCCAAAAGATTAGACAAACAATCAAGAGCCCTATTCCCATTTTTACCTCCCAGCAGAGCTGCTGAAATTGTTGGGAGATAAGTCAGGACTTTACAACGCTAAAGGTACAAAATGGTTTGAAGAAGCACATGGTTTAATGTCTACTTATAATGTTGATATCAACACCTTAGAAAGATCATAACTTCCTTATCTGTAAAACAGATCTAAGCAAACCTACTTCACAGGGATATTGCATGGAAAGCATAGGCCTGGCATACACAATGGGTTCTGTAAGTATTAGTTCATGTTCACATTTTGCATTTCATCATAAACATACCCAGGAAACACTAGGACTGCACCAGTAAGGTGACTGGTTCAGTCTTTTTTTTTTTTTTTTTTTTTGGCAATTTTATTATCTTTGTAAACACTAAAATCACGATCTTTTAAAAATAAAAAATGTCTGTTCCTATGTCCAAGTCAACCTGTGTTTGATAAACAATGCACATTCATCGAGGAGGCATGGGCCAAAACGGACAGGAAACATGTATTAACAACAGCAGCTAACATTGTCTGAAAGCTTATTTTTGTGCCTGGCACTGTGTGGATGTTACACCAAAAGCCCACGAAGCAGACATTTTAATGAGCCCTAATTTCCAAATGAGAAACTGAGGCTACAGAGGTAAAGTAACCTGCGTGAGGTTGCCAGGCAATCTACCCTCACAGAAAAACAGCACCAAACAACAGAATTCTACCAAACAACTGAACATAAACATCCATCCCTTACCTCACACTGCTAATTCCTTTTCAAACACTAGTGCTGGGTGCTACAGTGGAATGAAACCATCAGCTAAAATGCTTCCTTTGCTACAGAGATGCAAACTGGGAGAAGGGCTATAGACACTTTGGCCCCCAAAGGGGACTGCAAAGTGGGACTTCCCACTTCCAAAAGATTTTCAATACATAAAACTCATCAAGGTCTCCCTACAGCGTTTTACAGAAAGCAGCAACTCCCCGGCCTAGCCTGCAAGACTCTTCCCCCTGTGACCCCAGTTCTTGCCTTGGGACATTTGTACTACATTCTACTTCTGGATGGAGCTAACTTTTTTTTTTTTATGTTTATTTATTTTGAGAGAGAGAGAGAGAGAGAGAGCACTCCAGAGTGAGTGAAAGAATCCCAAGCAGGCTCCACCATGTTAGCACAGAGCCGGATAGGGGGTTTAATTCCACAAACCCTGAGATCATGACCTGAGCCAAAATCAACAGTCAGATGCTCAACTGGTGAGCTACCCAGGTGCCCCTGGACCCAGCTAACTTCTTCAGGACTCAGTTTAGAAGTCATGTACCCCTTCATATAAATGGGAGTAATCCCATACTCTGATTCCGTAAAACTGGTTTCAGTCCACTTCTTCATGAATGTCAATATCCTAAGAATGAGCATCCATACTACCCTGTATCAAAGACCTCCCTACAGGTTTTACCCCTAGGACAATCACATAGAGGTGTGGAGAAGAGCAATCAGTTTGTGTAATTAAACAGATCAGGATTTAAATCCTGTTTTCTATTTACAGTGACCTTAAGCAAGTCATTTCACCTCTATGATAAAGTTTAATTGAGGAGATAACACCAGCACAGTGCATAGCACATACTAAGTGCCATACTACAGATAAGAAATTGAAGTCTCAATTAGCAAGATACCACAAGTCACAGAGCTGATGAGTGGTAGCGGTCAAGCTTAACGACAGTTCTTTTTCCTTCTTTCTACAATTCTTTATTGAGCACCATTATTAAACACCATGCTTGGACTGAAGCCATTGCTGTGAAAGAGACATGTAACCTGCTCTCAACGTACTTACATTCTGGTAATGAAGACACCCATCATTTACACTGATAAATGTGAAAGTGCTTGAGGAAGAAGAGCAAAGTGTCTGATTATATATGGGTTTTAGAACAAGTAATAAGATCCCTGAATTTTGTCTGGAAGGTCAGGTAAGACTTTGGTAAAGAGGCAGCATTTCAACGAGGACCAGGAGGAAGAAGAGACGTTCTTAGATGAGGGTGGAGCAGGCAACCTTGAAGCCAAGGGAATCTCAAGAGAAAAGACTGTCATAGTATGGTGTGTCTGAAGAACTAAAAGGCCAGAGCACCTGAGGCTAGAGATACAGGAGGAGCCAGATCAGAGGACCACAGAGGGACATGGTAAGGGTTTTCAACACCATCCGTCCTTGAAGCAATGGGAAACCACCAAAAGACTGGCTGCCTGTGATGAAACAGTATTAAAAGACTCACTCTGATCCCAGCTCCTTGAGCTCAGGGCCTTTTGGTATCTTTTTGTCATCTCTATTTCTAAAACATAGGAAGGTGTAAACTTTTGGTAAGTTATTGTGAGCCATAGGAAAGATTCTCTGGTAAAGACCAGACTAAACCACTTCTCCCTCATTAATCCCACAGCTGATGCTTCTATTAAAGGACCTATCACTGATTACTACAGTTGGGTGTGGACCTCTTTTCACTGGTCTTAAATTCTGGAAAGCAAAGTAGGTATCTTATTTATCTTTTCATCTCTCAAAGCCACGTGCTCAATAAAGTCAAGGATCGAAACAGACCCTCTTTTAATAGCTTAAAATCCTTCTTATATTTCTAAATCAGCTGAGTAAGAATTTTGTTGCCAATTCATCTATGGTAAATAGATCTGAAGGGATAAAATGCAAGGATAAAAAAAAAGTTCCACTTTTACAGCTTAACTTGTTTTTTTTTTGTTTTTTTTTATTTTATTTTTTAATGTTTGTTTATTTTTGGGACAGAGAGAGACAGAGCATGAACGGGGGAGGGGCAGAGAGAGAGGGAGACACAGAATGGGAATCAGGCTCCAGGCTCTGAGCCATCAGCCCAGAGCCTGACGCGGGGCTCGAACTCACGGACCGCGAGATCGTGACCTGAGCCGAAGTCGGACGCTCAACCGACTGAGCCACCCAGGCGCCCCGAGCTTAACTTGTTTTTATAAAGATTTTATTTTTAAGGGCGCCTACGTGGCTCAATCATTTAAGCAACCCACTCTTGGTTTCAACTCAGGTCATGATCTCATGGTTCATGGGTCTGAGTCCCACTCAGACTGTGCGGGTAGCACAGGAATGCTTCCTGTGCGGGTAGCACAGGGCCTGCTTGAGATTTTCTCTCTCTCCCTCCCTCTCTCTCTGCCCCTCCCCTGCTCGTGCATGTACTCTCCTTCTCTCTCAAAATAAACTCAAAAAAGATTTAAAGAAATATTTTATTTTTAAGTAAACTCTACACCCATGGGGTCTTGAACCCACAACCCCAAGATCAAGAGTTGCGTGCTCTGAGTGAGCCAGCTAGGCACCCCCGCAGCTTAACTTTAACAATAAAAACCCATTTCACCAATGTGTGACCAAAAGTATACTTTTTATATTTTAGGATAAATCACTTGTACAGTTCACATGCATTATTTTTTTTTAATCTTAGTTTAATTTTAACCAAAACCAAAATGCCCCAGGAGAAGGTCTTTCAATGATTTTCCAATTCTTCCGAGAATTGTTTAGATTAGAATATTTAATTACTCTGATAAGAGTAGGGTAACTGTTTGGACTCTATTAAAAGATAGAACTTAGTCATAATCAATAGCTCATATGCTTCATGGTTTATTTGGGGATTTCAGGAGGTGAGAATGGTGAGCCAGCAGGATGAAATCACGAGTATGAATATGCCTAGGGTGTGCTAGTAACTCTCCATCGGCCACCACTCTGGCCCAGCTCAATGCACCAAAGACTTGACGTCTATGGGTAGCATCACTGGGTTAATACAGGCAGGCCTTGGGGCGCCCGGGTGGCTCAGTCGGTTGAGCGTCCGACTTTGGCTCAGGTCATGATCTCACAGTTTGTGAGTTCGAGCCCCGCATCAGGCTCTGTGCTGACCGCTTGCTCAGAGCCTGGAACCTGCTTCAGATTCTGTGTCTCCTTCTCTCTCTGCCCCTCCCCCGCTCACGCTTTGTCTCACTCTGTTTCTCAAAAATAAATCAATGTAAAAGAAATAAAAAAAAATATAGGCAGGCCTCCAGGTGAGTTTGGCCAATAGAAGGCACTGAAAGAAGATCAAAGAGGGAGGAAAGAAAGTGGAGGAGGGGAGCATCTCTTTCTTATTCCCTCTCTGCTCTGGGCTACAGATTCAGGCAGTGGCTGAAACCCTCCGGGGCTATAGCTCCTGCCAGACAGCGTCACAACCCCGCCCCCTGCCGTGGCTCCAGGTCTCTCGCCAGACTTCAGTGAAGCTACCTCTTCTCTTTGCTCCTTTGGATCTAATAGTGATAATGGTTTTCTGTTGCTATTAGTTCCTGGGTGACAGGAACCGTATGTTACCCTTAACATTCCTCTGAAAATAATCCTTTCTTTAGTCCTCAGAACCATCTGAATGGGCTCAGTTTCCTGCCAGACCTAAGAATTCAAACTATAGACTTGCAAAACCAGCAATCTCCCTCCTTAGCATATAGCAGTTATCATCACAATGGTTATTCATCTCCCAAAGCAACACCTTCAGACCTAGCCTTACTTCTAAGCTCTTACAATGCTCCAGCAGAAATGACACCTTTTAGGGGCGCCTGGGTGGCTCAGTCAGTTGCGCGTCTGACTTCGGCTCAGGTCCTGATCTCACCGCTCGTGAGTTCGAGCCCCACGTCGGTCTCTAAGCTGACAGCTCAGAGCCTGGAGCCTGCTTTGGATGCTCTGCCTCTCTCTCTCTGCCCCTCCCCCCACTTTCTCTCTGTCTCAAAAATAAACAAACATTAAAAAAAAAAAAAAAGAAATGACACCTTTTTTAAACTGGTCAGTACAGGAGAACACTGGAGGGTGCTCTTGAAAGACAGCTGGCAGAATGGAGAGCCCAACGCAATTCTCTAGGCAGGAGTCTGCTACGTGTCAAGAAGAAAACGTTTGACGAAGAGATGCTACTTCCTCCTACTTCTCCCTGGGTTTCCTCTCACTAAGGGGTTGGAGTCAAAGTCAGCATTGTATTTTCACACAGAACACCATGAAGTTGTATCACTGCCTGGGGAAGTCGTCCTGCGTGGTACCTCACTTTGCTGGTTTCTCCCACCCGAGGATCTGCTTACCACTAGGCCAAGGCACACAGAAAGGGAGCCAACCATCTTGTATTACTAGCCACTTGCCCATGAGCTTTCCTTCTTTCGCTCTTTCATCCCGGGATAAATCTTTCTTCTACACTAAGGCAAAAGATGAGCAAGTTGAGAAAATTCTAATTGTTCAGCCTTGCCTGTCTCTTTAACAGATCTGACCAGATTAGCACTTTTCTTTTCCACAGGAGAGGCCTGGCATATGCTTATACTATAATCTGCTCTGAGCTCCTTCGGATTCTTCTTTTATCAAGGCAACCGGATTTGAGGTTAGATGTTAATTGAAATCACCTGGGAATATCTAAACAAATTTTTTTTTTTTAAGTTTATTTATTTTGAGAGAGAGAGAGAGAGAAAAGTGCAAGCAGGGTAGGAGCAGAGAGAGAGGGAGAATCCCAAACAGGCTCTGCGCTGCCAGCACAGAGCCTGATGTGGGGCTCCCACTCACGAACCGTTGAGATCATGACCTTAGCTGAACTCAAGAGTAGGACGCTTAACTGACTGAGCCACACAGATGCCCCTCACCTGGTAGTATCTAAACACTCCACCTTGTTTTCACTTAGTACAAGTAACCTGAAGATGACTATATTTCTGAATATTGGGACATTTTTTTGAACCAGAGTTGATTTAAAGAATTCTTCTAGGGGGCTGATAAGAATTGACGTGGCTTCTTTAACAAGCGACCCCACCAAGGACTCCAAATGTCTCCCGCTGCAACCAGTAGACATTCAGAGTTAACATAGAAGAGTTGCTAAGATAAAGACACAGGCAGACAGACAGTAGTCTGCAGAGAAGATGCTCTGCCTCACTTCAGCCAAGCCTAGTCAAGCCTAGTCAAGCGGCAAGACAGCTCTCTTCTCCCACCATGGGGTGCAGGGGAGAAGCCTCCCTCTCCTGCCTTGGGCAACACCTAAGAGGCAGTGAGATTAACAAAACTTGATTCCCACTACACATCCATTCCTATCACTCATTAATTACCCTTACTTATAGACATTCATTCCAAAGGATATTTAATTGGGAAACTCTATAACCAGCTGGGTGGATCTACATCAAATATTAATAGTGGTATCTTTGGGTAGTGGAACTATGAGTAACAGTTATTTCCTTCTGTGCCTGTGAAGTTTTCTAATTTTTCTACAAATACCTATTTTTTCTTAGTTGTTCTAAGAGGGGGTTAACTCAAACACTTGATTTTTGCAATCAGGAAAAAGTTATTAACCAAAAACCCTGCAAACATTCAAATATTTCAGTTTTCCACGAGAACCAGATTTATGTAATTTTTTTACGGAATTCTTAAAACTCAAAATCAAAATCATATTTTTTAGCTTTTGTGTATTTTAAGATTTTCAATACTATACTTTATAACTTTTGTTTTAAAATAAGAAACCAGGGGTGCTTCGGTGGCTTAGTCAGTTGACTGTCCCACTCTTGATTTCAGCTCAGGTCATGATCCCAGGGTTGTGGGATTGAGCCCCACGTTGTGCTCTGCCCTGGAGTGTGGTGCCTGCTTGGGATTCTCTCCCTCTCCCTCTACTCCTCTCCCCCTCTCGCGCTCCCTCTCCCTCAATAAAATAAAACCATTCAAAATGTGAAAAACAAATGCTAAACTGGATTTAGCATGTAATTTTTATCCAGGACATATCACCACCTTCACTGAGATCATGTAGGCTCTTTTCATACTCTAAAGTACTAACACAGATTAAAAAAAAAAGGGGGGGGGAACTGTTTCTCTCTGTAAATACACCACTCAGATAATATCATATGTAGTTATATGGTTAAGAGACTACAGATACAAAGAGTGGCATTTCTTCCACTACAAATGCTAGCCAATAAAAATTTTCCAGTCTACAGCTGATTAATACTTGATACCTGGTCTATGGAAAGGAAAGCTAATCATCACTGGCTGTTAGCTAAATCAACAGACACACTAAGAAAACTGTGTCCTATCACATCATGACTGCTGTTTACCATGCAAATGGATTTTTCAGTTTAGCTCCATCATTGTTCTAAACAGAAAACTGGAATACTATCTTTTCTAGGAGCTACTGTTCTCATAATCTATAATACCTAAACACATATTACTCACTGTCTTGTAGTGATGAAATATATTCACACGGAATCTCAAAAACCATAAACATTTTTACTAGCTTCAGGAAGCTAGTAAATTTGAACAAGTGATTCCTTTTAAACTGTCCTAATGTAATGGCAAATGGTCTCTTTTCTAACTTCGATTTCCAAATGATTTATAGTTATAAGTACCAGAACAATAATAATCAACAGGATGGGTAGTGGAGGGAGTAGCAAATGGAGTCTTAAATATCTCCTTTCAAAGCAGCTAAGACGAGCTATGTTCCAAAACACTAAAAATGTCTTTGTGTTCAGAATGTTAAAACTTAAACACAGCAGTGAACAAAATATAAAGAGATGAAAAGTATGCATTTTTCAATGAAGAACTTCGTAGGCACTCTTTTCAGGATTAAGTTCAAGGATTCTAAAGGTTCAAAATACCTGCAAAAATGAGGCAAACTAGAAATGCAAGAGAAAAAAAGACAGTCTCTGACTAGTGTTAACATGTTTAGAAGCTGTAGAAATCAGCACCTGAAACAAATCAGGAAAAGAGCATTTAAAAACTAGTGTTAAATGTCAGGACAAGGTTCTAGAAGCTACGGAGAAAGTCTTAAGATGTGTCTATTTACAAAAAGTTCTGGCCAAATAAGAACCACCACATTACCACTATGACCGTGTTAATGGTGCAAACTACACTGACACCTTACAAGCAAGGGGAAAGGGCCTAACATACAACCGTATTGTTAACAGAACACTGTCTAGAGACCCTAATTAAACAAAAGTGTCAAGTACTCCTCTCAAAATCACTCGTAGTGGTGGGCCTGAACAGCAGAAAACAGAGCAGACCGTTTAAAAGAAGAGTCCAGGGGCTGGGAAGACAAGTGACTACACCACAAGGTGGTAATTACACCGTGGTAAAATAAAAAAGGCCAGACTGAAGGGCTCCAAGAGGTACTTCAAAACCAGCTAATCTAATCGTGGCAAGAAGAGGTGGGACAAATCAGCTTCTCACCGGACTGTGGGGAAATAAAACACACTGGTCCTCCACGTCAAGAATAAACGAAAGGGAACTACCTGCATCACACAACAATGTCCCCACAGTAATAAAGGCCAAACATATATTCACTTAGCTCCAATTTATCCCCAAAACTTGAGAAACCACAAGAGAGGCTTCTTGAACAGTCCTCAGCAAAGGCATGAGTAGTCACACCTCGGTTTTCCTGCCAACAGTCCTTTGTTGCAGGGGAAATGGCTCACCTTTCCTAAAACCATATGCTTAGATGAAAAATAGGGAAAATACGTTTTTCTGACTTCAAGTGGTTATTAAACAAAATAGGAATATATATGTATATATATTTGATACATGTATATTTGATACATAGGAGTGTATATATATATGTGTGTGTTTGAAAATGCTCTGAATAAAAATCACACTGCACTTGCACATTTTACTGCTAGAAACATAGTTTAACTTCTACGCTAAAGGCTATACAGATGCAGGTTGTTCCTTCAGCCCATAAGACCTAAATGTTTATTTGTAAGACCTAAAATGTTTATTTGTGGGGCACCTGGCTGGCTGAGTCAGTTGAGCATCTGACATCCGCTCAGGTCATGATCTTGTGATTCGTGAGTACAAGCCCCAACTCAGGCCAGCTGCTGTCAATGCAGAGCCCGCTTCAGATCCTCTGTCCCTCTCTATCTGCCCCTCCCCTGCTTGTGCTCTCTCAAAAATAAATAAAACATTAAAAAAACAGTTTAAATAACAAAAAAATAAAACGCTTATTTTTAAGTAGCAAGGTTACAATGACAGCCAGTAGACACCTGGAGAAGACAGAAAAAGAAAAGCAGGGCAGTATGGGGAACATTTAGTGCAGGAGCCAATAATTACATTTATCTGTATCCTAAGGGGATCACTATGCACTAGGTAAAAATGTTCCTAACAAGAACCCTGTAACCAATAAGTGGTCAAATTACAATTCATATGATTTTCTTTTAAAAATCAGGGAAACGATAGAAAAGATGACTATGCAAAAAATGGATAAATTTGTTATTGCTCTTAGAATGATAAGCACTTATTACTAGCAGAAATGGAAATAGATGGTGAAGAGTCACAAAAGTACTTCTCAAACTGGGGTTTAAGAACCTTCAGAGGCATGTGGGGTTGGGAGGGAAAGGGGTGAACCAGAGGTCATGAAGGGGTTGCAAATAGATGTGTTTAATAATGCACAAAGCAGCTCGTACAAATGTTCAGACAGTAGACATCTGTGGGTTCTATCAACTTTGCATTCACTCCCCTGCTGGGGAACACCGCCACGCCCCCCAAAAACACCACCACCAGCAGGTAGTTTCTTGGTGAAACAGGAACCAAGACACCTTCCAGGATCCGGTCTGATCTCTCCGTAGAGAATGTAGTTAAAAAGAGTTAGACACGTTAATAAATCCAGCACCCTGAGAAGACTGTCCACTGAGGCCTGCTGGTTCTCTATTGTCATTTAGAAGAGCTACACCACATCCTTCGAATAACCTCCTTTTTTGCTTCTAGTAGCCCGATTTTGTTTCTACTACTTACAATGGAAGACCTTTAACTGATCAGTCATGATTTTCTGTCTAGGAGAGTCTATTTTCTCAAAGATTTGAGGGGTAATTTGACAAGTAATTTTAAACTATTAGTTTTATGACAAAAACAAAGGGATGTTACCATGGAGTAGGCTACAGAATTCATGTAAAATTTTGAGATATTGGATTTTGCTTTTGAGATTTTTAAAGATATGCTTCTTCCCCCCTCCTCCCTCTCCCTCTCTCCCAGGAAAGTTTCTTTAGCAATGGATTTAAGAAGCACTGATCCAGGGAAAACCTTCCTTAACTTTTAGGATCTGCCTCTAACTTCTTAAAGATCTAGGACAAGTTACTTAACCTCCCTAAGGCTCACTTATCACAACTTTAAAATGGGAGTAATAATAGTACCTATCTCATAGAGGCGTTAGTTATCCTAAGAGATAACACAGGGAAGCACTTAACACTGTGCTTCACAGCAGAGTTTGTCAGTCATGGCTAACAAGGGCTGATGTACAAAAGCCAGGTGCATACTGTTTGCAAAGATGGCCACAACAATACCCCCACCCCGCTCCTGCAGTCAGCATGACCTGTCATATGTACTCTGCAGCATCTCCCATCAAAAGGTGGTGCCGGGGCGCCTGGGTGGCGCAGTCGGTTAAGCGTCCGACTTCAGCCAGGTCACGATCTCGCGGTCCGTGACTTCGAGCCCCGCGTCAGGCTCTGGGCTGATGGCTCGGAGCCTGGAGCCTGTTTCCGATTCTGTGTCTCCCTCTCTCTCTGCCCCTCCCCCGTTCATGCGGTCTCTCTCTGTCCCAAAAATAAATAAACATTGAAAAAAAAAAAAAAAAAAAAAAAAAAAAAAAAAGGTGGTGCCTACTTTCAACTCTTGGCTCCGGACTGGGCTTGTGGCTTTCCTTGATCAACAGAATGTGGCAGAGTGACCCTGTGGGACTTCTAAGCCTAGGCCTCAAGTAGCGTTGCAGCTCTCACCTTCTTGAAACGTAACATCTCCACGTGACGGTATTTACCTGGTCTTAGCTGCTAGGTCATGTGGTGGTCAGATGAGCTGTCCCAGCTAGATGCCTAGACCTAGAGATTCCCTAGACTAGCTCTGACTGGAGCCTTCAGAGGGCAGCAGCCACATTAGTGACCTCAGGCCCAACAAGAGCAGCAGCAGAACTGCCCTACCCTAATTCTGTGTAAATGG
The DNA here is from genome assembly GCF_014898765.1 of Herpailurus yagouaroundi. Taxonomy (NCBI): domain Eukaryota; kingdom Metazoa; phylum Chordata; class Mammalia; order Carnivora; family Felidae; genus Herpailurus; species Herpailurus yagouaroundi. The sequence continues at coordinate 5,233,706 of NW_024412444.1, forward strand.
TCATTATTTTAAGCCACAAAGTTTTGGAGTGGATTCTTCTTAGTCTACAATACATAACTGATGTGTATACTTAGTGAATTACCATAGTATTTCTAGATTTTTTTATTCTACTCATTTCCTAAAATTCCCTACAAACAAGCCCAAAGCCCCTATCTTTGCAAATAAGTATGTCACAGCCTGCTGTGGTTGTACTTCTCATTCTTCATCACCAGGTCAATGTTTCTAATTTCACAGAAACATTGAAATATATCTCAGAACTTGGGGGTTTAGGGTGGAAAGTAAAACATACCCCCAAACCAAAATAACTTAAGTGAAAATAAAGTGAAAATTTTCTAAAATTATCACAGGTACACCACAAGGATGCAGGTGCAAACATAGTTGAGCTAAAAATGAAGTAACTGGCTGAAAGAAAAAAAAATGAAACAAAATTGCTCTGATTCATTCAATAATAGAAATCGAAACAGACTCTCCCTTCTAACAGTTTTTGTGCCTGGCATTTTCTTCAATATGCTTTATTATTATTTTAATGTTTAATTTTGAGAGGGGGAGCATGAGTGGCGGAGGGGGAGAGAGAGAGAGGGAGGCAGAGAATCAGAAGCAGGTTCGCGCTGTCGGTGCAAAGCCTAATGCGGGGCTCCAACTCACGGTCCATGACATCATGACCTGAGCCAAAGCCGACGCTCAACTGACTAAGCCACCCGGGTGCTCCTCCTTCCATATACTTTAAAGATGACCAAAACCTTCTTTTATTTGTTTTTTTAAACGTTTATTTATTTTTGGGACAGAGAGAGACAGAGCATGAATGGGGGAGGGGCAGAGAGAGAGGGAGACACAGAAATCGAAGCAGGCTCCAGGCTCTGAGCTGTCAGCACAGAGCCCGACGCAGGGCTTGAACTCACAGACTGTGAGCCGAACTCAGACGCTTGACTGACTGAGTGAGCCACACAGGCGCCCCCCAAAACCTTCTTTTAAAGGTTTGTCACTATGCATTGTCAACAGGAAGAAAATGCTTACTTTAGGTCACTATCCATTCAACAAATATTTATGGAGTACCACGTCTAAGCTAGTGAGCTGTTAGCCCCTGAACAACTTGATAGTGGACAGAGACAGCACGGGTAAAGGGAGCATGACGTGACTAGGCTGAACCTCGATCACACTCCTGTCTTGGTCAAGATACCCGCTCTGGTTAGAGGGTTTAGGCTGGTGAATGTGGCAAACAAGGCTCTGCCCTCATGCAAGCATGCCTCTAGAAGGAGGGAAATATTAGCAGCTGACATTATCATCACTGATACTATCACTATCATTACCATTGTTACCATGTACCTTTACCAGTCCCACCACTTCTTCCTCCTTAATGACTGCTAAGTATCTGGCACTCTACTAACCACTTGCTGCCTTCAATCTTCACAACAACTTACCAAGGTATTGCCTGCATTTCCATTCATTCATCCGTTCATTTGTTCATTCATTCAGTAAGCTCTACATCCAACGGGGCTTGAACTCGTGACCCTGAGATCAAGAGTTGCATACGTGCTCTACCGAGGGAGCCAGCCAGGCGCCCCTGTATTGCCAACATCTTACATATGAGGAGACTGAGGCCCTAAATGGAGAAAAGTAACACAGATAGTAAGTAGTGAAGCTCAGGTTTTAAATGCTACACTATACTGCCTCCGTACACACAAATTACTTATGATATTACAGGAATTTCAACAGCGGGAGAATCTTTCACAAGAAATGAGGCACAATGTACTATCATGCAAATGTGTTCAGTAAGTTTCTTCTGAAAACTGTTATTTAATTCTGTATGGATTTTTTTCTGTCCTATTAGAAAGGTCTGGAAAATATTCTTATTAGCAAAATAGAAAGCATTTAAAAAAAAAACAGAAAACATTTTTAAGATATATGAGAAAGCGTATTTCACATCTAATACAACACACACTATGAAGGGAAGTAGTCAAGACAGTTCAATTAGCCACAAATAGATATTTTCATTGCTATATTTATTCTTCAGTATCTTTATTATTTTTCCTGATTATAAAAGCAAATGCTACATGAGAAAAATGTATTTTTTTTAAAACACCCACAATCTTATTACCTAGAGATAACAAATTCCCATTATTTGGGATATATCCTTTCAGATACTTCCTTTTAAGTTTCTATACACGGGGTTTTGTCCACCTTAAGAAATCATACGTCAATAACAAAAAAATTCACGTGTTACACATATTCTCATACTACCCTCTTTTTCCTAAACATCATTCTATGTCAATGAATATCGGCCTGCATCATCTTTTTTCTTTTAAGATTTTATTTTTAAGTAATCTCTACCCCAACATGGGGCTCAAACTCACGCCGAGATCAAGAGTTGCACGCTCTACTGAGTAAGACAGCCAGACACCCCTTGCATCATCCCTTTTAATTTTTTTTTTTTAACGTTTATTTATTTTTGAGACAGAGACAGAGACAGAGCATGAATGGGGGAGGGACAGAGAGAGACACAGAATCGGAAGCAGGCTCCAGGCTCTGAGCCATCAGCCCAGAGCCCAACACGGGGCTCAAACTCACGGACCAGGAGATCGTGACCTGAGCTGAAGTCGGACGCTTAACCAACTGAGCCACCCAGGCGCCCCGCATCATCCCTTTTAAAGACTGCACAGTATTTCACTGCATGGTTAGGTCCTGATAGACTTAATCAGTCCTTTCACAAGCATTTGGCTTACTTTCTATGTTTTGCTATTATTACTATTTTTTTAATTTTCTAATGTTTATTTTTTGAGAGAGAGAAAGAGAGAAAGAGCATGAGCAGGGAGGGGCAGAGAGAGAGGGAGACACAAAATCCGAAGCAGGCTGAGCCGTCAGCAGAGAGCCCAACGAGGGGCTCCAACCCAGGAACTGAAAGATCATGACCTGAGGGGAAGTCCGACGCTTAACCTAGTGAGCCACCCAGGCGCCCCCTATGTTTTGCTATTATTAAAAAATGGGGCAATGAGCAGTCTAGCACACACACCTATGTACATTTGACCGTTTCTTTAAGATAAATTTCTAGATGTGGACTTGCCATTTTAGGACTTTGAATGCATATTGCCTAAATTGTCATCCAAAAAATTGGGGCGCCTGGGTGGCGCAGTCGGTTAAGCGTCCGACTTCAGCCAGGTCATGATCTCGCGGTCCGGGAGTTCGAGCCCCACGTCAGGCTCTGGGCTGGTGGCTCAGAGCCTGGAGCCTGTTTCCGATTCTGTGTCTCCCTCTCTCTCTGCCCCTCCCCCGTTCATGCTCTGTCTCTCTCTGTCCCAAGAATAAATAAAAATAAAACGTTGAAAAAAAAAATTAAAAAAATATGTACCAAATTTGCCTTTAAAAAAAAAAAAAAAAAGGAGGGGCGCCTGGGTGGCTCAGTTGGTTAAGCTTCTGACTTAGGCTCAGGTCATGATCTCACGGTTCGTGGGTTCGAGCCCTGCATCAGGCTCTGTGCTGGCAGCTCAGAGCCTGGAGCCTGCTTCGGATTCTGTGTCTCCCTCTCTCCTCCCCTCCACTGCTCACGCTCTGTCTCTCTCTCAAAAATAAATAAACATTAAAAAAAAAATTTATAAAAAAAAAAAAAAAGGAAACCCTTGGGCACCTGGGTGGTTCCATCGGTTGAGGATCCGACTTCGGCTCAGGTCATGATCTCATGACTCATGAGTTCAGGCCCCTCATCGGGCTCTGTGCTGACAGCTCAGAGCCTGGAGGCTGCTTCAGATTCTGTCTCCCTTTCTCTGCCCCCCATCCCCACTTACACTTGACTCTCTCTCTCAAAAATAAACACTTTTTGAAAACTAAAAAAAAGAAACACTTAAATTCTAAGAGCAATAACATATTTTACTACTATCTAGATTAAATGGCAAAATATAGGGGCGCCTGAGTGGCGCAGTCGGTTAAGCGTCCGACTTCAGCCAGGTCACGATCTCGTGGTCCGTGAGTTCAAGCCCCGCATCAGGCTCTGGGCTGATGGCTCAGAGCCTGGAGCCTGCTTCCCATTCTGTGTCTCCCTCTCTCTCTGCCCCTCCCCCGTTCATGCTCTGTCTCTCTCTGTCCCAAAAATAAATAAAAATCGTTGAAAAAAAAAATTAAAAAAAAATAATAATAAATGGCAAAATATTTTAAAAACTGCATCTTATCTTTAAATATCTAAAATATTGGTGCATAACTGATATTACATTCAGTTTATATTTGGAGGGGGGAATTCTAAATTGCCCAGTAACTTCTAGTGGTTTTATTTTTAGCATAATGTTGTTGTTTTGAAAAGTTAAACTCCAAAAAAAAAACATAGTTGAGGCAAAACAAGCAAATTAGTGGAGAATATTAAAAGGCAGAAAGGGAGACAAAATATAAATGAATTAGTTACAGCAAATACCAGGTCACCAAATCTGCATCCCATACTATGACCAAGAGAGAAGGGTCAAGAGAAAGAAAAAGGGAAACTAAAAGCAGCAGCCCTCAGCGTTGCAGCGATGGCCGGATGAAATTACACACAGACATATACATCTACATGCTCTGTACACATCAATCCTGGAGCTAGTCTCCAGAGGTTAGAGCACAAGAGGAATCTTTGTGTGCTTTAGTTAACCAAACATCATGCAGAAAGGAGGTGGGGGAGTCCACACACAGATTTCCTTAAGGTAAGAGCGTCTAGTCAGCAGATTGATGGCCTAGTGTATTAGTTACATCCGTCAGGACAAGGGGACAACAGGAACTTGAAGCATAAGACAGCTCCAAAGGCACTGATTCCTCTCAAAACCATCACACAGGACAGGGGTCAAACATCAAGACCTATGGAAAGCTGGGCAAGGTAAGAACATTTTTAACAATACATAAAACTTACTGGTGATATAGTAATATACTGCTAAGAAGGGATAGGGCGCCTGGGTGGCTCAGTCAGTTAAGCGTCTGACTTCAGCTCAAGTCATGAGCTCACACTCCGTGAGTTTGAGCCCCACATCCAGCTCTGTGCGGACAGCTCAGAGCCTGGAGCCTGCTTCAGATTCTGTGTCTCCCTCTCTCTCTGCCCCTCCCCTGCTCATGCTCCGTCTCTCTCTGTCTCAAAAGTAAATAAAAACATTAAAAAAAAATTTTTTTTTTTAAAAAGGGAAAGCCACACACTATAACTGAGAACATCTAACCTGACGGAGTTTCATCCTGATAGAGGAAGACAGGGGCCTTAAGTAATGCGGCCATACCAAAAGCATAGAATACTTAAGGCAAATGACACTGTGTGCAGGCAGGGGTGTGGGGGCAGGGGGTAGCTTGATGATGCCACAAACCTATAGGACTTAGGAGTCTAACATTCTTCTAGGCAAGGGGTCAGCAAACCACGGACTATAGGTCAAATCTACCCACTGTCTGTACACACCATGAGCCCAGAATGGCTTTTACATGTTTAAATGATTGAAAAAATAAAAACATATTTCATGGCACATAAAAATTATATGAAATTCAAATGTCAGTGTCCGTAAAGTTTTGGTGGAACACAGCCACGGCCATTTGCTTATGTCTCTGGCTGCTTTCTAGATACACTGATAGAGTTGAGCAGGTATGACAGAGAGGATGGGGGTAGGAGAGGTGGCTGACAAACTGGAAAATGGCCTTTATAGAAAGTTTGCTGACCTCTGTTCTAGGCCATAAAACCATGTAGTTTTTTAATGGATCACAGCTCCAAACCTGTGCCTGCTTGTCGGCTTGGCCCCTAAAATACCCAGCATTTAGACATAACCTGCCAGCCTAACAGAGAATGCAACCCCACTGTTAAGAACAGCAGACAGGTCCTGTAGATGCTGGGGCACCTGGCCATGGTAACCAGAAAGATTTGAAAGGCTTTAATGAGTTGGAATTAGGATGGTCCCTAAAGGTTTACACGGGAGTATTTTGAAAAACCATATTAGCTTTTCCTTTGAAAGACAAGAATGAAATCAGCCTCAAGATGCCTAGTACCTTTAAGATTTATACTAAGGGCCTAGGGCTGAGCAAAGCCTTTTGCTTTTATTATCTCATTTAATGGTCACCTCCTCCTGACCCAAAGAGGCTGGATGGTCAAGCTGAACACAGCCAGAAAGCTTAGGAAATGGGAGTCAAACCCCATCACAGCTTGTGTCCATACCACTACCGTCACTTGAAAGCAGGAGGCATGAAGGCTCACCACGAATAAATGAAAGGAAAAGACCACAGAAACAGTGGAAGCAAGTATGCTCTTACAGCCATGAGCATTATAAGTATTTTAATCACATCTGTCTTCTAACTAATAACACCTTCTCTTCTTTCAGTGTTTAGAGATAGGAAAATATAATTCAGTTCTTCCAGACTCCTTTCCCTGGTGAGAAACATCAATGCAGGTATCCAGTTGTGGAGCCATTTTAAAGACGTCAGAATTAGGCAGCCAAAGTTATAGGTGTAATTTCCACTCATGAAGTCCCTGGAACACCTGTGAGGGTCCATGTCAGGAGCAGAGGAGCAAACATTTTCAGAGGCAATGGACTAGAAAGTACATGGGCAGTTTCTTAGTTTAGATTTTTCATTCAAATTACAAATGAAGAGAAAAAGTTAAGCGGAATCTTACACAAGGAGACAGCTATGATATTGGTGGGTTGGCACTGTTTCTTTCTGCCCAGCACTCGTGTCCTCAATTTCACCAATCACCATCATCTTCCCTTAACCTTCCCCCGGACCTCTACAAGAGAAGGACCACTTAATCCAAACTCATTTTTGAAAACCTAATTTTTAAAAGATGTTTCAATTTGTTAATATTTTCATCATACTTTGAGAAATAATATAGATCATTACCACATACCATGTTTAGACACATTCATTCATTCATTCATTCATTCATTCATTCAGGTGTTTCTTAGTGTTACCTGCGCCTAGCTTCCAAGTCCTTCATATGGGCCAAGTGAGGGATTCAGAGTTTTTTACACAGGAAACTTCATGCCAGCCTCCCCATACCTCTACCGCATAGGCTTTACCCAGATGAGGAGCTGGACGGTCAGGTAGGTTTCTTAGCCACAATGAATGAAAGAACCCAGATCCGAACTTATATCTGTCTGACTGAGAGACTGTTTTTCCCATCACGCTCTGCTCAGAATGCTTACCTTCCAGTCACGTTTCAGATTTGCTGGACAGCAATAAGAAAGTGGAGCTGGGCGAACCATTTGCTTCAAGGGCTGGTTGTCAAGATCAAATCTCTGCTTACTGACCATCAGTCTATCTGGTCTAAACTTTTAAATATAATTTTAAAACAGGGGCACTTAGGTGGCTCAGTCAGTGAAGTATCCTACTCTCGAATGCGGCTCAGGTCATGGTCTCACAGCTCATGGGTTCGAGCCCCACATCAAGCTCTGCTCTGACAGTGCAGAGCCTCCATGGGATTCCTCTCTTGTCCCTCCCCTGCTTACACGTGCACATGCTCTCTCTCCCCCATTCTCTCTCTCTCAAAAATAAATAAATAAACTTAAAAAAATAAAAAGAGCCACAACGCACCCAGGAAGAGCATGTCAAGCCCTTTATGTGTGTGAATGGTTTATCAACTAACAGGCAATGCTTTCCTGTGGCAACAAAGTGGGAAGTGTTTTTGTACCTCTAAGACCACTTGACTAGACCCAAGACAACTTTAAACATCAAGTACTGCACACAAAGACCTACATTTTCTTTTTTTCCTTTCAAGGATTATTCTCCCATTTTATTGAATAAAAACATACAACTCTAACATTTTGGGGCCCTGGACCTCTTTTATAACACAACCACAGACCTTCTCCCTAGAAAGGCGCACACACACACACACACACACACACACACACACACACACACAAAGTTTTGGTCACAACTATAGGAAATTCAGGAATCTCTTGAAGTCAATTCATGGATCCCTAGAGGTCCAAAGACCTCATGACAACCCGTATTCTAAAAGCATACTGCAGGAGCACCTGGGTGGCTCAGTTGGGTAAGCGTCCGACTACAGCTCAGGTCATGATCTCACGGTTTGTGGGTTTAAGCCCTGTGTCGGGCTCTGTGCTGACGGCTCGGAGCCTGGAGCCTGCTTCGGATTCTGTGTCCCCCTCTCTCTCTGCCCCTCCCCTGCTCACGCTCTGTCTCTCTCTTTCTCTCTCAAAAAAAAAAATAAACTTAAAAAAATAAAAATAATAAAAAATAAAAGCATACTGCAGAAATGCCTACATCATTTCATAGGACCAGGGTAAAGACCTTATAGCCACCTCTCCCATCATCCTTTATAATTTCAGAAGGCTAATAACAAATGAACACTCAAACAAACTTCCACAGGTAGGCTCCCATATTCTCCAAGAAACCAGCAATCTAAGGACTTGAATAAAATCACCAAATCTAAAGTCATATAAATTCAAAGTCCAAATCGGTTTTGTTAGAGCTTAGAACCTATTACTTCTTTCTGCCCACAAAGATTTCCTTATAAAAGAAACATCAGTATGGCCTAGAGCTTAGTCCTTCCTTCTTTAACACTCGTGAGCATATTAAGATATAATTATACGAAAAAGGACTACTTCTAAATTACTAAAACGTGTCCTTTTACTACACATATGAATAAAGTCAATTAAGAGAATTCACAAATGTTCATTTGCAAGATAAATTATGTGGTTGGCAAGCAGACTTTAAACATTTCATAAAGGCTCCAATTTTGACGTGTT